>NC_089843.1:159342016-159684516 GCF_035609145.1 Eleutherodactylus coqui | reverse complement strand
ATGAAGCATTATCTGTAGAATTCCATTGAAAAACAAACTAAAATGTTTAGGGTAGGACAATAAAAACAAAACTAAAATAATGTGTGTGCATAAATATGCACACCCTAAAACTAAGGGTGGCTTCACACGAGCGTGTTTTTGTGCATGCATAAGCACGCACAAAAACACGCTTCTATTAGAACCAATGCATTCCCTATGCTGTGTGCACATGTCCGTACTTTGCAGGTGCGTGCCTGTAAAGATAGGACATGCGTGCACCACAGGGAATGCACGCATTGTCTTCTATGGAGCCGTGGCTGCTGCCGGCGGCTCCATTGAAGACAATGGTCTGCCGGCACCCCTGAATTGTTTTTCAGGGAAGAGCTTTACATATAAGCTCTTCCCTGAAAAACAATAATTTTAGTGTAAAAAAAAATAAAAATACTTACCCGTCCGCCGCTGCAATGTCCCCTCAGGGATGAAGAACACATCTGCCGCATGCTTCAGATGTTTTCTTTATCCCCACAAGGAAAAAGCATTCCCTGCTGCACCTGCCACATCTGTGACAGATGCAGTAAAGGAATTCTTCATCCCTGCGGGAAATAAAGAATTACCTACCGCAGCTGTCACAGATGACAGCTGCAGTAGGGGATCCAGCTACCGGCATCCTGTAATTGTTTTTCAGGAAAGGGCTTTAAATATAAGCATTTCCCTGAAAAACAAAGAAAAGTGATGATACAAATTTAAAAAAAAACATACTCCCCTTTCTTCAGCTGCCGGGGCTCAGCCGCATCCTTTCTGCGCTGTCCCCGACTCTGTAATGCAGTTCTTTTAGCAGGTGGGGATTTAAAATCCCCGCCTGCTGAAAGAGCTGTTTCTGATTGACTGAGGCACTTAGCCAATCACAGGCAACTTTCGCCTGTCAGTCATTCTGCGAGCTGTCATCTGTGACAGCAGTGGTGGGGAATTCTTTATTCCCCGCAGGGATGAAGAATTCCTTTGCTGCATTTGTCACAGATGTGGCAGGTGCAGCAGGGAATTCTTTTTCCTCGCGAGGATGAAGGAAACATCTGCCGTGGCAGCGGCGGACAGGTACGTTTTTTTTTTTGTTTGTTCTTTTTTTACACTAAAATTCTTGTTTTTCAGTGAAAAGCTTAAATGTAAAGCCCTTCCATGAAAAGCAATTCAGGGGTGCCAGCAGATCATTGTCTTCAATGGAGCCGCCGGCAGCAGCTGCGGCTCCATTGAAGACAATGTACGAACCTTTATACACGCGTGTTTTTTCCCCGTACAGGGGTGCACACCTATGTACGCACAAAAACACGCTCATGTGAAGCCACCCTAATACATTGTTGATGTACCCTATGACAGCATTCAGCCTTTTTTTGTAGGTGTCTATTAGCATGGCATATCTTGATTTGCAGTTGTACACTGGTCAGTCATGGAGCACATTCTAAATAAGGATCATACAGAAAGATTAAATAAAAGTAATATATGCAAGTGAAAATTGAAATAGATAAGCAGTAAATAAATGTGACTGTTCTAAAGTTCCTGAATCTAAATACACCTAATCTTAACTCATACAATTAAGAAACTGCACACTTTAGAATACAGCACGCATACTCACACACATACACATGGTATTAGGGTGCATTCAGACGATCGTATATCTGCTGGGTTTTTACACCCAGCCGATATACAGCGTCCCTCTCTGCAGGGGGAGGAAGTAGCTCCGCCCCCTCGCATTGCAAATAGTGGCGAGGGGTGGAGAGGAGGCAGAGAGGGGGCGGGAGCTCAGTGCACTGCTCCCAGCTCTTCCAGCCTCCTCCCCCTGCAAAGAGGAACGCTGTATATCGGCTGGGTTTTTACGCGTCTGAATGCACCCTAAGAAAGATTAGTTGGGTTGATGTTGGTTTTGGCCAGGTTCCATGACTGTACAAAGATGTGAGTGGATGCTTTTGATTCAGCATCATCTCCCAATTCTAGGGATATAATTATACTTTTAGTCTATACCCCACAGATGAAACATAATCTTAGTTATTATTCTCCCCAGCTGTAATCTCCTCAGGTAATCCGAAGACACAATCTGGGTATTCGACAATGAATGAGACCCACCTAATAGGATCTCCTGTGACCGCTGGCTGCTTTAGCTAGGGTCAAGAAAAAATTATAGATATGAATGGAACATCCTGGTCAGCAAAGGAAAAGACAATGAGACCAAAGTCCCATTCAGGACCAGTAAACCAATGAATATTAATTAACCTAGCTAGGACAGCATGTGTGAATATATAAATATCATACTTCCATGACATAAGGGTCTTCAGGTTTCAAAGTATTTTACAGCCTCAGGTCCTTGTGCTGTTATAGTCGGTACTGGAATTAATCAGGACCAGTGCCTGTTAATTACAGCCATATTTGGATATCCCTCTGAAGCACAAGCCCCATGATTGGTATTGAAAGGGGGACTACTAGATGATGTATACTTATGTGAAGCGTTGGGGGAGGAGTTAAGTATTGTAATGTAACATTTTATTATGTTTTATTTTTTCTTTATAAATACTCTTAAATATAATTACAATTTACTAATTAATACATTCGCACTCGTTGTGTTGAACCTGAATATTGTTGTCTTTCCTGCAGAGCTATGTTAATGACTGCCTGTGATCTATCTGCAATAACAAAGCCTTGGCCAGTTCAACAACGGGTTTGTATCTTTTGCAGTAAAATATCTCCATGTTTAAAATTATTAATTATAAGTAGCATAAGTAAAAGCCCATTTAGACATAATGATTGTCGCTCAAAAGCCATCTTTTGAGCAATAATCGTTGCATGTAAATGTGCCCATCTTTCAGTTTTCTGCTGAACGATGGATTTCAGTTCAGCATGAAATCCGTCATTCAGCAGAACAGCTGATAAGCAGGACCGCACACTGTGTTCCGCCCGCGGAGCACTGATTACAGCTGATTACATTGTCTTAGCTGTCAGCTCCACCAGCAGAACAAAGGGAATGTATTAAGCGAACAGCGGGTGGTCTGTTCCCTGAATACAGCTCCTGACGGCTCACATGCTACTAATTGGTACTAAAAGGCATTAGTACCAAGTATTAGTTTTATGCAAAATGATCACTCAAAAGCCATCTTTTGAGCGATCATCTTTGTGTCTAAATGCAACCTAAGAGTGGGTGATAGAGGATGTTTAAATATATCCTCTTTAGTACTTCATGTACAATCAGTAATTAACCCCTTAGTGACAGCCCTATCGTAAAACTACGTCCTGCTGTTGCAGGACTTGTATGGAGGGAGGTAGCGGCGCTATCTCCCTCCATACAGCACGGGCATCAGCTGTTTATCACAGCTGACACCCGCAGGCAATAGCTGCGCTCGGCCGTTCGCGGCTATTAACCCTTTAAATGCCCCAAACGCTGTTCGGGGGTCCCGCACTGCCCCCCCGCGGTAAGATCAGGGGAGCCGTGCAGGTGTCATGGCAGCCGGGGGCCTAATGAATGGCCCCAGGGCTGCCTTAGCAGACTGCCTATCAAGCCATCCACACAGGCTGGCTTGAAAGACTGCCTGTAAAAAAGCAGTATGACGTAATGCTATAGCATTACGTCATACTGCAGGAGCGATCAAAGCATCGCATGTTAAAGTCCCCCAGGGGGACTTCAAAGTAATGTAAAAAAAATAATCAATAAAGTTTTCTTAATTGTTAAAAAAAAAGTTATAAAAGTTTAAATCACCCCCCTTTTGCCATATCCATTATTAAAAAATCAAAATCATAAAATAAAAATATGTATTTGGTATCGCCGCGTCCGTAAAAGTCCGAACTATCAAAGTAGTGCATTATTTTTCCTGCACGGTGAACGTTGTCTGAAAAAAAAAAATAAAGAACACCAGAAATACACTTTTTTTAGTTACCCTGTCTCCCAGAAAAAAACGCAATAAAAAGCGATCAAAAAGTCGTATGTATTCCAAATTGATACTATCGGAAACTTCAGGACATCCCGCAAAAAATGAGCCCTCGCTCAACTATGTCAACGGAAAAATAAAAAAGGTATTGTGCGCACAAAATGACCGCAGAAAATAATTGAAAAAAATTAAATATCTTAAAAAAAAAAATAAAAGTACTACAGCAAAAAAAATACTATACAAGTTTGGTATCGTAGCAATCGTACTGACCCATAGAATAAAAATATCAGGTCGTTTTTGTTGCAATTTGTGTGATGTAGAAACAGGACGCACCGAAAGATGGTGGAATGTCGTTTTTTTTCCATTTCTCTCCGCTAAGAATTTTTTAAAAGTTTTTCAGTACATTATATGGTACAATAAATAGTGCCATTGAAAAATACAACTCGTCCTGCAAAAAACAAGCCCTCATACAGCGACTTCGATGGATAAATAAAGGAGCTACGATTTTTTAAAAGGGAGTAGGAAAAAACAAAAATGGAAAAAAGCAAAAAAGCTCCGTCACTAAGGGGTTTAACCCCTTCCTGCTCCAGGACGTACCGTTACGTCCCAGGAGCCTGGTACTTCCCGCAAAAGGACGTACCGGTACGTCCTGGAGATAGCACGGGATCACATAAGATCCCGCGCTATCCCGCAGCGGGAGCCGGCTGTCAGTCACAGCCGGCGTCCCGCTCCAACAGCGGGGGGACATCGGAGATGCGCCCGCCGCTGTTAACCCCTTCCCTGCCGCGATCTAAGTAGATCGCGGCAGGGAAAGAGTTCACAGAGGGATCGCGATCCCTGTGTGTCTCCGGCCGGCTTGTCTCCAGCCCGGCCTGTCACCATGGCAACAGGACGCCAGACACAGGATTGCCTGTGCCTATAATCGCTGTACAAGCGATAAGGCATGGCAGAGCAGTAGCTCTGCCATGCCTTATGACACATATTGGATATTGACGCGTCCGTAACGACGTGTACAAAAAGTTGAACACGTTTTTTATTTTGTACGACAAAAAGCGTAAAAAAAAACGCTAAAAAACAGAGGCAAAATGCTAATTTTTAGCATTTTGCCTCACAAAAAATGCAATAAAAGTGATCAAAAAAGCCGTACATTTCCCAAAATGGTACCAATAAAAACTACAGCTCGTCTCGCAAAAAATAAGCCCTTAAAGAGCTCCGTACATAGAAAAATAAAAACGTTACATGACTTTGAATGCAGCTATAGAGAAAAAAAAAAGATTTCCAAAAAAAAGGGGGTTTTATTGCAAAAAAGTGTAAAAACCTAAAAAAAATATAACAATTTTGGTATCGTTGTAACCGTACCGACCCGCAGAAAAAATTTAGTGTGTCATTTATGCTGCATGATTAACGCTGTAAAAAAGAAAAAAAAAAATCTATGGCAGAATTGATGCGTTTTCTCTCCCTGTTATCATAAAAAAAAAAAAAAAAATTTTACGATATTGTCTATATACCCAAAAGTGGCACCGATAAAAACTACAGATCGCCACGCAAAAAACAAGCCCTTATACGGCCGCGTCCACGGAAAAATAAAAAAGTTATGGCTTTTGAAAAATGGAGATGGAAAAATACCAAAAAATCGCTTGGTCCTCAACGCCAAAATAGGCCATGTCATTAAGGGGTTAAAGGGGTTTTCTGGTATGTAACTATTGATGATCTGTTATCAGGCTAGGTTATAATTAGTTGATTGGCATAGGTCCGTCATTCTGAACCCTGGCGATCAGTTGTTATTGGGCTCTCTGAAGTGTAAAACAAAGACCAGGCAGCATCAGATGAATTTTTCAAGATAGCTTCAAACTCTTTATTCCTCCATCAAAGGAAAACCTGCGACGTTTCGGTCACTATCGTGACCTTTCTCAAGTTATTGGGCTCTCTGTCTGTATGGATGGAGCTGGCAGCTGACAAGTCCATCCATATTGCAGCTGTCTGGTTGGTAATGCAGGGGCAGTTTTCATTAAATTCAGTAACAGCTGATCGCTGGGGGTTCAAGCGGCTTCGCCTTGCTGATCAACTATTGATGACTTATAGATCATCAGGCGTTAAGTCCCAGATTACCTCTTTAACATTAGATATGTAAAATCTATATAGCATGTCACAATAAATATTTTCCTGTATATTTCGTACAGTATAAAGCTCAGTTCATGCTTGCGGTTTCTTTTTACGTCTGGCTGTTCTGTTGTGGAAACAGCTAAATGGAAAGAAAGCAGAAATGAAAAACAGAAGCAATCAGATAGCATTGTTTCCATGGACAGCAATGTTGAAATAAACAGATCCATTGCAATCCGTTTTGAGAATTTGAGAATTATAAACAATAGCGCAGCAGAATGTGCTTCTGATTCAGTGGGAAAAATGGAATGGAGGCAGAAACTGTAGAAACGGATTGAAACTGAAGGTCATATAATTCTATGTGCTGGAAAACTGGTGGCCCCACGACGGAACAGCTAAACAGAAAGCAAAGCGCTAGTGTAAAGGGCCCTTATTTCAATGACTTTATACATTGCTTGCTTCATTTATTTTGTCCCTCTTCTTAGTAATACGATGCTTCTTTAGCAGTTCAGACACCAAAGAAAATTCTGAAATTTCTGCTAGCAGAGAGCAGTGTATTTATATCTAGAATGATGCTGTAAGTCACATATCAGACACAGAATAGAGGTACACCGAAGTCTGAACAGAATGGAACCAGCAAATGTTTGAACGAGTGTTGGAAATATTTGCAGTTACCAATTAGAGTCTTTTGAGCAGATACAAGTTGAAGCGTTAGGCCTTTTATTTGTGTGTGTGTGTGTATATATATATATATATATATATATATATATATACATACAGAGACAATACATATATACACAGCTAACACATTGCAGCTATGCAGAGAGGCAATTGTCTACTGCTTTATGGTCATTCTCACTTATATACAATTAAAAGTCCTCCACCTCCCATCAAGTAAAAGGTGCTGAGCTGACAATTCAACCCATCATCCACATGTTGAAGTTAGCCTTACAATGGAATAAGATAAGGTGTCTAAAGGTTGTTTCTCCAGACACACTAATCTTGCCACGAACCATCTCCTCAGTGTAAAAAGCTTTATTGAAGAAGGTCAGCGGCTTACAAACTAAATACACATTAGGAAAACTAAATAATGATCTCATATAGTATAGTATTGCATTTAATCTATATATGTATAAAATTATTCCAACGAGTGTTAATATTGGCTATGTACTGTGTACGGGTGACTACACTGGACAACTATCACCCAAATAGTCGATAACTCGGGTGGTTAGCATTCCAACAACTGTTTGTGTACTTGTACACAGAGTGATTGTTCAGTAGTGCTTCCATTTCCAAAAAGAGAGAGTCGTAACATTTGGAAGACATGTAACAGTAATTTCATGCTTTTTCTTGACTTTGTTCACTCTTGAGATGGCTTGTCTTTCCTTCAATCTTTGGTAATGACTAGCAGATGCTTGTTAACTCAATGGGATATAAAGCAGGTAGACAATTTTTTGGTCTTTGTTAGAGATGAGCGAGCATGCTCGTTTAAGCATGCTGCTTGATCGAGTATCGGTATAACCGAGTAACTGCTTACTCAGCCGGGCAGCATGCAGGGGAGGGGCGTGAGGGAGTGGGGTAAGAAAGAGAGAAATCTCTCCCCCGTGCCCCCGCATGCTGCCCGGTCGAGTAAGCAGTTACTCGGCTTTACCGATACTTGATCAAGCATCATGCTTAAACGAGCATGCTCGCTCATCTATAGTCTTCATAGAAGTGAATTCTTGCTGATCGTGTAATAGTTCTACATTTTTACACTGGACAATTATTGGTCACATTTGCTCTATATGAAATATTATTTCTGACACCATAATTACCTTGTGTAAACGGCCCTTAAGGGTCTGTTCTAGTGACAGATTCCCTTTAAACTGAAAATGCATATGTATTAGAGAGCATCAAAATAGATGTATATTTTATAATGTAACTTCCAAGTAGAGACCATATCATGATAATGAATGGAAAAAACTGTGGTAAAGGAAATGCTTGCTGCTTGAAGATTATATAAAACACTGAAATGCATAAAAAAAGAGCAGTTTTCTAATGATATGGATGACACGGCAGTAGATAGAGTGCTGGGCCTCTGGCCAAGAAGGCAGAATTCCTGGAAAAAAGATAATAATGGAGAAGGAAATCTACAGTGATGGTTGTAATTATCTGAATTATACAGTTCAGTTTTGTGAGGTCGAGAGAAAGCATCATTATCTTTTATGTTCCCTTAGTTTACGGGACAGAGTATTTATGTACAGTATAGACAACTGCACGTCAACATTAGAAATCCTTCTATTACAGTATTGCAATGTGAATAGTTTTACTTAAGGGCTTGTCCCACCAATAGAAGCTATCTCCTATCTATAGGAAAACTAGCTGATCAGCGGGATCTGACCACTGTGACCCCCCACAATCATGAGAACAAAGTCCTGAAGATTGTGAATTAGAGCAGTCAAGCATGTGGTCTGTTGCTCTATTCATTTCAAAGGGACTACTAGAGATAAGAGAGCACTTGAACTTGGCTAGCTCAGGCAGTCCCATTGAAATGAACTAAGCAATGGCATTCATTTGTGACCACTGGTCCATTTAAGGACATTCAGGACCTTGCTGTCATGACGGCTGGCGTCCCAGTGGTCAGACCCCTACTGTTCAGCTAGTTATCCTTTATCTTGTAGATAGAGGATAGCTTGTATTGTTGGGACAACAATAATGCTCCCCCTCTCAAACAGTTTACTGGGTAAAATCTCTTCTCTGTGTCGTAGAAGCATATAGTGGTCAACAAGCTCTACACAAGCGGAAAAAGAGCTCCATTACAGAAGGAGCCTCAGAGAGCCTTTTTATAGGCCAAGGGTGGAACCACCTTTAGGGCTCAGGTGACAAGACCGTTCATCTAATCATGCTACAACGCTAATCATTTACATATCTGCCTGAGATGTAACTGCCTGCCGAGTTTTACAGCAAAACGACAACTTCCTCTAGGTTCTTGATATTTTTTTCATAAAGAGTGTATAATAGGTCATTTTTTGACAACACATTCCCTTTAAAGGGGTTTTCCCCACCATAGCCACACCAATTAGACTTGCCATACGGTTTTTACAAATCGGACAGATTTGTATTCTAACTCAGCAGTTAAAGTGAGGACAGAATGGGACACTTCATGCAGTTATGAGACATATGTGGCAGTTAACTTAGTTATTTCATGCTTTTTACTGTTCTGTTACTACAGAAACTGTTTTTTGGATAACAGATGTTGTTAATTGGTCCAGTGAAATACTAGGGTATATGGAATTTGAAGCATTTGTGTGTTACATTGTTGCTGTATCATGTAACACCTTTTAATTACACGATGTCCAGACAGAAAAGTGAATTTACATTCTGGACCATTGTGCTTGCTCAGTTGCTTGTCAATCACTCCGAATTAAACTATTGGGTCAATGTTAAACCGGGAATATATGTAAACGTTTGTCTGAACCAAAGAAAAGCAGCATCATTTTAGATAAGAATTGAAAGCAGTTTTTTATATGACTGAAGGCAACAATTTGAAATAACTTGAAATTGATGCTAAAAAAAGGTTGAGCAAAATAGTTGCAAATTTAGCCTCCAACTGTGGGCATGGAGCCTCACAGACCGGTCCCCATTCTAGATTTCCGAGAATCACGTATTGCCCCGCTCCCCCTGAACAGCTCAGTAGCTTTTAGTTGCAAAACGACCGGTACGAGAGGAGGTTTGCTTAATCAATTAAAAGTTCCTATAGTTCTTTATTATGTGACATTACTAAAATATATAAATAAAGTTGATTATTTCTACATGTTTTTTAATTTTTTATAACCTGAAAATTAATAAAAACAAGTTATTGTAAACATCTAGTTCATTATTGCGAAAAAAGTCAACCACAATATATAGGAGACTGTGAGACCCCCCCAAACATGTCAGCAGAGGGCCAGATGGTGTACAAATCCTAGTAACAGGTGACAGCTTCTCTGACTGACGTCATCCTCTTTACTTTTTTTTTTCTCCCATCTGGCCCAGACCATCATAATGACTTCTGATGACTGCAGAGTTTGCTGCTAAGACATCTCTGGTCCTTTACTTCTGTAGTCTTAAATTATTATAGTCTCTGCACCTGATCCCCTAAACAAATATATGTCCCTGTACAGACTCCCTAAATAAATACAGACCCCAGACCTCCTAAAAAATATACAGACCCCCAAATTTAGCCTTGTAAATGCAGACCCAGACCATACCCCCCTAAATAAATTCATACATCAGATCCCCTAAATACATATGCTCGACCATACCCCCTAATCTAATGCAGACCCCCAGAGCAGAACACCTAAATAACAGACCTCATTTAAACTGCAGCTCACAATCTCCTCATTTATATAGTCTTGTTCTCCTCCCCTCTAGCTTCAGGAACTGCATACATATAGTCATATGACTTTAACTGTGCAGATCCATCTGTAGGTCCTGCACACGTGTGCTAGGGAACATCACACAATGCTATATTGTCTCGTGTTTTGCAGCAATTTGTGGCAAAACTGTGATAAAATCGCAAAGTATCAATTCTTTGGTCACCTTAAGTGGTCTTCGGCCCACCAGGAGCCTTGGGCCCAGATGGTTCATATTATAATTCACCACTAGTGCACAGTTTTTTGGATGTGTGTCCAATGCAAATGACCGTCTCATGAATGGAAAGTAAGCTTTTTATACAGAAAATATTGACTGGCATTTACAGATTTAGTACGCATTTGTGACAAATTAAGCAACACTTGAAAATTGTGAGAAATTAGGAAAATGTACAAAATAATGGTGTCTAGCTGCTTTATGCATACGATCCAATTCATGCCACATTTATATATCTATGTCCATATAGTTTCCTTTTAATGATAATGTTATCAACAAGGCATAAATTGAAAAAAAAAAATCAAGAAATTCCCTAAATTTTGAGGGTACTAAGAGTTCTGTCTAATTCCTATTTGCATTGTGATAACTAAAGCCATTTCTATGTTCCTTTCAGATAGCTGAACTTGTTGCTTCAGAGTTTTATGACCAAGGAGATAAAGAGAGACAGGAACTAAAAATTGAGCCAATTGTAAGTATAAAGTCCATCGTATAGACATACTGTTAATTAGTTCACAGTGAAATACACTAATGAAATATGGTGTCATTATTATGAAATATGTCCTGTCTGTATGTTACCTGTTTGTAATATGATGCGAAAGAGTGTATTTGTGCCTGTAGAGCATATGGATGTAATAGAGGAGAAAGATGCCTCAACGAGTGTCTCTTCAATTAGAAGACTGTCAGAACCATTTATTACATGATCATCATCAATTGGTTTTATTGATCACCATGTAATATCACCTTTTAGAACTGCAAAAGGTGTTGGTAACTTCCTATGGCTATAATTGTGGTTTACTGAACCTATGGCAATCTACATGAGAAAGAGAATTGTCCCAATGGGGCAACACTAGAGATAAGCGAGCATGCTCGTCCGAGCTTGATGCTCGATCGAGTATTAGCATACTCGAAAGAACTCGTCACTAGAGCGAGCACCACGAGGTGCTTGGGTAAAGAGAGAGAGAACACCATCCCCTATGGCGAGCATGGGGCTCCTTGAAAAATGCTCGAGTCTCCCATTGACTTCAATGGGGTTTGTTACTCGAACCGAGCTCACACGCATTACAAAAAGCTTGGCTCGAGTAACGAGCACCCGAGCATTTTGGTGCTCGCTCATCTCTAAACAACACCTTTGAAACCTGTTGAAGACCTTGCACCAGTACCTGGTCTTGGGCTTTAAACTCGCACCACTCTAAACGTATGGCACAATTTTAAAACTCCTGGTTCTACAATCTGTTAGGTGTGGGTCAGGTGCCCTGCGGTCAGAAAGGCACCCTGAGAAGACAGAAGTACTTTATAATAGCTTCTAACTTCTGTTTTGTCATTTATAGAGCTCTAGATGAGGTGCTGGGGTTAGGAGGAAACAGAAACAGCCTGAAGTAGAATTACAAAATTAACTTCAAGAAGCTGACGATTGGTATATGAGTAAACCTACAGCGCTTTATAAGGGGAGGGCTTAAGAAGGTGGCGTGCAGTGACTTGGTTATGGAAAAGGGAGTTGTCGTTCGCTGCAAGTAGTTATATTTCAAGAAGATATGCAAATGATTAGAGTTGTGACGTGATTAGATGAACGGTCTTACCACCAAAGGCCCTAAAAGAGGTTCCACACTTGGCCTATAAAAAGGCTCTAAGACTACTTGTGCATAGTGGAGCTCTTTTTCTGCTTGTGTAGAGCTTGTTGAGCACTAGAAACACCACTATATGACGCAATCGAAGATAATTTGCCCCCTTAATAGAGTTTGATAGGGGGCGCATTATTGGAATGTGAGAAGCTGGATGGTCGTATCGTATTCAGGACATCCTGCAGCCTCATGTGTTTCCCCTTGCGGCAGGGATTCCAAAAGGCTTTTTTCAGAACGATAATGCTCGGCCGCACGCAGCAAGGGTGTCACAGGAATGCCCCCACATTTCTGCCATACTTCCATGACCTGCCAGTTTGCCAGATGTATTGCCAATAGAACATGTATGGAACCATCTGGGATGCCAACTTCGACAGTTACGAGTTTAAATGATCTGGTGGCTCAGTTATAGCAAATGTGGACCTGTATGCCTCCATGCCCGCCCGTATCACATCGTGCATCCAAGCTAGAAGCGGTACAACAGGGTACTAGAGTCTCCCTACAAGTGTTCAGTTTTTTGCAATATCTCTGCTTTGATATCAATGTTACAATCATACATGGAAAGTTTCATTTGATTCCGACAACTCCTAGGTGCTTGATTTCTGCCATCTTGTGTCCAGACGATGTCATTACACACATACATACAAGTTAAAAATATATATATATTACGAATAAAAAATGAATGCACCGCTCTATTCACTCAAAACTATACATAGTATATATTATAATACCTTGTTTTAGTGTGATTTTGCAAAGTTGAAGAACAAAGAACTATTGAAATAATCAGTTTTTTGCTTTTTGTACATATTTCCCTTTATTAAAAAAAGCATTTGTATAAAAAAAGTAATCTAAACAGCCAGATATGTCACAAAAATGTATTTTGTTACCGTAGCTCAAACTTAAAAAAATGAAAACCATTAAATTACAATTTGCCCAAAATTACTACTAAATGTCTGTTTATTAAGGACCGTTTGTTACAGATGTATGCTTCATGTATTCTCTGTGTTTTCAGGACCTGATGAACAGAGAGAAGAAAGATAAAATACCCAGCATGCAGGTTGGATTCATTGATGCAATCTGCTTAGAGCTCTATGAGGTGGGTACATATAAACAAGGTTTCTGTGTAGATGTTAGAGATGAGCGAACGTACTCGTCCGAGCTTGATATTCGTGCGAATATTAGGGTGTTCGGGATGCTCGTTACTCGTAACGAGTACCACGCGGTGTTCCGGTTACTTTCAGTTTCCTCTCTGAGACGTTAGCGCGCTTTTCTGGCCAATTGAAAGACAGGGAAGGCATTACAACTTCCCCCTGTGACGTTCAAGCCCTATACCACCCCCCTGCTGTGAGTGGCTGGGGCGATCAGATGTCACCCGAGTATAAAAGTCGGCCCCTCCCGCGGCTCGCCACACATGCCTTGTGAGTTAGCTGAGGGAAAGTACTATCGTGCTGGTGCTGCTGTAGGGAGAGCGTTAGGAGTCAGTGTAGGCTTCAAGAACCCCAACGGTCCTTCTCAGGGCCACATCTATCTGTGTGCAGGCTGCTGCTAGCAGTGTTTTTTGTTTTTTTTCTCAAAATCGGCAGTGCAGAGCATTGCACCCGGCATTAGGGACAGAAGTGGTGTATAGGCAGGGAGAGTGTTAGGAGTGAGTGTAGCCTTCAAGAACCCCAACGGTCCTTTCTAGGGCCAAATTTAACCGTGTGCAGTACTGTGCTGGCTGCTGTTAGCAGTGTTGCATATTATTTTTTTTTCTAAAAATCGTCTGTGCAGAGCATTGCACCCGGCATTAATACTACAGGGACAGAATTGTGTAGGCAGGGCCACAACACAGTTATTGTTCATTGAATATACGCAGTGGGGCCTTCCCTTTGCTAAAAAGGACAAAAAATTATATTTGGCCTTCCTGTGTCAGTCCTAAGGTCTCCGTGTACGTGTGTGCTGCGTGGACAACGTACAAAAATCAGACGCAACCAGCTACGGTTTACTGCAGGCTTGCGCCATTGTCTTTCCTGACTGGCAAATACCTGCTCTGCTAGAGTTAATAACTCTGCTACACTATAGTTGTGTGACACTTTTTGAGGGCCACACCACAGATATTAAACTTCTTGTTCATTGAATATACGCAGTGGGGTCTTCCCTTTGCTAAAAAGGAAAAGAAATTATATTTGGCCTGCAGGCTTGCGCCAATTTATTTCCTGCCTGGGAAATCAAATCACTGGTAATACAGCATGCTGAGGGGTAGGGGTAAGCCTAGAGGACGTGGACGTGGACGTGGCCGAGGACGCGTAGGCCCAAGTGAGGGTGTGGGCACAGGCCGAGCTCCTGATCCAGGTGTGTCGCAGCCGACTGCTGCGCGATTAGGAGAGAGGCACGTTTCTGGCGTCCCCACATTCATCGCCCAATTAATGGGTCCACGCGGGAGACCTTTATTAGAAAATGAGCAGTGTGAGCAGGTCCTGTCCTGGATGGCAGAAAGTGCTTCGAGCAACCTATCGTCCAGCCACAGTTCTGCGCCGTCCACTGCTGCAAATCCGAATCCTCTGTCTGCTGCTCCTCCTTCCTCCCAGCCTCCTCACTCCACTACAATGACACCTGCTCAGGAGCGGGAACACTCCCAGGAACTGTTCTCGGGCCCCTGCTTAGATTGGGCAGGAGTGGTTCCTCTCCCACCAGAGGAGTTTATCGTCACTGATGCCCAACCATTCGAAAGTTCCCGGGGTCCGGGGGAAGAGGCTGGGGACTTCCGCCAACTGTCTCAAGAACTTTCTGTGGGTGAGGAGGACGATGACGATGAGACACAGTTGTCTTGCAGTGAGGTAGTAGTAAGGGCAGTAAGTCCAAGGGAGCAGCGCACAGAGGATTCGGAGGAAGAGCAGCAGGACGATGAGGTGACTGACCCCACCTGGTGTGCAACGCCTACTCAGGACAGGTCTTCAGAGGGGGAGGCAAGGGCATCAGCAGGGCAGGTTGCAAGAGGCAGTGCGGTGGCCAGGGGTAGAGGCAGGGCCAGACCGAATAATCCACCAAGTGTTTCCCAAAGCACACCCTCGCGCCATGCCACCCTGCAGAGGCCGAGGTGCTCTAAGGTCTGGCAGTTTTTCACAGAGACGCCTGACGACCGACGAATAGTGGTGTGCAACCTTTGTCGCGCCAAGATCAGCCGGGGAGCCACCACCAACAGCCTCACCACCACCAGCATGCGCAGACATATGATGGCCAAGCACCCCACAAGGTGGGACGAAGGCCGTTCACCGCCTCCGGTTTGCACCGCTGCCTCTCCCCCTGTGCCCCAACCTGCCACTGAGATCCAACCTCCCTCTCAGGACACAGGCACAACCGTCTCATGGCCTGCACCCACACCCTCACCTCCGCTGTCCTCGGCCCCATCCAGCAATGTCTCGCACCGCACAGTCCAGCCGTCGCTAGCGCAAGTGTTGGAGCGCAAGCGCAAGTACGCCACCACGCACCCGCACGCTCAATCGTTAACCGTCCACATAGCCAAATTTATCAGCCTTGAGATGCTGCCGTATAGGGTTGTGGAAACGGAGTCCTTCAAAGCCATGATGGCGGCGGCGGCCCCGCGCTACTCAGTTCCCAGTCGCCACTACTTTTCCCGATGTGCCGTCCCAGCCCTGCACGACCACGTCTCCCGCAACATTGTACGCGCCCTCACCAATGCGGTTAGTGGCAAGGTCCACTTAACTACGGACACGTGGACAAGCACAGGCGGGCAGGGCCACTACATCTCCCTAACGGCACATTGGGTGAATTTAGTGGAGGCTGGGACAGAGTCAGAGCCTGGGACCGCTCACGTCCTACCCACCCCCAGAATTGCGGGCCACAGCTCGGTGGTGGTATCTGCGGCGGTGTATGCTTCTTCCACTAAAGCACCCTCCTCCTCCTCCTCAACGTCTGTCTCGCAATCTAGATGTGTCAGCAGCAGCAGGACGTCGCCAGCAGTCGGTGTCGCGCGGCGTGGCAGTACAGCGGTGGGCAAGCGTCAGCAGGCCGTGCTGAAACTACTCAGCTTAGGACATACGAGGCACACGGCCTACGAATTGCTGCAGGGTCTGACAGAGCAGACGGACCGTTGGCTTGCGCCGCTGAGCCTCCAACCGGGCATGGTCGTGTGTGACAACGGCCGTAACCTGGTGGCGGCTCTGCAGCTCGGCAGCCTCACGCATGTGCCATGCCTGGCCCACGTCTTTAATTTGGTGGTTCAGCGCTTTCTGAAAAGCTACCCACGCTTGTCAGACCTGCTCGTAAAGGTGCGCCGGCTCTGCGCACATTTCCGCAAGTCCCACACGGACGCTGCCACCCTGCGCACCCTGCAACATCGCTTTAATCTGTCAGTGCACCGACTGCTGTGCGACGTGCCCACACGGTGGAACTCTACGCTCCACATGTTGGCTAGGCTCTATGAGCAGCGTAGAGCTATAGTGGAATACCAACTCCAACATGGGCGGCGCAGTGGGAGTCAGCCTCCTCAATTCTTTTCAGAAGAGTGGCCCTGGTTGGCAGACATCTGCCAGGTCCTTCGAAACTTTGATCAGTCTACCCAGGTGGTGAGCGGCGATGCTGCAATCATTAGCGTCACCATTCCTCTGCTATGCATCTTGAGAACTTCCCTGCAAACCATAAAGGCAGCCGCTTTGCGCTCGGAAACAGAGCCGGGGGAAGACAGTATGTCGCTGGATAGTCAGAGCACCCTCCTGTCTATATCTCAGCGCGTTCAGGAGGAGGAGGAGGAGGATGAGGAGGAGGGGGAAGAGACAGCTTGGCCCACTGCTGACGGTACCCATGCTGCTTGCCTGTCATCATTTCAGCGTGTATGGCCTGAGGAGGAGGAGGATCCTGAAAGTGATCTTCCTAGTGCGGACAGCCATGTGTTGTGTACAGGTACCCTGGCACACATGGCTGACTTCATGTTAGGATGCCTTTCTCGTGACCCTCGCATTCAACGCATTCTGGCCACTACGGATTACTGGGTGTACACACTGCTCGACCCACGCTATAAGGAGAACCTTCCCAGTCTCATTCCCGAAGAGGAAAGGGGTTCGAGAGTGTTGCTATACCACAGGACCCTGGCGGACAAGCTGATGGTAAAATTCCCATCCGACAGCGCTAGTGGCAGAAGGCGCAGTTCCGAGGGCCAGGTAGCAGGGGAGGTGCGTAGATCGAGCAGCATGTACAGCCCAGACAGTGCAACAGTCTTTAAGGGCCTGGCCAGCTTTCTGGCTCCCCAGCAAGACTGTGTCACCGCTCCCCAGTCAAGGCTGAGTCGGCGGGAGCACTGTAAAAGGATGGTGAGGGAGTACGTAGCCGATCGCACGACCATCCTCGGTGACGCCTCTGCCCCCTACAACTACTGGGTGTCGAAGCTGGACACGTGGCCTGAACTAGCGCTGTATGCCCTGGAGGTGCTTGCTTGTCCTGCGGCTAGCGTCTTGTCGGAGAGGGTGTTTAGTGCGGCTGGGGGAATCATCACAGATAAGCGTACCCGCCTGTCAACCGACAGTGCCGACAGGCCAACACTCATCAAGATGAACAAAGCCTGGATTTCCCCAGACTTCTCTTCTCCACCAGCGGACAGCAGCGATACGTAAGCAATACGTATTATGCACCCGCGGATGGAAGCTACGTTCTCTCTCACCATCCAAAACGGGGACATTTCTGCTTCATCAATCTGTGTCTAATATTCCTCCTCCTCCTCCTGCTCCTCCTCCTGAAACCTCAGGTAATCACGCTGAACGGGCAATTTTTCTTAGGGCCACAAGGCTCACTCATCTAATTTTTCGAAACAATTTTTATATGTTTCAATGCTCTTAAAAGCGTTGAAACTTTAACTTGAACCAATTTTTTGTTAAACTGGGCTGCCTCCAGGCCTAGTTACCACTTAAGCAACATTAACCAAAGCGATTAATGGGTTTCACCTGCCATCTTGGTTGGGCATGGCCAATTTTTACTGAGGTACATTAGTACTGTTGGTACACCAATTTTTTGGGGCCCTCACCTACAGTGTAATCATAGCAATTTGTATGTTCTTCACCTGCACTCATGGTACAGAAGTGTGTGTGGGGTTGGCCTACACTTTAGCTACATAAATGTAACTTGGGCCTTGGCTATACTGCAGCTACTGAAATGGAACGAAGACTGCGCTCCCACTATACTGCTGCTTCGAAATTGTTACTGGGGCCTGTCTTGAGTGCTACTATTGCTGAAATGGAATGAAGACTGCGCTCCCACTATACTGCTGCTTCGGAATTGTTACTGGGGCCTGTCTTGAGTGCTACTATTGCTGACATGGAACGAAGACTGTGCTCCCGCTATAATGCTGCTAGTGATATGTTAGTGGGGCCTGTCTTGAGTGCTACTATTGCTGACATGGAACGAAGACTGCGCTCCCGCTATAATGCTGCTAGTGATATGTTAGTGGGGCCTGTCTTGAGTGCTACTATTGCTGACATGGAACGAAGACTGCGCTCCCGCTATAATGCTGCTAGTGATATGTTAGTGGGGCCTGTCCTAATGCTACGGCTGAAATGTTACGAATTCTGGGCTCTGCCTATACCGCTGCTAATGGTATGTCTCTGGGGTGTGGAAACAGAGGCTTCCCAAAGACATGATGGTGGCGAGGCCATTTCCCACCAACGCGGTTACTGTAAAGGTGCATATAACCACGGACACGTGTAGAGGACACGTAGTGCCTCAAAAACATCCCCCTCCTCCTCCAACAGGGAAAACAAACATTCTTGGCAAATGCCTTTGCATTGGTTCGTCTGGTGGCAGTCCAAGAATTTCACCTTTACCGACACTACAAGAGAGACCCCCCACCATCCCCCCGCCACGGCCCACTTAATCCTGGCCACATTCCGAAAACCAACAAAATAAAACCGCGCTACTAGGTCCGCAGTCACCACCACATTACCACCAACGCGGTTACTGTTAAGGTGCATATAACCACGGACACGTGTAGAGGACACGTAGTGCCTCAAAAACATCCCCCTCCTCCTCCAACAGGGAAAACAAACATTCTTGGCAAATGCCTTTGCATTGGTTCGTCTGGTGGCAGTCCAAGAATTTCACCTTTACCGACACTACAAGAGAGACCCCCCACCATCCCCCCGCCACGGCCCACTTAATCCTGGCCACATTCCGAAAACCAACAAAATAAAACCGCGCTACTAGGTCCGCAGTCACCACCACATTACCACCAACGCGGTTACTGTTAAGGTGCATATAACCACGGACACGTGGAGAGGACACGTAGTGCCTCAAAAACATCCCCCTCCTCCTCCAACAGGGAAAACAAACATTCTTGGCAAATGCCTTTGCATTGGTTCGTCTGGTGGCAGTCCAAGAATTTCACCTTTACCGACACTACAAGAGAGACCCCCCACCATCCCCCCGCCACGGCCCACTTAATCCTGGCCACATTCCGAAAACCAACAAAATAAAACCGCGCTACTAGGTCCACAGTCACCACCACATTACCACCAACGCGGTTACTGTTAAGGTGCATATAACCACGGACACGTGTAGAGGACACGTAGTGCCTCAAAAACATCCCCTTCCTCCTCCAACAGGGAAAACAAACATTCTTGGCAAATGCCTTTGCATTGGTTCGTCTGGTGGCAGTCCAAGAATTTCACCTTTACCGACACTACAAGAGAGATCCCCCACCATCCCCCCGCCACGGCCCACTTAATCCTGGCCACATTCCGAAAACCAACAAAATAAAACCGCGCTACTAGGTCCGCAGTCACCACCACATTACCACCAACGCGGTTACTGTTAAGGTGCATATAACCACGGACACGTGGAGAGGACACGTAGTGCCTCAAAAACATCCCCCTCCTCCTCCAACAGGGAAAACAAACATTCTTGGCAAATGCCTTTGCATTGGTTCGTCTGGTGGCAATCCAAGAATTTCACCTTTACCGACACTACAAGAGAGACCCCCCACCATCCCCCCGCCACGGCCCACTTAATCCTGGCCACATTCCGAAAACCAACAAAATAAAACCGCGCTACTAGGTCCGCAGTCACCACCACATTACCACCAACGCGGTTACTGTTAAGGTACATATTACCAGTCTGACTGGGGCATGCAGAGACACCTTGACAGAATGAATAGTGTGTGACACATAGGTTCCCCATTGCTATGCCCACGTGTGCAGCTCCTGATGGCGGTGGCACAGGATTCTATTTCTCATTGCTTCTGTACAGCATTGTGGGCTATTGCCCCGCCACTTTTGAAGAGGGTCGCTGCCTAGCCGTGCCAACCCTCTGCAGTGTGTGCCTGCGGTTCCTCCTCATGGCAGACGCACTTCTAAATAGACATGAGGGTGGTGAGGCATTAGGGCAGCTGAAGGCTGCGCAGGGACACTTTGGTGTGCGCTGTGGGGGGGAGGGGGGGCGGTTGGGCAGCATGTAACACAGGAGAAGTGGCAGTGGAGTGTCATGCAGGCAGTGATTGTGCTTTGTTGGAGGTAGTGTGGTGCTTAGCTAAGGTATGCCATGCTAATGAGGGCTTTTCAGAAGTAAAAGTTTTTGGGAGGGGGGGGGCCCCACTCTTGCCGCTATTGTGGCTTAATAGTGGGACCTGTGAACTTGAGATGGAGCCCAACATGTAGCCCCTCGCCTGCCCTATCCGTTGCTGTGTCGTTCCCATCACTTTCTTGAATTGCCCAGATTTTCACACAAGGAAACCTTAGCGAGCATCGGCGAAATACAAAAATGCTCGGGTCGCCCATTGACTTCAATGGGGTTCGTTACTCGAAACGAACCCTCGAGCATCGCGAAAAGTTCGTCCCGAGTAACGAGCACCCGAGCATTTTGGTGCTCGCTCATCTTTAGTAGATGTACATGTGTATTAGCCAGAAATGTTGTATCTAAGGCTCTGCTCACTACATCTTTGGTTTACATACAGGAAAGCCTCCCATGCCGACCTATGGCCCCGATGTATACAGCTTTAAGAATTTGTAAAGAAGCGACTTGTATTCAGTATAAACCATTTACACTCATCACTATAATTCATAAAGCTCTCCACAGTGCTGCACTTTCCTATATCTCTTCTGCCATAATCCGAACCTCCCACAACCATCTCTTTTCCCGAAACACTCCAGTTCTCTGGAATGTGCTACCCTGGACAATCAGCTTAATTACTGATACCCACAATTTTAAGTCTTTCCTAAAAACTCACCTTTAGGGAGGCCTATCATAAGCCCTAATCTAACTCTTACCCATTTATCCTATTTCTACACTCTCCTTCAGAATCACAGTAAATACAAGGGTTCACTTACTTTTTCTCCCTGCACTGTGAATGTTTACTCAATGTGCTCAACAAATGACATGAACAGTAAAACTATTTGTGTGTTATTACTTTAGTTAGATTGTGGAGAAGAGGAAATCTCCTCAGCACTGGGTAACAAGTTTTCTTTTACTGCAGTATAAAGGATAAAAACAGTTTAAGGGCTTAGTCACATGGGCGCATCCAGGTGCCAATGCGCCTGTCTTCCTGCAGGATAAGACGGCCTTACTGCAGGTGCGGAGAAAGAACACATGACCGGCTCCATTGCCGGTCATGTGTTCTTTCTTCTGGCGCTGCAGAGAGTTGTCCGCACCTGCAGTGCGACCGTCTTTTTCATGCAGGTAGACGGGCGCTTCGGCACCCAGATGCGTCCGTGTGACTAAACCCTAAGGCTTAATCCATAAAAATGATGGAAGCATGTGTGTTTTGAACCTCCATGGTTCTTGAGGCTTTGATCAACGACCATGGAGGTTCAGAAATGCACAAGTCTGTCACTTTTATGGACTATGTCTTAAATTGATTTTATCCTGTATACTTCAGTAAAAAAAAGTTTTGCCCTGTGCTGCCAGACTTCCTTTGTTTCTCATGTTGTGATTCTGGTTGGTGACCATCCGCCATCCTGTGCACATGGGAGATATAGTCAGGCTAAGAAGACTTATGAACTTGACACTTCTGTAAGTGCACCCGTCATCATTTTGCAGTTAGATGGTGTTTATCCTATTGCAACCTAGGTAACAATCAGACCACAATTTCCCCAAAAATAAGACACTGCCTTATAATAAATTTTGCCCCAAAAGAGGCACAGTGTCTTATTTTTTGGTGGAAAGGGCATATGCTCAACTCGCAGCCGGCGTCTGTGTTCCCCGTGATGATCTTCCAGGTGCTGCAGCAGGCTGCTGTGTAATCCTCCCCACTGTCAGAGGATTCTCTGTATGGTAAACGGAGCTTTAAATTTCCCTGGCTTCGGCAAGTGAGCGCTGTGATTGGATCGAGCGCCAGCCAATCACAGCCGGCGCTCAATGAACCAATCACAGCCATTTAATGACATTCACTGAATAGCTGTGAATGATTGAGCGCCAGCTGATTGGCTGGCGTACGATCCAATCACAGCACTCACTTGCTGAAGCTGGGGGAATTCAAAGCCCCATTACCAGAAAGAGAATACTCTGACAGTGGGGAAGATTACACAGCAGCCTGCCGCAGCGTCTGGGAGATCATCGCGGGGAACACAGGTGCCAGCTGCGAGGTGAGTATTGCGGGGTTTTTTTCACCTAGTGTAGCTAGGGCTAATTTTTGTGGGAGGGCTTATATTTCAAGCCCTTCCCCCTGAAAATCAATGTAGGGTTTATTATCAGGGTAGGTCTTATTTTCAGGGAAACACGGTAGCAGTCAATACAGAAATTCAGGTGTTTCCTAAAGCTCACTTACTTTTTACTACAACTATATTTTAATTGACTTCAGGTCCTTCCAGAAATCCAGTAACAGAGCTTGTGGCACTGTGTATGAAGTCCTGTGTTTCTATTGACCCTCACTTAGCTTTTCTTCTTGTCATGACTATGGAGCCATTGTCCTTTGTAACTGATTTCTTGAACTTTCTCTCAGGCCTTAGCTGACGTGTCTGAATCGTGCTATCCACTATTAGAGGGCTGCTTGAGGAACAGACAGATGTGGCATTTATTAGCCGACCAGCAAGAGAAGAACCTGCTGAACGGAGACGATAGCCAGCCAAAAACAAACTGTGACATTGAATAAGCAGCGCCAACAGCATCGTAGAGCCTTGTGGTACAAAATAGTATGACACTGTTTGGAAACCAAAATATATTTTGCCACTGTTATATTTATTAATTTCACATTTTCGTTTAAGGAAATAAGTATATGTAAATGGAATATTTTCTAGAGAAGCAATATATTTTCTGATGTGCATAACATTACATTTACCCACTGGAGGCTTTGGGGCTGATTCCTTTTTTATTGACCAGTGCCTTATTGCATGGGTGCCATTTTAAATGAAGAAGGACACCTGCCTAATGTAACACAGCACAGTACAGAATAACTATAGCATTTTACTGTATAACGTTTTCACATACTGAATCAACTTGGGCTAATATGGAAAACAACGTAACACGAGATAATGTGATTTGTTGCAGTTGTTACCAGGCATTCTCACAACTCGCAAAGTAGTTTTACATGGCTTTTAAGAACCCACTTTTTCATTTGCTGTTTTGTAATACTAGTATAATAACATTGGCTGTCACCTCATTTTATGAGTATTATTATATGCCTGTAGGTTATGTGTGTCGATAAATACTTCCATGTAACAACACAAAAGTACAATAGAAGTGACACCTTTATTGGCTGACTGTGGGAGATAAAAGGATAACGTTTCACATGGGAGAGCAGTGACCAGATCAAGCAATAGGCTGTTGTGTAAATGTAGTGATAGTAGTGGTCATTCAGCACTACAGGGGTGAAACAATTGTCAAATCTGCCACAATGTATAGAAACCATGTCGCTCAGAAATCAATGCAAGGAAAATGTGTTCTTCTGTCATAGACATTAGGCAATAAGGTTACGTAATGTGACATTTTGGCCCATCCTGGACCTCGATCGCTCATATCATTGAAATGAAATGACATAACGATAGCTAAGTAAACATGTAGATGCGGAAGTATCACAGTAGAAAGAATTGGAAGAGAATAAGTATATAGAAGCAAAACTGATTGACTTTGAATACAGGAGGGTGAGACTGGCAAGACAATTACTATAAAGGCCCATTTACACGGAGAGATGATCACTCAAATTTAGCTAAAAAGCGATCATTGAGTGATTATCGTTGCATCTAAACGCGCAACCATCGTGCACTGCTAGCTGATCGTTAAATTCAGACCAACCGAAAAATCGACGTTCAGCCTTATCAGCAGCTCTCCACGGGTAGTGCTGATAGCATTGTTTCCTGTTGGAGAACAAAGGAGCTGAAAGCAGATAAGAGCCCTCGGGCTATTAACTGCACACTAAACAGCTATTAAGTAGCTGAGTAGCTACTTAATAGTATTTGCAAAATGATCGCTCAAAGCTATCACTCAAATTGTCGTTTGAGCGGTCATCGCTCCGTGTAAGTGGGCCTTTAGTCTATTCTTCTCACACCTCTACTACACAGAGCAGAGACCTCTGTTTTCATTCTAAATGAGTCAATCGTTGTCACACCAGAGATATAGTAGTGCTTGTAGCAGTATGTCATTTATCACATACATGCACCTTCACACATAGGAGAAGCTTCCCGTTAGTCTTTTTTGGCCTGCATAGACATTATATGTACTACCGATACATGCATTATTCATGTATATAGTGGCCATCACACTAACAAGGACAGCTTCTATTGTACTCCAATGAGCAGGCACAACTTTATATGCACTCCCATACTCTATCCTTCAGTGCCCACTTATGTTATCCCCATGTATCCTGAGATGTGTCATATACATGCTGCCAGCATGGGCCATTTAATCCGGAAAAATTCTGGACTGCGCAATGGCGGACAGACGCAACCTATTATAGCTAGTGGGTTCCATACGGCGCTGTTCTGGTCAGGCTTGTGCCGGATCCTGCCTTTTTTCTTTTGACCTAGGAGCCAATGGAGAAAGACACAACACAGCGTAAACAAGCCCTTATAGTGAACCTGATATTGGTAATATGCTTCTATGTACTTATCGTTCTTTGTTACGTCTTCACCCATGTATGTATTATTAGATATTGTTAAGTCCGTGATACGCATTCCGTGGCCTTTTGTCTGATGTCTGGGAGACAAGAATACATTTTAGGTGTATTGCTTTGAGTGCCATGACTCTATACTGTACATAAATGTAGTGCTACACTGTATAGATGATGAATTGGGAGTACTTCACATAGAAGGGGTTTGTCGTTCTGTGTGATACATGGTTTTAATTAGAGCGAATTCAGTTGTATGTAATCCATCCTTATTGTCTGAATGACTTTTGACTTCACTGCTCACAAGAATGTGTAATACACTCTGGATCTAACTAATGATCATTATACCGTATAAATGATGACCGCAGTCAGAATACTTCACTGCACTTAGAATCTTATTTGTGTACATTGCTTACGTGACCGCTGTTATGTTAGACTGAAAGGGAACCTGTTAGCTACTTTATGCTACCCTTCCCGAGAGCAGCATGAAGTAGGGACAAACATGGGTGATATTCATGATGCCTCTTATGCCCTGTTCAGACCATCTTTGTGATCTCTGCTTAGCGTGTATGGCAGGGAAAGCTCTGAATGTGTACAGTATGGCCTCCTGTCCACGGGTGATATATCATTGTGTTATCCACAACGATAATCCGCTCACGGGTAAAGCACGAAATGCTTTCCATAGGATAATTATGGAAAGCGCAGCCCGATGTACATGAGCGGAAATTCGCTGTGATTTTCCGCTCGTGGATAAGAATAATGATAGGTTTATCACGGAACATCGCTGTGACTTTAGTGTTAAAACGCAACTCCCGTGGACAGGGCGGCCTTAACATTTCCAAAGCATTCCATCAACCCCTCAGGGGTCAACAGAGTGTTCTTTTGGCCTGCATCTGGATGGTATATGTGTGCATACTACAAAAAATGTATGGTATAGTGTATATATATATATATATATATATATATATATATATATATATATATATATAATCTACAATGTGAGCTACCAATGGAAGTATACTTCAGGAGTCTTTCCCTGTATATACATCAAACGGGGGCTATTAAAATGATCTGAATAGGGGCTTATCTCCCTGGCTCTTCCGCTTACATCTTTGTCTTTGGAGGAGGTGAGTTTCTCATGCTGGGCAGCAGTATCTAGTGAGCAACAGAACAGCAGATCTGTATTGTGTGTGAAGACCATGCGTAATTATAGCATTACACTACAGCTTGTAAGGCAGCTTCAAGTAGAGGTAATTTCTGTGAGAGGAATCATGGAAATGGTCATATTTCACATAGTAATCTTGGCCACAGCATCACAACTAGAGTGCTGTACAGAGCTGGGCCAGATAGTGATAACTACTTCTGAGCTGTGGCAGCATTACCTGGTGAGCATTCAGAGACTTATAGGTACTTTGCAGTATTTTTACAAGCTCAGAAAACTCCTTAAGGGCTCAGTCAGACGAGCGTTTTTTTGCATGCATGTTAGGCGCATTTGCGATTTGCATCTATTAGAACCAATGCTTTCCAATGAAAGCGGTCACATGGCCATTTTTTAGAAGCAGAAAAAAACTGCCCCTGTAAAAGACAGGACAAGTGAGTGCAAATGCATGCGGTCACGTGATTCTTTTCTACATGCGATGTGCATTTTTTCTCCCCGCCCCTATAATGCGTGAAAAATGTGCTCGTCTGACTGAGCCCTAAAGATTATCAACACACATAAGATCAGTTTTACAGTGTTATGTTGGTTGGCTACATGTCAAATTACCTGGTAGAGTTGTACATCTGTTACAGCGGCTACTTGAACATTCCTGCCCTTCTAATCAAGGGTTAAGCAGATATAGAGGGGTTAGATATGTTAGAGTGATCTGTAACTACATGACCAATGACCTGAAATACACATGGCCCCATATTGTTTGTAATGTTGCAATGTGTAGAAAGTATAACAATAAGGCCTCCCTCACACAGGTGTTTTTGTACAGCGTTTAGCGCAGCACTATATGCTGTACAACGCTCCCGTTCATTTTAATGAGGCTGCTCACACAAGCGTTAAAACGTAGCGTTTCCAATGCTGTGCTTTGAAAGCGATACATGTTCTATTCTTGGCCGATTTCAGCTCTGTGTCGCCCATTGAAATGAATAGGTAGCGGCTTTAGCGCTGCTAAAAATGTGGCACAACTTGGTACCGCGTTTTTGACAGCACTAAATGCAAGTCCTAGCTACAGTACCTTAAAAAAAGCAATACTCACCTAGTAGGCGCCATCCGGGTCCCTCCTACTGCTCTCTGGATCTCCGGGCAGGCTTCCGGGCACTTGTCAGCAGCGACAGAGCATCTTTTGCTGGTAACGGGGTTTAAAGACCCCACCTCCAGCAAGAGATTGCTCTGGTTGGTCCCTTGAGCTGTGGCTTGGCCATTCATTTATTGAATGGCTGTGATTGGTACATGCAAAGCTGGCTCTGATTGGCTGAGCCAGAGACGTAGCCAATCAGAGCAATCTCTTGCGGGAAGTGGGGTCTTTAAACCCCGCTACCAGCAAAAGATGCTCTGTCGCTGCTGACAAGTGCCTGGAAGCTTTCCTGGAGCTCCAGAGAGCAGCGGGAGGGACCCGGACGGCACCTGCTAGGCGAGTATTGCTTTTTTTTTTCCAGCTTCCTTGGCTGCATTTTTAGCTGAAATGCATGCCAGTGCTGCTGAAACCACAGTAAACTGCGCTTCTGCAAACGCCTATGTGAGGGAGGCTTATTGGTTTAATGTTACCGTCAAATTATAAAGATGCCGTTCTTTTTGCTGAGACCTCCATGTGGACTAACATCTGTATTCATGGTGATATAAAGCTGAAAGCATATACTTACAGTTGCAATAATAATGATGCTAAACTGCATAGGCCACTAGGAGTCTCAGACATGTAAGTCAGCAGGCATGGCTGAAAAAGCTTGCACAATCAAACTACATAATTAGTGAAAATGGCCTGCAAAAATGGTGCTTACATTGTTAGTTGTGTAGGGATTCTTCAGATTGTATGTACATACTGACATGTAACAAGCCCATTGGGCAGACGACTACTTCCCGTGACCAACCAGAAATATGGGATAGTCCCAACAAGTAAGAAAGCACTGCCGTCAGCACTAACATTGGTTCGGTTGGAAAGCAGAATCCCAGTACTCTGATTTATTTTTGTAGCAATGTTAAGGTTTTCCTTCTCCAGCCCTGTATGTATTTTACCCGTTTATTAATGATATGAAATGTTTTATAATGTTGTGTAAATTAAATTCTTGTACTTTTTAAATTAAAAAAAAATGTTTCAGAATGGACATGCAGTTGTTCTCCAATGCAGACCCATTTAATGTAAAATGAAGTCATCTTACTGCAGATAGAACAATAGCCGTGTTAACGTTTACAAGGATGAAATTATGACAAGACATACAGTGCGGTGCAAACATCTTAGGCCGGGGTGGAAAAAATGGGGTCAAGTATAAGTGCTTTCACAAATAGCAGTGGTAATAGTTTATTTCTGTCAACTAACAAAATGCGAAATGAAGGAACAAAAGAGAAATCGAAATCAAATCAGCATTTGGTGTGAGCACTAGAGATGAGCGAGCATGCTCGTTTAGAGCAATTATTAGAACGAGCATCGCTTTTTTCGAGTAACTGCCTACTCGGGAGAAAAGATTCGGGGAGCAGCGGGGGTGAGCGGTGGGTTGCTCCACCCCGCCGTCCCCCGAATCTTTTCGCCCGAGTAGGCAGTTACTCGAAAAAAGCGATGCTCATTCGAATAATTGCTCTAAACGAGCACGTTCGCTCATCTCTAGTGAGCACCCTTTACCTTCAAAACAGCATCAGTTCTTCTAGGTACACTTGCACACAGTTCTTGAAGGAATTCGGCTGGGAGGTTGTTCCCTAATATCTTGGAGAACTACAGATCTGTGGATGTAGCTTTGCACAAACCCTTCTGACTTTTCATGCGATCCCAGACAGACTTGACGATATTGAGATCAGGGCTCTGTGGGGGCTGCATCATCACTTCCAGGACTCCTTGTTCTTCTTTATGCTGAAGGTAGTTCCTAATGACATTAGCTGTATGTTTAGGGTTGTTGTCCTGTTGTTGTGCTTCACTGCTGCCTGCAGACACTCATTATTTTACCGCTCTTCGGCCCTTATGGGAACAAACTGCCTTCTGCCTACACACAAATATTTCAGTCATCAGTTTAGAGCACCTGCTCTTTTTTTTATGCACCCCAGTGCCTACTTAAGGATGTTTTCATAGTTCAGGTACTTTGGTCTTTCTTCTACATAGAAGATATGGCTTTTTGGCCGCAATTCTTTCATGAAGACCACTTCTTTTCGGAAAAGTCTGGCTAGTAAATGGGTGTCCAGGTCCCACTGGTTTCTGCCAGTTCTAAGCTGATGGCACTGCTGGATATCTTCTGATTTCAAAGAGATGTAAGCATGATGTGTCTTTCAACTGCTGCCCCAAGCTGACTGTGTCTATAATCTTCAACTTGGCCAGTTACTTTGTGCTTCTTAAAAAAAGCTTAAACAGCACATCTTGACACCCCAGATGTGAAATCTCTGTCTGGGCGAAACCTTGCTGATGTAGTATAACTACTTTGTGTCTTGTTGCTGCGCTCAGTCTTGCCATAGTGTATGACCTGTGAAACTGTCTTCCACAACCTCACCTTTTTAGCAACGTTTGGCTGTTTCTCACCCAGTTTTAAGCTTCCCACAACTGTTTCTGTTTTAGTTAGTGAGTACGTTTCAACCTACATATGAAAATGATGATCATTACACCTATTGGTGTAATTGGTTAATCATACACCTGACTATAGTCCTACAAAATCCCTGATATTGTGCAAGTGTTCCTAGAAGAATTGATATTGTTTTTGAAGGCAAAGGCTGGTCACAACGAATATTAATTTGATTTATATTTCTCTTTTGTTCATTCACTTTGCATTTTGTTAACTGACAAAAATTAAAGGGGTTGTCTCGTGAAAGCAAGTGGGGTTAAGCACTTCTGTATGGCCATATTAATGCACTTTGTAATATACATCGTGCATTAAATATTGGCCATACAGAAGTTATACACTTACCCCTCCGGTGTTGGCATCCCCGTCTCCATGGCGCCGACTGAAGCCTTCTTCTCCTTCCATTAGACGCGCTTGCGCTGTCTGCTCTTCTGTTCTGTTCAATGGGGCCGCTCCGGCGTGCTCACGCTGCACATGTCTTCTGCGCATGCGCAGACCAGCTCTCCGGCGCGAGCACGCCGGAGCGGCCCCATTCAACAGAACAGAAGAGCAGACAGCGCAAGCGCGTCTAATGGAAGGAGAAGAAGGCTTCAGTCAGCGCCATGGAGACGGGGACGCCAGCATCGGAGGGGTAAGTGTATAACTTCTGTATGGCTCATATTTAATGCACGATGTATATTACAAAGTGCATTAATATGGCCATACAGAAGTGTATAACCCCACTTGCTTTCACGGGACAACCCCTTTTAACACTTCTATTTGTAAAGCATTGATAAGCCAGGCTCACATGGCTGCAATTACTTGTGGCCCTCACGCGAGCACACAGCAAGTACCCAATGACATGCGTATCATGTCGCCAATCCACATGCAGTATATTGATGTGTATATGCGCGTAATAGATGCCAAGATAGAACATGCTGCAATTTTTTTCATGCAAGTATTTTGTGCGGCTTATGTAAGTGGCAACATGGGAGTGTATTGGAGATTGGTACTGCGTAATATGCACGTAAAAACGGTGCATGTGACACGCAGTGACCATCCGCCTGTGTGAGACAGCTCTTACTTTGCAGCATTTTTTCCACACCTGCCTAACACTTTCACACAGTACTGTGTATATATATGTGGAATGGAGTAAGTGCAATACATTAAGTCAATATAATGGTTAGATATGGAAATACATCAATAAAACGTATACGCATGCCTTGTCAAAACAAGTTACCAAAACCTTTGCAGGAAACAAACTGAAAGGGTTACTTCCATTTAAACATTTATGGCATAAGCATAGGATAGGTGAGGGTTCCAGAAGTGGGACCTATAACCTATGAGGAGAAAGGAGTACTCAATCAACAGTGCTGCTTTCCCCATAGAAGTCAATGGAGTGGTGGCAGTGCTTACACAAAGCTATCTCCATTGAAGTCTATGGGAGTTATAGAGAGAGCTTTTCACTCGGGAGGGGCCTTTCACTCGGGCAGAATATTTCCACAATACACATCTAAAGATACAGATAGTTCCTCTCCAACATCTGCATGTATCAATGCGGGTTATGGAGTGGAAATCCACAGCAGCAGATTGTGCCATAGACCCGCTATAACACACGATCATTATTAATTACACTTTAAGTTGTTTCAGTAGTATTACTGAGTCATATATTCCAGTCCAGGACTATATATATATATATATATATATACAGTTTTTATGTTGTCCTATGCTGTAAAGATTATTTATTTGATAATGAACCATAAGAGATAATTTTGCACCATTCCTAACTGGTACTACTTCACCCCGGGCACTGTTTACTCCTGGAAGGGTGCACTTGTACATGACTATTGTGATTGTTATAATGTGAAGGTGTTTGTTATCATTTTGTTCATAGAGGTAAGCAGCAAAGTGTTCTAGGTTAATTGTGTAAGTCTCGAGTACCGAAGAATATAAAGGACATATTTTACAAAATGCTTCATTTTATTTTGTTACAAACTAAATCTGTGTTTTAATGACAATCAAAAAATTGTTATGCTTCAAAGGCCGGACTCACAGGAGTATAATTCGCTGTGTGCCGCGTGCGAGAGACACACGTGTGGCACACAGCAAGTACGCCATGACATTGCATACTCGCTTTGTGCCGCCAATTGCCATGTATAATGTATACGCGCCAAGACAGAATATGCAGCGGGGGTTTTTTTGCGCGCATATTCCACGCAATTCTTGTGAGCGGCAACGTGGCAGCTCATGGCAGATTGCTACAGCATGTTATGCAAAACCCACGTGCCTAATCCACTGTGACCGTACGCTCATGTGAGCCCGGCCTGACCTTGGATGAGGTATAAAACATGGCATATTTAACAGTATGATGAATGTTTCACTTACTGTTACTAATACAGTCGTTCTGCTCGCAGCGATCCACTTAGAGACACACGAAAGAATGGGAAACGGTGAAAGTAAACACCGTGTGTGTAAGTTATGACATCACCAGCACTGTGTAGAATATATTATTATTATTGTCTTATGGCACCAATTCATATTCAGTTTTAAATCAATGCCTGTTTTTTATACGTCGTGTTGGATGCAATAATGCTTACTGTTCCTCCTACACATAGATTATAAGCTATACCATTTTTGTAAATCCCGACCGCCAGCTCACCGCACGGACACAGCAACCGTCAGGTGCACGGACACCTCACAGCAATAGAAAACACAATTACTCCGGTAATTCCATAGAGACCAGAACAAAATCAGTATTTTATTTAGACATCATGGAAAAAAAAAAACATCTTCCAAAAAATTTTTGGGGCGCTTACATGTTTCGAACAGAGTGCTTATTCATTGTTTAGTTTTTTTTTTCCTACAAGAAGAAACACCTCCTTATAGATGGCATCTACAAAATGTTGTTGGTAATCACTATTAGGGCTTATTCACACAAGCCTATATCGCCCACCCATCAGATCACACAGGCGTATTCCCACGGCGTAAAAGTGCCCAGCTGACAAATATAGTGCCGGGCGCTTTTATGCCAGGCAGGAAAGATAGTCCTGGAACTATCTTCCTGGCCGGAATACGTCGGCTGCTGCGTAGACTCCTATGAGAACCAATGACAGCGGCCGGAGAAGGGAGGTGGGAGGGAGTTTAGCAGCGTGACTGCTATTCTCCCTCCCCCTTCTCTCCTCCTCCCCTCTGGCTGTTTGCAATGGGAGCGAGCTGTGGTGGAGCTAAGCTCCGCCTCGTCCCGCTGCCTCCCATTGCTGGCTGCGGACAAGGGGTGTGAGCTTAGCTTCGCCCCTGCCCTGCCCCCTCCCATTGAAAACAGCCGGAGAGCAGGAGAGAGGCAGAGAGGGGGAGGTAAGGCATTGCGACCTCAGCGTATATGCGCCAGGTTCAGGTCCTCTGAACGGGCGCACATAAAAACGCCTACAGCCATGTTAATAAGCCCTTAAGATGTTGGCGAAAAATGCAGCGGTCTACTACTAAATAACTAATTTGGGCCATTGCTGATGAAAAGTATAATCATATGATTGTCAGTCGCTGAGGTAGCAAGTACATACAAAACTGTGTGGCCATTAACAATGGAATTAATTACCATGCTGATGTAAGGGAAAACTACATGCTGGCCCCGTTTTTGGCGGCACATCTCCCACGCAGCGGCCATGTGTCCTTCCTCACACTTTTTGTAGCTGGTTCCCCCAGTTTGCTCAAACAAATTTGTTATCAACAATTGTGAACTAGATCGCACCACCGAGAAATATTTGGGAAAGCTTCCCTTTTGGGCCTATTCACATGTATGCATTAGCGCTGCATATTACATAATACACAGTGAGAAAGCTTGAGAAAGGCGACATAGTATCACCGAAATGCCCTGCATTCAATTCTCTGTGTGTTGATGTATCTTTTGTAATATATTAACTATATATCCCTTTATACGGCTACGGTGGTTTGGGTTGAATCCCATCAAATACGTTTCTTGTTGATCGCAGGATTTTTTTCTAATCTGTTTTCTGTTTTATTACGAGCTGTGGCTGATAAACTCACGCACAACTTGCATCAGGCACTGCATGAGCAGCATTGGTCAATCAAAGAAGCTAAACCATTGCAGCAAGGAACTGTACGAAGGCTTCACACAGTTTTTTTTCTTACATTTCTTTTTACTACCCTAAGGCCGGCTGCACACGGCCGTGACGGGCTCCGCCGCGAAATTCCGCGGCGCCCCCCCAGGAGACCCCATACTTACCTGCGGATCCGGCGTCCTCGCTCCCGCATGACACTTCCCCGTGCACTGCCGCCACGTCATGTGACACGCCGGCCACGTCACATGACACGCCCACTGCGTCACATGGCGCGGCGGCGGTGGGCGGGGAAGCGTTTTCACGCTATCTTCCGCTGTGCTACAGCGGAAGATAGCGTGAACGGACGGCTTCCATTGACTGCAATGGAAGCCGTTCACACGTACACCCGTGGCAAATAGAGCATGCCGTGGGTGAGGACGGGTGATTTCACGGTGCGGAATTCCGCGGTGGAATTCCGCACCGTGAGCATTGAGCTATTAGGTTCAATAGAACCTAATAGCTGCGGGCAACGCAGCGGATTTCCGCCGCGAATTACGCGGCAGAAATCCGTTCGTGGGAAGGAGGCCTAAAACACATGTAAAAAAAACTCTGTGTTTTTATATTATATAATTTTTGATGTTTTTTTTTTTGTTATTTACACACTTTTACTTGGCATTTTTTGTGACATAGATTATCTTATGCTAGGGAAAAGTGAAATGGAAAAAGACCTGGGGGTACTAGTTGACTGTAGACTTAACTGGAGCAACCAATGCCAGTCAGCTGCTGCAAAAGCTAATAAAGTCTTGGGGTGCATTAAAAGAGGCATAGGGGCGAGGGACGAGAGCATTATTCTTCCACTATATAAGGCACTTGTCAGGCCCCACATGGAATACTGTATACAGTTCTGGACACCGGTGCTCAGGAAAGATGTTGTAGTGCTTGAGGGGGTTCAAAGAAGAGCAACTAAATTACTAAACGGAAAGAGAGGACTGGAATACCCAGAGAGGCTATCAAAACTGGGATTATTCACCCTGGAAAAAAAGAAGGCTAAGGGGCGACCAAATAACTATATATAAATATATTAGGGGACAATACAAGGATCCCTCCCATGATCTGTTTATACCCACGACTGTGACGGTAACAAGAGGGCATCCGCTACGTCTAGAAGAAAGCAGGATCCATCACCAACATAGAAGGGGGTTCTTTACTGTAAGAGCAGTGAGACTGTGGAACTCTCTGTCTGAGAACGTGGTGATAGCAAAATGGATAGATGAGTTTAGGAGGGGACTTGATGTCTTCCTAGAGCGCTATGATATTACAGGACATAGACATTAGGTGACCAGCGGGGTTGTTGATCCGGGTCTTGGAGCCAGATAGGAACTCTTAAACATTGATCCAGGGATTATTCTGACTGCCATTATGGAGTCGGGAAGGATTTATTTCCCCCAAATGGGCTAATTGGCTTCTGCCTTATTGGGTTTTTCTTGCCTTCCTCTGGATCAACAAGGAAGGGGGTGTGGACACAGGCTGAACTGGATGGACGTTGTCTTCCTTCATCCTAACATGCTATGTTAGCATGTAAAAATGTAAGGAAAAAACTCCATAGCAACAACCTGCTGGGATTAAAAAAAACACCACTGACCAAAAAATAGCCCAAGTGAAAAAAAATGTAGTTTGTAGGGTCTTTAATGTTTTTCCAACAATGTCTGCAAGAGAAAGAAAAAGCAAATGTGCCTGTGGCACTATCCCAAACAATTATCCCTAAGTCACTCTCACACAGGCTTTCTTCCACACCGTTTAGCGGGCGTTTTTAATGCAGGCTAAAAATGTTGCACTGGGCCTCCGTTCATGTGGGCTTCTCAGACGAATGTAGTTAAAAATGAAAAGCCTCCAAAAAGTCCCTATTTTTTTTGTGGGTGGGGGCATTCCTATAAAATAGTGAGCTAGAGCACTTTGACATGAGTTTGAGTCCCATAGAATAGACTAGGGTATATCAATGGCAAATCAGGTTGAGTCAATGAGGAGCGCACATATTCCCAAAGTTGTCAGGGTATTTTTCTCTACTATGCCACAAGTATACTAGAGGCCGGTACATTAATCAGTGCGTGTTCTGCTTATTGTGAGAAGTCTTTTTTAATGAGAACCCAAATATTAGAGCCGTAGTAATACTACTAATACCATGGACAGTAATCTACATCACGCTGCCTCTCCCTTAGTGACTGTGTGTTTTACAATTATGTACTTTGCTTGCATGTGATCGGTTGTGCCTATAATTGCTATTCTCTGTAGAGACCCATGCTATAAAACTATTGTGAAATTACATTATGTCAGCAAGAAATGAATAGAAGTAATGTGGTGCAATGCTTCTGTCGTACCAATACACTACAAGAATATAAAACCAATTGCTCAATGCCAGGACTGGAAACTGGGGATTGTATGGATATGTTTGATTCGCGTACATTATTACATTTAGGGCTTATTACGACGTGCGTATATCGGCCGGGTTTTCACACCCAGCTGATATACACTGTCTCTCTGTGCAGGGTGAGGAGATGGGCTGGGAGCAGTGCACTGAGCTCCCGCACCCTCTCCACTATTTGCAATGAGAGGGGAGGGACGGAACTTAGCTCCGCCCCTGTCCTGCCCTCCCATTGCAAACAGTAGCGAGGGGCAGGAGCTCAGTGCACTGCTCCCGGCCTGGCCCTCCTCCTCCCCTTAGCGTCTATATTTATTTGCAGCACGACTGTATTATTGGATAACTGAAAGTCCTAAAATTGTGTAAAGGGAATCGGTCACGTATTTTAGCCCTGTAAACTGCGGATTCCGGGATGTTCTAGGCCGGGTTCACAGAAGCATATTTGTACACAACAAATTTCTATGCAATACGCAGTAAATGGAATCTATTGATTTCAATGGGTTTGCTCACACAAAATAAGAGAATATTTTGAACTTACATGACTTCAGCATGCAAAAAGTACAATAAAAAATGTTTGTGCATGTGTGAATCTGGCCTTATACTTACCTCCCTCGTCATCAGCTCTGGAAGCCTCCGCTCAATGCATTGGCGCTGCAAAGTAGTCTGCCCGTTCTAGTTTTATACGGGTGAACTACTTAGCAGCGCTGCTCCATGCACTGAGCTTCCAGCACTGACAGCGGGGAAAGAACCATTTACAATAGGAAGGGAGGGATGGGGCTAACTTCTGCCCCTGCCCGCCCCCTCCCATTGCAAATAGTTGTGAAGGGCGGAGAGGGTGCAGGAGCTCAGTGCACTGCTCCTGGCTCGCCTCCTCCCCCTGCAGAAATGGACACCGTATATTGGCCGAGCGTGAAAACCCAGCCGATATAGGGACGTGTGAATAAGCCCTAATAGAGGTGTTCTACAGATTTGGGGAAAACCGCACTTGCACGTTAACCTCTGTTCACTCTTGCACCAAGGGTTTCACCTCAACACACCGAAACACATTCTAGCACATTCCACTTACTTTAGCAGAAGTGGTCAGGTTTCCACAGTTTTTGCAGGCTAGAATGGATTGCCTATCATAAATTACAGAAATCTGCCATAACCTGAGTGATAGCAAGTGATGGCACGGAGCCTTAGATATCTGGCTAGTAGTTATCTCCCCTAGCCCCACCATTATTCTGCATGTTCGGCACAGATGGGCACATTAAAGTGCAGTATGTCTGTAAGGTGCGACTGGACACAATATTCCCACTGAAATCTAATCAGCTGCTTTACAATTAACTATGAGTTAAAAAGTATCTGTGATGCTTTCTGTCGAGTATCTTCAAAGCAGAGAACTGCGTGTGCAGCGTGGCTAAGCTGCAGCCTGCGAGGAGAACAGGGCAGCCGGGGAAGTCTCCCACTTACAGCAGTCTAAAAGTCAACGATCAAACTGCAGATTGTAGAAACTTATTAACAGGAACTTGGGATGACTGGAGATAGACTGTCATGCGCAGTAGAAACCGCTGCCGTACGCGGCGATAGGCCAGCTCACCGCCAGCTCCACAGCAGTTAAAGTCTGCGTGACTCACACAGCGTTTTATGCAAATGGTCGCGTAAGCCCAGCTTAACTTAATTAATAATGATCTTTTATATAACATATGACTGAATTGAAAAAAATAATCTAGAAGAGCCTCGTGTGTGGAACCGTGAGATAATATTAGCCTGATGAAGCTGCCGGTTCAGGCGGAGAAATGCGTTGCCGTATAGTGAAGCTGTCTGGAATAAAGTAGTATTTCTTCAGACTCCTGGCTTTGGCGCGCTGGCCTGTGTTTCCTTGGTCATACGACTGAATTGTTTAATACCTCCCCAATATTTCTTGTAATCTACTTGCAACATAAAGCTGCAGCAATGCGCAGGGAAAAGTGTGTGGTTTTGCCAAATGTAAAAAGACGATGTGAAGCCCCCTTAATGAAGTAAAGCCTGGTTTAGACACAACGATTATCGCTCAAAAGATGTCTTTTGAGCGACTTTTAGCGATAATCGTTGTGTATCTTTACAGCGCAAGGTGATCGCTCAAAAGTTGAGCGATCACTGTGCGCTCCCAGTGGGGTATACACAACACAAGCGGGGCTGCTTGTCTTCTGCTTCCAGCTGTTCTCTGCTCGGAGCGCCCAGCTGTTATACAGCCAAGCGCTCTGAGCGGGGTATGGAGAACACAACTGGAGCGCTGTGTTCTTCATACCCGGCTGCATATGGAGCGCTCAGTTGGTATACAGCTGTGCACTCCATGTTGAGTATGAAGAACAGAGCTGGACCGCTGTGTTCTTCATACCCCGCCTGTGTTCAGGGAGCGGGATACAGCTGAAACAATAGTATCAGCTGTATCCCGCTGTGAACTCCTGAAAAGGCTCATCGCTGTCTTTCAGCACACTGAAAGACTACAATCAGTGACTGCTTAACGCAAACTACACGATGTCAGTGCAGATACACACAACCATTATCGCTCAAAAGACGGCTTTTAACAAATTTTGAGTGATAATCGTTGTGTCTAAATGGGCCTTAATGCAGCAACAGTTCTGCTCGTCACAAATGAGAAATGTTAAAAATGGGTCCTACGTGGCAAAAAATAATAAGCGTACACTCATCTCTTCCAACTCCCCACATGCCTCCTCCTCCCCCACGGCAGGTAAAGGTAACGTATTGTTTACCCCTCCCCCCCCCCCCTTCACGCCACAGGACATACAGTTACATCCTGGGGGTTCAGGGGTTGTATGGACCAGGATCTAGAGCCGATCCCCCTCCATGCAATGCGGGTGCCGGCTGTCTTTGACAGCTGATACATTTTGTTAATGTTTAATGCTGTTACTCATCTATTTCTTTGGGAATAAAACTTCTGGCGATAGTAAAATAAATCTGCTACTTCTAATTGATGGGACTGAGACACAAAACAGCAACATTCCACCAGAAGGGTTCTTTCACTCGGGCAGAATTATTCTGCCGGGACACAGCGGAATTAACTGCTGCAGAAATCCCCACGCCTAAGGGTGCAGTCACACGAACGTAATGACGCAGCATATTACATGCGTAATACACGGTGAATGGAGTGCTTTGATAACAGTGGTTTCACTTACAGCTGCGTATTTTAGTCGCGTGAAAAAAGCGCAGCATGCCCTACCTTGTTGCGTATTACACACCATAACAGCCCATTGAAATCAATGGGGGTGCATCAATATACGGGACACCATCGTATTCACTATGTATTTCTGCATGGAATTAATGGGATTTTGTATGTTTCTTTTTTTTTTTTACACGCGCAAATATGCTGTGTATCTATGCATGTAAAAAAACCTGCTGATAGGCAGAAGTCCACAATGTATCAGTGTATTCACGGGCCGAAATACGCACACAGACTGCGAGAATGCACCCTAAACGTGGTATTTGATTCCTTTTTTTCAGTCATTTTCAATTCTGTATGAAAGTCTGCATGTTAGGGCGCATTCAGACGACCGTATATCGGCTCGGTTTTCACGCCCAGCCGATATACGGCGTCTCTCTCTGCAGGGGGAGGAGGCTGGAAGAGCCGGGAGCAGTGCTCTGAGCTCCCGCCCCCTCTCTGCCCCTCTGCACTATTTGCAATGAGAGGAGGCGGGATGGGGGTGCGGCTAAGTTCCAGTAATTAGCTCTGCCCCCCCCCCCGCCCCGCCTCTCCTCATTGAAAATAGTGCAGGGGGGTGGAGAGGTGGCAGAGAGGGGGCGGGAGCTCAGAGCACTGCTCCCGGCTCTTCCAGCCTCCTCCCCCTGCAGAAAGAGACGCTGTATATCGGCCGGCGTGAAAACCCAGCCGATATACGATCATCTGAATGCAGCCTTAGATGCAGGATTTTCTGCAGGACCACAAATTCCACAGCGTCCTGGAAGAAAAAATCTACCCTTGTGACCGCACCCTAATTTGGAGAGTTGACAGCTTTTCCTTTGATAGACCTGATAGGCAACTGAGTGATGGCACTTTGCCGTGAATAGAAGCAATGAGTCACAGCCGTTGCCTCAAGTTGTGCTACAAATATTGCATAAACTAGCTTGTACAATTTACATACCACATGTGCTTATAAGGGCGCTTTCATATAAGCCAGAATTTTGCAGAATTAAGCCATTTTGAACTCTGCAACAAAATCCACATGTGAAATTTTCCACCTATCGGGGTGCGTGCAACAGCCAAACTCCCCCATCTAAAAGCACCTTAGAGTGATGTTTGATTATATGGCCCAGATTGAGTGGAGTGCTAAAATTGTAATTTCATTATATTATTGGGGGGGGTTTTTTCCGTAAAATAGGACATGCTCTAATCGCCCCATTGGCGGTAATGGGCCAGTATGTTGTCTAGTATACAGTCAATTGCAAACACAGACATGGAAATCACCCGTCTTAATAAGCCCTTATGTGGGAAGACTACAGTTGAAGGGGAACTACAGGCTGCTGTAAACTGAGGAAGATGCCACTTCCTCAGTTTGATGCCAGTTTGATGCCACTTCCTCTCTATAGGATATGTTACAAAGTTTTATGTGTTTATATACACAACTGTTTCCTGCAGACATGACACTGATTTGTATGTGTGTAGAGAGGTTATACTGCCGGGACAAAGATCACAGCCGGTCGCTGCCGTCTCTTGCCTTGTAAGGGAGTACTGAACTTATCTTTATGTTATTACCCCTCTTATCAATGAGTGAGGACATTTGCCCTTTGGTTGTCACATATAAGGGGAGGGGGTGTTCTTACCAAGGGGGTGAGTAGATGAGCAGCTCTACATGTGACTCTGGATCGCCGGTATTTTAGGTTTGCTTGGTTTGGATAATATGAAGATATCTGCATATAGAAATAAGTGGCATGAAAGAACAGTTATTTTAGGTGCTGATGAGCATCTGCTTGGGTCACAATTTTAGCCACAACATGAATCTTGATGCATTTTTTGGGGAACCGAACTAGTATATGGCTATAATAAGTCTTCTTGATTTCCGGCCAGCAGTCCGGCATTTTGCCAGAATTTATAGGACAAAATATTGCTGCTTTTGTGGCGGAAATCAGCAATGGAGGTTCTGAACGGAGCCTCCAGCCCTGATGTGAACGAACCCTGTCCAGAGTATTTGTATCACAGGATGTTTGTAAAGTCTGCAGCCATATTTGTTCTGCATAAGCCCTGTATGTGTGGGAGGAGAACCTGAGCACTCATCTAACTATAGACCCCTATTTCACTCTTGTCCCCAATTCCACACACACTCGGTTCAGTATTAAGGGCGTAAACATATAGGTGTGTTGTTGTCTCATCGTGCCGCATAACGGGATGAAAGAAACCCATTGATTTCAATGGTTTTGTGTTCACTACTTGGATTCTCGCACGTTAATAGTACGGGCGAGAACAGATAGGACTTGCCCAATCTTTCTCACACATACTCTTTCTACGTGCAAGAAAGGCAGGGCAGGACTTATCTTATGGAGATTGATAGTCAAAAAAACCCCACTTCATGCGCTCCATAGCGGCGAGAGTACTAGCGCATGCGCCCATCTGTGTAAGCCCCAAATCAGCATGTTAGATATGCAGATTTTGGGGCATATTGTTCCACGCTGTGGGACATTCCGCTGCGCACTGCAGCTAATTACAGTTTGTGTGAAAGCACCCTTGTAAGGAGCCGGGGAATGTAACAATTCTTCCACATTACTGATCATGTATTGCCAAAGCTTTTAAATCTATGTAGTGTACTAGAATGTACTGCCACATACACTTCTTTTATTCCTTAAGGGACCTTTCACAAAAGCCAGAATTAGGACGCACCGGAAGTCGCAGTAAATTACACTCCAAAACCCACAGGCTTAGTGCAGATTTGGATGGAGAATGGAAAATGACTTCAAACCTGCCTACAATTCCGTGTTCAAATGTCATGTGGACCTGTGGATTTTGGTGTGGGATTACGCAGCTGCGGATCTAGGTACGTCCCTGAGGGACCTTTCACGTGACGGGTGAATTATTTCCACAACACTGCTGCAACATATTCTGCACCAAAGTCAGCAAGCCGGCTGTGTAGATTTTGATGCAGGATTGAAAATGGCAGAATTGTGTCTGCAGTTCTGCATCCAAATCCACATTTAGTGCGCAAATTTTGATGCAGAATTTTCCATGCAGCAAATTCCACTAATGTGAAAAGGTGTATATTTTCTGGGAATATCTTGCTGAATTTGCACTACATTTCAAGAAATTGCACAATACAATAAACTTTTTAGATGTGTTATTCATGGCTATATGAATCGATATATAAATAAATAAAAAATTGATATTCAAAAAAATCCATCTGATAATCAGTCGCGCCCAACTTGTGCCTCTCCAGCATGATGCGAGTTATACTTTTGCAATAGCTGGAAAGCCAGTTTGGAAGCCTATGTTATAAATTATGGTATTAAGTGGATTCGCTGGTACTTTGTAGATAAAGTTTATGGAATAAGGGTTAGGGTGCATTCACATGGCCGAAAAAATTGTGCGAGTTTTCTGCGTTGTGAGACGTACGAAAATACAACCCATTACTTGCAATGGGGGCATTTACGGGGCAAGCCTTTCTCTCGCAGCTACGCTTCTATTTCCATGCAAGTCTCGCACAAGCATAGAACATACAAATGTGCCACGGGGTGTCCGTGTGCTATGAAATGCAAGTCACTAATGTAACTGCACCCTCAGGATGTTGTCAGACTTTGTGTGTGAGCTCTGATCCTAAGGACTATGGAACGCTCGTTCTCTCAACCATCGGGCTGTGTAAAGGGAAAAATGATCACCCGATGAACGAGCAAACACTTGTTTTTCTGCTAATCGGTTAATTTATACAAGCATTAAAATGCTCGCGGTACCTCTCCCCATGCGAATGTCAAGATATACAGCCACCCTATGGAGGCAAACTATTGCATTAGCGATCGTTCATCCCTGTAAGCCAACGCTTGGCTGGTGTACAAAAGAGGCGCACAAGTGCCAATCGGCGGTCTTTACATTGGACCAAGATCTCAGGCCGGCTGTACTCACTCAACAGTATTTACACAATCCCAAAGCAGCGGTCTATTGTTCTTCTTCCCCGTGTAATTCATGTTAGAGAAAAAACTTTTTGTCATTCACATTTATGAAAGTTGAATGTTGAGAGAATGTGCTTGTTTTGTGCCAACCATAATACATTCCATTCCAATCAGCTGTCTGCCTATACACTATACAGTACTAGAGGAGATTCATAAGAACTACTGAACGTGAAAAGTGGAGGAGGTTCCATTCTCCAAAGGACCATTTAAAAAACTGAGAGAGTGCTACATTCTGATTGGTTGCCGCGGGGTAGTGCAGTTCCATTTTTATTGTCAACTAGTTTTTTTTAATCTTCCAATATGTACATAGTTTCAAATGGTGATTTATTTAATAAGCTGTTATAATGATGGTCACGTTTTGGTGTCTCAGTTTATACTACACAATAGTCCTAAAATCATTCACACAATCACTTATTTTTGTCACTTTTTTGTTTCTTGAGTGGCAGGGTGAATTTTAGAGACTAGATCTGTTCACTCCCCCATGCACCCAGTAATGTTATTTACGTATAACCAGTCCTGTATATTTTAATTGTAATATTTTCTGACTGTGTAAATAAAGAAATTAATATTTTAAGCATTGGCACTGTGTCCTGTATACTTCCTTACAAAGTGTGCCTTAGCAATGATTATGACGGACGTGTCTCCTGCCCGAAGCTTAGGGGGCCGGCACTTTCACGCTGGAGCGCTCGTGTTCCGTAGGCCGCTTTCAGCTCCTTCCAGCTGCTGTACACAGACCCATATAGTGATTATATAGAGCTATATGTGACAAACGGAGCCCAGGCGTTCCAAGTGTAGGTACTCTTTAGGCCAGGGTCACATGGGACAGATTCCCGGTGGAAATCTCACGGTTTTGCTGCAGCATAAAAACGCAAGATTTCGACCGGGAAAGCGCTGCTTCAAAACCTGCAGCACTTAGCTGCGGGTTTTGGAAAGGCTTGGCCGCATATTTTTCCATTGCGGCTTGCGCTCCCATAGGCTGGTTTCACACAGGATGGATTTGCTGCGGAAATTCCGCCCGGAATTTCGTTGTGGCAAATCCGCATGCGCACGCTAATCTTGGGATTATCCAGACACGTGGACGAGATTTGTAAAAAATCTCATCCACACGGGACGGCCAATCCGTCGTGGCAAACCCAGAGAAGCCAGCACTGCGGCGCAGATTCCCCGGCCTCAGCATGTCAATTTTTTTTCCGCTGTGACTGCGCTCTCCTTTATGGAAGCGCCGTCCGCAATGGAAAAGCATGCAGCCAAGCCGCTCCAAAGCCGCTTTGAAGCAGCGCTTTTCCAGTGGAAATCTTGCAGTTTTTCGATGCGGCAAAACTGCGAGATTTCCGCGGGGAATACATCCTGTGTGATGCCAGCCATAGAGGATAGCGTGGCCGCAATGGAAAAAAAAATGTAACATGCTGCTGCCGGAGAATCCGCCCCGCAGCGCTGGCTTTGCTACGACTGATTGGCAGTCCCATGTGGATGAGATTTTTCACAAATTTCGTCCACATGGCTGGCTAATCCCAGGATTAGCGGCCGCATGTGGATTTGCCACAGCGAAATTCCGGATGGAATTTCCACAGCAAATCCGCCCCGTGTGAACCCAGCCTTAAAGTCACCTTCACACAGGCTATAAATGCTGCGGAATTGTCCCTGTGGATTATGCTGTGGAAATCCAACAGCATTTACAGTACAAGCCATATGGAGGAGATTTCGAAAATCTCCTTCACATACAGAGGATTTGTTGTAAAAACTTTCCACAGTGTTTTTATAAAACGCTATGGATTCTAAATCTGCAGTATATCTATTTATGCTGCGAACTTCTGCCCTTGAAAAGCAAGGGTTAAAATTCACAACAGATCCGCTACAAAAACCAAAGCTAAATCTGCACCACTTAGGTGCAGCTACGGTCACTGCAAATTTTCAGCATAGTTGCTGTGGGTTTTCTGCTATGTAAGGTCCGCAGCAGCTTCATGGTGTGTTAATGTACCCTAAAACTGACTGTGGGAGATGCAGCACAGGGAACGGTGGTCTGACTGCCTAGGCAACTGCATAGCCCCAAAGCTTTGCAGGAGAGGCTTCCAATAATGTACAGTTGTCTTATTTCCCGGCTGTGTCAGCACATAAAAATAGTACTTACTGCATTGGGTATGAAAACAAAACTAGTGATTGCATTTAAAAGCATGCATGATGCCCTTCCTCTTACAATTCTTCACCATTTTTAAGATCTTTGCTTGTTGCCAGTGAATATCTGCAAGTGTGTGCAATGGATTACCTACACTGATAAGAGTGTAGCCACCTGCAACTGTGTGGGCGGCACAAGGTCACTACAGGCTTTCAACCTTTGGGTATAAACTAAAATGTTTTCCTCTATGGCTAGCTGCACACAGGCAAGCATGATATTGGGCCGAGAAACTCCAATATGAACCTAGAACCCCAACACTGCTATGACTGAGCCACATACACTGAAGACAGAGTCTCTCTCACCTCTCCGTCTCATCTGATTGTCTTCATCCGTCTTCCGCTGACTACACTGATCTGTTCCTGTGATTGGAAACAAAAGCACAGCAGTCTGAGCTTCTATTCCTATGTAAAAAATTAAATGGAGACGGAAATCACAGAAATGTAACACAGAAAGGTCTTCAGTAGAGATGAGCGAGCATACTCGCTAAGGACAATTGCTCGATCGAGCATTGCCCTTAGCGAGTATCTGCCCGCTCGGGAGCAAAAATTCGGCTGCCGGCGACGGGCGGGGAGCAGCAGGGGAGAGCGTGGAGGAACGGAGGGGAGATCTCTCTCTCCCTCCCCCCCCCCCCCCCGCCCCCACCTGCTGACTGCCGCAACTCACCTGTCACCGCGCCGGCAGCCGAACCTTCTCTGCCGAGCGGGGAGATACTCGCTAAGGACAATGCTCGATCGAGCAATTGTCCTTAGCGAGTATGCTCGCTCATCTCTAGTCTTCAGTTTCTATACATTTCTATGGGCTGCAAAGCTGAAACCTTTTCTTTACGTTTTACTGTATCCACAACGGAATAGCAAAATGTAAATGATAACACTAGTATGAAAACGCCCGTAAAAGAGTAACCCAGTGAAGATAATGTCACCGGCTTAGTAACAGTTGTAGGATTCTCTCAGACCTCTCTCCAACCATGACCTCTAGACAGTTTTATCAAACTTCAAAGTTCACTGTCCTTTTAGAGAAATATCTTGCAGCACCACATTTATAATACATGATAAACTAAAGGTCGTCTCGTTATGGCCTTCAGATCGAGACAGCCTCATTCTGATAACGATAACCAATTATCACAGGGATCAATGTTCAATAGGTACGCTGGATACAGATGGACAGATAATACTACTTAGCTCCATATGGTACAACATTGTTTTATTAGGTGTGTCTTATCTTGCAGTGCAAATCTAAGGGGCCTTTCAGATGGGAGGGAATTGTCCACAGGGCAAATGAGGATTGTTGCGTTTTTAACTGCGGATCGTGTTCTGTGGAATTTTCTTGCGTTTTTTTCCCTGTATACTTTAATTGCAGAATTACATTTTCCGTATGTTAGAAATCTATGGCAACGATTCCGCAAGACATCCATAGTCCACTTTTCCGCTGCAGAACTTACTCTTGCGATTGTGAAGCAAGAATACATGGAATTCAAGCCCCATATGGCTATAGCGTAACACAGAAATTGAAAGGTCGCATATCATCTCTGTTTATTTAACGTGAACGACGTAATTTATATGTGAACCCCTTAAGGACCAAGCACCATAAATTTATGGCGCTTGGTCCCGGGCTTTAATCCCGACCGATAGTAAAAATATAGCGCGGGATTAAAGCCTCCGCTCCTGCAATCAAGCAGAAGATGATCCAGTTCTTGGCTGTAAGTAGAAGGTAGAGGCGGTTTTAACCACTTCGGTCTCCTTCTTTTCAGGCTACATGGCACTCAATGAGCACTATGTACTAAAAAATGAGAGCAGAAGTGTTCGTCCAGCTAGGCAACCTAGTGATCACGTGACTGCTGGGTGCCACCTGTCACAGCAGAGCTGAAGGGTCCCAGCAGACCCTGATCAGCTCTGTCAAGTCGCTTAGATGACATGGTTGCTATTGATTGCAGCATCTAAAATGTTTAACAGCCAGGATTGGAGTTTTCTCTGACTCTGGTCATTGTATGTGGGTGTAACTCAGCTCCTGAGTCTGCTCCTTACACTTCCCTTGTGACTATCATGTCGGAAAGAGGTTAAAGCTGTGTGGTTCATTCTGGGTAAGACCCTGTCTTTTATTCATTTTTGCCCTAAAAGAGGTGCTAGGTCTTATTTTCGGAGTCTTATTATACCTACCTAGCAGGCTCGGTCAAGGTCCCTTCCGCTGCTCTCCAGTGCACCAATCCGCCTCCTGCAGTACTCGGCCGCCCAGAGAAGATCACTTCCTGGTTACGGGATTCATAAATGGATTTGGATAAATGGAGTGGATTCGAGTGCTGCTCAGCCAATCAATGCAGCGCTCGATGAACCGATGCGATGGCTGTGATTGCTTCATTGAACGCTGCATTGATTAGCTGAGCAGCGGTCGAAGAACCAATCACAGCCATTGTGTTGTGGAGGCTGGATTTATGAATTGGCAAATCAATGCCACGGCTCAGTCAATTCATAAATCCTGCCTTCACAGCACGATCACTGTGATTGGTTCTTCGACCACTATGCAGCCAATCAAAGCAGCGCTCAATGAGCCAATCACATATATTACATTGGTTCGAGCGCTGCATTAATTAGCTGAGCAGCTCTCGAGAACCAATCAGAGCCATTGCTTCCTGAAAGTGGCATTTATGAATCCCGTAACCAGGAAGTGATTTTCTGTGGGCAGCCAAAAACTGCAGGATGCATGGCAGAGCTCCGGAGATCAGCAGGAGGGTCCTGGACCGAGCCTGCTAGGTAATGTATTATTATTATTTTTTTAATGTAATGCAGCTAGGGCTTATTTTTGGGGTAGGGCTTATATTTCAAATCTTTCAGAAAATCCTAAAAAATCAGGGTAGGGTATATTTTTAGTGTAGGTCTTATTTTCAAGAGACAGGGTAAGAAAATATAAAAGAAGCATGGGGACCGGTCCCGGCAAACAAAATAAACTCATGGAAAATTCCTGGCAGGTAGTTTCTCTACAAGGATAACCGACTCCGTGAGGCTGTGGAAATTCTGCATCATTTACAGTACAAGCAATGTGGAGGGAATTTCTAAAAACTCTCTTTCACAGGCTGCAGAAATTTTCCACCATGAATCCATACTATTTTTGAAAACACTACGGATTCTAAATCTGCAGCATTTGTATTTAGACTGCGGATTTCAACCCTTGAAATATAAGGGTTAAAATCCACAGCATTTCTGCAATTAAAACGCTGCCACAGCTGATACATGCTCTGTGAATGCAGCCTCACAATCCATATAGGGTAAGTGCAGACCTGCATTTGAAGTATCCTTTGGGAACATATATCCCAGTAGTTGGGAGCCCACATTATGTCAGTGTTCTTCATATGGCAATAAACTTTTGGTAGATTATTTTATAGAGAGGAACATTAGAAAGCTCCTTATCAGCTATAATTGCTTTGTGCCGCCATAAACCTTACACTGGTTCTCCAGCTTATAGGGAACTACATACTATGAACTACTTGGAAATCAATACACGAAGAATCAGGTCAAAGTTTAGTACTAGTAAGGTAAGTTCTTTTGGAGGCGGAGGATCTATGATTTGACATCTTAACTTCAAGTCAGACTTTAGTCAGCCACATCACATGGAGATTAGCCTGTAGATAACGGGAGGAAATAAATTAGACGAAGACACACAGATCTGCCTCGCAGGTTGAACATTCTGTGCATCCTAGATCTCACCTTCATCCTAGATCATGGCCTTCGACGGAACCTGGAAAGTCGACAGGAGTGAGAACTATGAGAAGTTTATGGAAGTTATGGGTAAGTTACTTATTCTCTTCCAAATCCATGGTTTTTAGAGAAGGGGTGGAAGTGTCTTATCACTCTTATTGTCTATTCTAGGTGTTAATTTAATGAAAAGGAAACTGGCTGCACATGATAATCTGAAGATCATAATCCAGCAAGATGGGGACAAGTTTACTGTGAAGGAGAGCAGCACATTCAGAAGCATTGAGATCAACTTCACCCTTGGGGTTACCTTTGACTACTCTCTTGCAGATGGGACAGAACTCACAGTAAGTGGACATATAATCTTAGCTGCTTTGACATTAAATCTCATTATGACTCAGCTAGTCTGGTTTGCCATTGCCACAAATACCATTTCATGACTAGAATATCATTTTAATTGTGGTTGCAGTTTTTTTGAAATGTAAAAATATGAGAGAAATTCCATCCATAGGTTCTCCGTAATGTCAGCCGGCTAATGCTGTGTTAAGGTAAACTGCACATAGACCTGGAGATAATGATTAATAATGCCTTATCTTATGTGTTACAGTAACTTGATATGCGCTTAGTATGATTTAGCCATTCTTGGAGACGTACCACTGACTTCTGCAATATCTTCCTACCCACCAGGGCTCCTGGATAATAGATGGGGATAAGCTTGTAGGAACATTTCACAGGAAGGACAATGGAAATGAACTGAAGACACACAGAGTAATAGTTGGAGGTGAACTTGTACAGGTGAGTTTTAAGTGTTTCGCACATTTATGTTTGCCCACTTTAGCATTGCCATGCAATCGCTTACAAGCGAGAGTCTTGAATAACAAGATACTGGGCATTAAAGTGTTGAGAAGGTGTTGCTGCTTCCAAAATAAAGGCCCATTTAGACGCAATGATTAACGCTCAAAAGACATCTTTTGAGCGATAATTGTTGTGTGCATTCACACGGCAAGATGATCGCTCAAAGTTTGCTCAAACGGCAGTTTGAGGGTCAGTTTTAAGCATTCACTTTGCATAAGTGTGTAAATGAAGGCTCACGGGCTCATGCTATACGCTGAAGACAAGCGGGACCGCCATCTTCTGCATACAGCTGTTGTCTGTATACAGCTGACCGCTCCGAGCGGGTTTTACAGAAGACAGCTAGAGTGCTGTATTCTGCATACTTCTGCTGTATTCTTGGAGCACACAGCTGGTATACAGCAGACTGCTCCAAATGGGGTATGCAGAAGACAAGCGGGGTCGCTTGTCTTCTTTATACAGCTGTTTTCTTCTCTGAGAGCTCAGCTGGTATACAGCTGAGCGCTCTGAGTGGGGTATACAGGAAACAGCTGGAGCGCTGTCTTCTGCATACTCCTGCTGTGTTCACGGAGCACATAGCTGATATGCAGCTGAACTCTCCGAGCGGGGTATGCAGAGCACAACTGTACCGCTGTCTTCATACTCCGGCTGTGTTCTCTGAGTGGGATACCAGCTGAAACAATAGTATCAGCGGTATCCAGCTGAGAACTCAGCGCGTGGCACTGATAAGGCTCATCGTTCTCTTTCAGCTTGCTGAAAGACAATGATGAATTACTCGTTAATGAAAAGTGCACGATGTCGGTACAGTTAGACCCAACGATTCTCGTTCAAAAGACGGCTTTGAGCAATTTTTAAGTGAGAATCGTTGGGTTTAAATGAGCCTTAACAGTGCTAAAGTCTTTTTTAGCCTAGGGTATATTCACACTTTGCAGATTTTCTGCAGTGTAAATGGTTGTAGAAAATCTGCAGCATTTTATAGTCCATATAGATAATTAAATGCATTGCAAAGCTTCTCTTAAAATTATATTTCCCCCCTTTAAAGAAAATGAAGCTACTCTCTAAACTGAAGACCACAGTAAATGAGCTGCCAATTACGTGAATGATATACAGACACTTTAAAGGCCCTTTTACACGAGTGAAATATTTCTCCTGGGACGCAGCAGAATATGCTGCAGATTTTGGTGCAGAATTTACCACTATTTGTGGTGTAGAATGCGAAAAATTCCGCCCATGTGAATGGGCCTTAAGGGTATGTTCCCACTTACTGGAAAATGGTGCAGATTGTCCACAACGGAAAATCCACACCAAATTCTGCATCCAAACTGTGCCATTGTTACAGATTTTGACACTTCAATTGAAAGGGTGGAATCTGCTGCAGATCTAGAAAAAACTGTGTCAAAATTAGCACCAACATAGATTGTATGTAAATGTATTGTTTTATCAATCTACGATATGCGGTCTAGTATTGGAATCTGCACAGATGGGTTTCATAGAAGTGATAGTAAGGTAGGCATGTTGTTTTCCATTCTGTGCATTTATTATGGAAGGCAATGGAGGAAATATGGCGCAAACGGGCCAGGGTTAAGGTATGCTGACATTTAACCCCTTTGTTACGCCAATCCATCTTTTTACTGACCTCTCTAATGGGCTTTTAACCTGCACATATATCTTTTTAAGGCAGTGGATTAGCTGACTACTGACAGCCAGGCTCCTGCTCTAACCACCAGGAACAGAGAAACCTCAAATTCTGGCAGTTTAAACCCCTACACGCCAGAATCAATATCAACTGCAGCATTTAAGGAAATGACAGTGGGGGGTTCTTATGGCAGCTGGAAGCCCGATAAACGCCTCCACGTCTGCCATGTAACTGGCAGAGTCTAATAGGCTGCTGTCATAGGTTTAGTAACATAAGTAACGCAATGTACTATCCTAGTGATCGAATAATTACATCTTCAAGTCAGCTTGTGGTACTAAAAAAATAGCCTCAAAAAAGTCCGATCGAATTTAATATAAAGAAGAAAAATCAAATTTTAAAAAAATATTTTTTTTTCTCTCCACAAAAACCCTTTACAAATGGATAAAATGCCAAAGAAAACTTTTAAAAAGCAACACATAATAGGTATTTCCGTGTTCATAATGAGCCAGGCAATGAAAATATGTTGTGATTTATCACACATGATGAATGCGGTAAAAATAATGTAAAAAAAACGAATGCCAAAATTAGTGGGGGGTTTTTGTTTGCCTCCCAAAAATCACAATAGAAAGCAATCCAAAAGCACATATACCAATAAAAATTACAACTTTTCCCGCAAAAAAACATGCTCCGATGCCTGAAAAATAGAAATGCTGTAAATCTAATGTGACGATGCAGATTCAATAGTTTTTCTTTAAAAACATGATTTTATTGTGCAAAAGTTGTAAAAAAAATGTAAACACTGTATGAATTTGCTAACGCAGTAATTCTGCTTATCCAGATACGAAAATTATCATGTTATTTTTACTGAATGGTGAACACCATAAAAACGAAAACCCAAAACAAGGGCTGAATTTCTAGAATGGGTTTCAAAAAAAAAAAAAACAATAAAAGTTATGCAACACATTATATGTACCTCCAAGTGGTGCCATTTAGAGATGAGCGAGCATACTCGATAAGGCAAACTACTCGAGCCAGTAGTGCCTTATTCGAGTACCTGCCTGCTCGTCTCTAAAGATTCGGGTGCCGGCGGGGAAAGCGGTGAGTTGCGGGAGTGAGCAGGGGGGAGCTGGGGGGGGGGGGAGAGTGAGAGAGAGATCTCCCCCCCATTCCTCCCCGCTCTCCCCCCCACGCTCCTCCTTGCTCTCCCCCACCGGCAGCCGAATCTTTAGAGACGAGTGGGCAGGTACTCGAATAAGGCACTACTCGCTCGATAGTTTGCCTTATCGAGTATGCTCGCTCATCTCTAGTGCCATTACAAAATACAACCAAAGCACCAAAAACCAATCCCATATCCATAACACATCTTAGGGCTCTTCCCCACTGGCGATAAGATTTTCCAACGAGAGAGAAAACACGTGAGTTTGAAACCAATGATTTTCAATGGTTTCATTCTCACTTGCGATGTTTTCACTCACTGCAAGTTGCTGTAAGAAAATCTGTGATATCGCCCATTGTTTTCAATGGGGCCGGCAGCAGCATTAAAATCAATGCGAGAAGATCGCGAAAGAGCTGGGTTAGATAGAGGGCGGGGCTAAAGGGGTTCTCATAGTGACTGAGAACCCCCTTAAGCAATGCCTCCTCTCTATCCTCACTCTCAGGGAATGTCCTCTAGCCCTGCCGCCTATCTCTCCAACTATGGGGAGATATGTGAGAGATCCCCTGTAGCTCCGCCCCCTCTCCCTCCCTGCATTGGGTGATTCCACAGCTCTTTTGCGATCTTCTCCCATTGATTACAATGGGCGATATCGCAGTTTTTCTTACAGCAACTTGCAGTGAGTGAAGACATTGCAAGTAAGAATGAAACCATTGAAAATCATTGGTTTCAAACTCATGCGTTTTCACTCACTCTTGCCAGTGGAGATGGAATTATACATAATGATGACATGTGTTCTGCCAGTCACTTACCTGCATCTTTTTTCTCTTTCAGACATACCTCTATGAGGGAGTTGAAGCTAAGAGAATCTTCAAGAGAGGCTAAGCTGTATCGAAGGCAACTGGAAAAGCACTAGACACTGAGACACTGGCTCTAATACTGCCCACTACACATAAAACAGCAAAATGGCACATTATTGGTTTATCCATTGTATATAATAAAGCTAAAGTTTATCTAAATTACATTGGGGTCACTTCTTTTTTTCAGCAACAGAGATGATTGGTTCAGTATTGCGCTCATGCATTTCACTGAAAACTGAGGGACGTGGAATAACCACAAATCTATATTCAAGTCCAAGCATCTTTGAGACTCAATCCTTAGCTTTTCCTTCTTGTTCTCTCCTAGCTGCTAAGGGCTTATGTACATAGCAAAGATGCTTGTGCTGATCCTGTACATTGGGACACAGAGCCCATATCACAGACCATTGCCAGTGCATGTATTAGCATATGGCAAATACTTGAAGCATTGTATATACCACTTCAAGCAATGCTTCTAGGAGAGGCACAACTTGGACCTACAGCAAATTATAGGGTCGTATTATGGATCAGTACAACACTGATCCATAATATGGTTATGTGCAAGAAGCTTCTGACTTGCAGGAGTTGGAGCAGTTTTGCCTAGAAGAATGGGCAAAAATCCCAGTGTCTAGATGTGATAAACTAACAGACATATCTCAAGACTCTTTTATTTGTAATTGCAATTAAAGGTGGCTTCCCAGGGTTTTGACTTTCAGGGGATAAATACTTAAACACATTACATTAAAACAATCATGATTGTGACATTATCGTGACTGTGACATCATTATGACTATGACATCATAGTAATTGTGATACCACCATGATTGTGGCTGCATCATGACTACAACATCATCTTGATTGTGAAATCATCGTAGAGATGAGCGAGCATGCTCGTTTAAGCCTGATGCTCGAATGAGCATTGATTTTTTCGAGTAACTGATTACTTGACTTTGCGCCATGCGGGGGGGGGGGGGGGGGGAGAGTGTGAGAGAGAAAGAGAGATCTCTCTCTCCCCCCCCCCCCATCCCGCATGGCGCAAAGTCGAGTAATCAGTTACTCGAAAAATCAATGCTCAATCAAGCATCAGGCTTAAACAAGCATGCTCGCTCATCTCTATTAATAAGGCATAATCATGATTATGATGTCATCGTCAATGTGACATCGAGATTTTTTAGAAACCTATAAAATGGTTGCATCACCATAAAAAATATTACTTTTATCAAGAATATTAAAATCGCCCAAAAAAGGAAAAATAAATCTGACCTAAAAACTCAGCACACCAAGACATAGGATGAGAGATATATACAACCAGGATCAAGTCCTTGGTTACTATTGTTACAAACTATTTAGAGCCTAGTCTGATATGAAGAAAAGTAATTCTATTCTTCTACACCTTGAATCCATGCTGCAGTGTAATGACCCTGCAATAGACAACTGTTGAGAGCTGGATTCCGGAGCTACAAACTAGACAACAAGCCCTCCCAACATGCTTCGCCAACAATCTGGAGTTATCAGGGGAATGGGCTATTATCTAGTGTTTAGCTCAGGAATCCAGCTCTTGCCAGGGTCATTAGACTGCAACGGGAACTGACAATATATTGGTCCTATCTGGATGTAGGAGGATAGAATTACTTTTATTCATACCAGATTAGGTTCTGAATAGGATAAGTTGTGACTACAGTAACCAAGGGCTTGATCCTGGTTGCAAATATCTCTGTTCCTACATTTTGGTACACTAATATCCTGTATTTTTTGGCCAGCCTGTTTCCCCCTTTTTTGGTGATCTTAAACCCTTCCCTGACTCTGTCGTCAGGCATGCGTTCAGGAGAAAAATGTTAAATGTCATGCAACGCGTGAGAGTGGCTCCGGCCCCATGGAAATCAATAGCTGATGATTGTGATCCGCAGCCACTGCTGTAACAGCAGTGGCAGAGGATTCCTTCACCCCTGCGGGGAGTCTCCTCATCACTGAACACTGAGGGGACTCCCCGCAGCGATGATTTTCTTAAAATATAAACCCTTCCCAGAAAATCATCCCAAACATGTGTAAAAAAAATTAAAAAGTATATATACTCACTCTCCGCCGCTGCCGGAATTCATCAATGGCTGAGCGCTGGCTGTGATTGGCTGAATGCTCAGCCAATCAGGCGCAGGACTGTAAGGAAACGGGAATTTTAAATCCCTGCCGGCTGAAAGCTCTTCAGTTCAGAGCCAGGGAGCCAAATGGGAGGTCACGCCAAGACCGGCCACGGCAGAGAGGTGAGTATAGATATTTTTTTATTTTTTACGCAAACTAGGGAGGATTTTCAGGGTACCATTTGGAGACGTGAGTGCATATATATATTTTTTTATTTTTTTACACAAGCCAGGGATGATTTTTAGGGAAGGGCTTATATTTCAAGCCCTTTCCCAAAAATTACTGCTGGGGTTGTATGCATACCCTTGCTTTCAATGGGGACGGCAGCTGTAGCATCATATTTCCTAAACTATACTAAATATTTTTTTAAACTTTACACTGCCAAGTTCAGAATAAATCATAGAATTTAAATTGCTAATAAAAAAGTGACATTTTTTAACCTGTGAATAACTAAAAAATGCGTCACTTAAGTGGTTAATATTCTTCATAAAAGTTATACATGGAGATTATGATATCATTATGATTATGACATTGTTGCGATTGTGATATTGTTTTTATGACCTCATCATGCTTATGTCATGACTATGACATCATCATATTTATGACTAGGACATCGCTGAATTTGTGACAACATTTTCATATTATCGTGATTTTGACATCATCATGATTATAACAGACCAAATCCCCCGAGGGCATATTTACAGGTATGTGATTGGTATGATGACTGAACACTTAACTATAGGCAGGTCCTAGTTGGACAATGTTTGCACACATCCACTCTATTGGTCGGCAGAATGGGAAAAGCTCTCCCCCAATTAATATAGCAGTGAAACATATATGGGGGAATTACTGTTGTTTTCACTTCAACACCTAGGCTTGGCTTTACTAATAAGCCAGAGTCAGTTGTCTGCAGCAGGGACCCCCAATTTTCCTTATAGATATGGAGGGGGATAGAGGCACACTTAATAGTAATGGCACACTGCATTTATGAAATAGGCTGTCTTTAAGTAGAATAATGCCCCTTGTCTACAGCCAGGCTAGTGCTTATATTTTTAAGTCTATGCCTCGTTATTTTAATAAATTTGAATAAAAATTAGATTTTAATTAGGGATGTAACCTGGCGCTGTTGATATGTCCTTTGGGCATTTGGTCTGTTGCATACTGGTTAATAAGCACAGTACTATCCCAGAGACATCTTTGTTTTTCAGTCATCACGATTATGACATTTTTGTGCTTATAGCATCATTATGATTATGACATCGTAATTGTGACATTCTCATTATGATTTCCTTATGATTATGATGTCATTGTGATTGTGATATTATCAGGGTTATGAAATCATTGTAACTGTAACATCATGGTGATGATAAGATATCTGTGATTGTTACATCATTGTGATTATGCCATCATCATGTTTATGACATCATTGTGATTGTGACATCATCATGTTTATATGAACATAAAAACAACCAAAAGGAAAACACTAGACTCTTGTCTTAAGACAGAAAAACAAAATGTCCAAAGGACTCAAAAAGCTCATCATTATATCCCCACTAAAATGTAACTTTTATTAAAATCATTTGAAAAGACATAAACCCAAATGTGGCTAAACTAAAACACACAGGTAACCAATTGGCTACATAGGAAGAGCACTACAGACAGAGTCAACGAACACCGTCAATATGCAATATCAACAGGGCACTAAGGCTCTTTGCAAATAAGTCCACTCCCTATAATCACATTAAGTATGTGCTGTTAGGCAATAAACCTGCAGGCATTCGCAGCACACCCTCTAAGTTATTACAATACATCATCATAGCTGCCTGTATTTTAATAGCTCAACAGTGGTGAAAACATACTACCCCTTTTGATATATTAGTTACTGTATGAAAAAAAAAGAGTTTTGTATGAGAAACTTACTGCCACGTGTCTTGACAAAATCTAGACAAGGATATACTCACATCGGCCCACCTCTGGCAGTTCGATGAGGCCCACTTGCACTCTCTGAAATAAGTAGGATGGTCATATAGTGTGTTGGGCAGGTAACTTTACTATTTTACAGATATAACAGGCACAGACAATACCAGTCAGTACAAACCTTGTTGCAACTCTGTTGAACCCTGGGGCAATCCCAGCAGAAGACACTATGCCACACATTACCTCCTGAGTGATGTGTTAGTTCATGGATTAGATGTCTCATCATGGATCATGGGTTAGAACACTCATAGGAGGTAGGTCAGTTTGCCTGCGTGCCAGATACCATCACCTTCCTGTCCAGTTTCTTTTGCTTTCCACTCCTTCACCTCACTATGTGATGCTTGTGCCTTCATGACAGATACCAAGGGAACGTCCATCTCCTTTTCAGGGGATGCTGGAGCAGCCACCATTACTTCAGTCAGAGGCAAGAGAGCTGCAGCCTTAGCATCTTCATCCACCCTCCTGTTTCTTCTCACATCTGGAGTGGTCTCTTTGGTATGAACCTAGATTTTGACAATTGCAATGTCACGTCCGTGCAGCACAAGAGCACCACGCTCAGCATGGGTGCAGGGTGAGGTACACACTAAATGCAGTAGTAGTGCACCATCCACTGTAAGACAGTGAGCACCACTCCGGGAAGATGAAAGCCTTTATGTCTCGTCCGTGCAGCACAAGAGCACCACGCTCAGCATGGGTGCAGGGTGATGTATATACTCATGGTAATAGTACCGTAGTACACCATGCAATGAAGGACAGTAAGCACCATGCCAGGAAGATAGAAGCCTGTATGTTTCATCCGTGCAGCACAAGAGCACCACGCTCAGCACGGGCGCAGGGTGGCATTCACACTGAGGGAAATAGTAATACACCATGCTATGCTGGACAGTGAGCACCACTCCAGGAAGATAAAAGCCTGTCCCTTACCTAACAGGGAGATGAGGGGTCCCTAACTGTAAGCAGAGTAATTGTCCTATTAAGGACTGCCCCACTGTCTTCTTCCTGAGCCCTGACTATCCCTATAGGAACCCACTAGAGAGATGTATTGACACCGCTAAGCAAAACAATAAAAGTAACCCAAAACCAACTGAAAAGATTCAGCAGCACTTATCTGAATCAGGAGCAATTCACACAGCAGAGAGGATCAGCAACGCCAACTGCTCCTCTAGAGAACTGAATAAGCAGCAGGAAGTAAAGGGAGGGGTAAGAATATAAAACTCTCCACACTTGTTGATTGGAAGAGCAACTAGAGAACCACATCCCAAACCTTCTACCAGGAATGACTAATAGTCAGCATGCACCCATGCAGCATAGAAAGACAGCAACCAACAATCCCCGCACAATGTGCATTAACCTTTGTCCTGCATAACAAGGCGACAGGTCTGAGCCTGCATCAAGGCCACCATGCCACGACGCTGTTGCGACCAACAAGCCGTGACATGCAGTCTGTATGGGCAGAGTTAGTGCTGACAATTTTAATACAGCTTCCGCATTTCTGATTGGCTTGCCCAAGGACCACATAAAGCTTATACTATGTCAATGGGCCCATAAGTACCGGGACCTTGTGTGCAGCTTGCAGTCTTACCTCCAGCCATCTTACATGCCTCAGTGATGCCTTCAGCTCTACTTTCTAGGCTGACATCCTAGGTGGGAGTGGTTGTCAAAGTAGTACTTCACATTGCATGGCCAGTGCATATCCTTTCTTGCATGACACATCTTTGTTATATCTGAAGCAATCTACAAAATTACTTAAACATTACATTAGCAATAGAATTCTCTGACATTTCTAAATTTTCTGATTTCATGAGTTAAAGACAGTTGTGGTCCTTACCATCTGTCTGCTTACTCTCATCCTACCTTTTCCCCTTTGAACCCATATAGGTGGGTTCAACACAGAACATTTACTAATTGTGAGATTAGATGGAGTTAGGAGAACAACCTTGTATTCAGTGAGTCTGGCAGCAGAAAGATATTTAGTTTGTGTCTGATGAAGAAATTCCTGAACTCTGTTAAGGACCAATAGAATTAAATTATATTTCAGGATTATGTCTGTGATTTCATCTGAGAAATGCAACAGCAACTATGACACTAATACAATGCCTAGATGCACAGCAATGAACCACCTATCTGTGGCTTGAGATATGACACTTCCAAAATAAAAATGTAAGCTTGTGTTGGGCACACATCAAGAATATATATATATATATTCCACTCAAATGGAGGCAAGCTTCTTCTCTGCTGGGTTGGTCTGTGTTAGGGAGGAGCAAAAGGCTGTAACATACGAGAAATCTTACCTATGTTTCCTCCTTTCCCTTACATCACTGAGTTCCACCCCTTGTGATCTGGATAACTCTTCGGACCTGTTTCTCCCAATCTATTACCAGGCAACCAATGGTAAACATGAATGATATAACATACATACAATGACATATATGCAGGCCCCTCACATACACAAAAATAACAAATCCGCATTGTTAGTGATCAAATAGCAAGATCGGATTTAACAAAAAAGAAACAATTCTATCTTTTGTGCAGTGATATCACAGCCTGCTAACTTAATGAAATCTTTATAGCTTTATAAATAGAGATGAGCGAACGTGTTCGGCTCCGCCCCTTTTCACCCGAGCACCGAACTTTGCGAGCAATTCCGTGCTCGGGCGAAAAAAGTTCGGGGGTCGCCGTGGCAGCGCGGGGGGGTGCGGCGGGGAGTGGGGGGGAGAGGGAGAGAGAGAGGGCTCCCCCCTGTTCCCCGCTGCTGCCGCCCGCGCCGCCGCACCTCCCCCCGCCGCCCGGCGCCGGCCGAATACTTACGCGCGGACACTGAAGTCCTCGGATAAGCCGGTGTCTGGGTGCGTAAGTGTTCGTTAAGAACACGTTCGCTCATCTCTATTTATAAAGCTTTATAGCATGTAAGGCTGAAAAAAGACATATGACCATCCAGTTTAGCCTATTGCACCCCATTATTGATCCAGATCCAGCAGCTGTCTAACACTGGTTGCTCTTGTTAAGCTTACAGTTAACTAAAATCCCCAAGTCCTTTTCTATGTTAGTCTTAACCAATGGTTTCCCACTTAGTGTGTAATGGTGACATGTATTTCCTCTGCCCATGTGTATAACTTACATTTATCAGTGTTACACCTCATTTACTACTTTTCTGCCCAAGCCTCTAACTTATCCAGATCCTCTTGCAACTGCCTTGTTTCCTCTCTTGTGTTAATTTCTTAACATAGTTTTGTATCATCTTCAAATACTGATATTTCACTGTGCAATCCTTCTACCAGGTCATTAATATATTAAAAAGAATAGGGACCAATACGGCTCCCTGTGGTACCCCACTATTAACCCCTTAGTGACCAAGCCTGTTTGCGCCTTAATGAACAGGCCAAATTTTGCAAATCTGACATGTGTCACATTAACATGGAAAAACACCAGAAAGGTTTTGCATATCCAAGCGATTCTGACATTGTTTTTTCGCCCCATGTTGTACTTCATTTAGACGGAAAAATTAGACCGATAGAATTTGTGTTTATTTATTAAAAGCGCCAAAATTGGGAAAATTTTGAAAAAATCTTCATTTTTTCACATTTCCAACTGCAATATCTTAAATATGTGCAATCATAATATAAAAATTTTTGCTAAGATTTATATTTCCACCCGTTTACTTTATTTTGGGCGCACATTGGAAAAACTTTCGTTTTTTTTTTAACCATTTAGGAGACGTACAAATTTAACATTACTTTTTAGCATTTTGAGGAACACTTTGTTTTCCTAAACCAAGCCAAGATTGGAAAGGCTCGTGAGTGTCAGAATAATAGATACCCCCCACAAATGACCCCATTTTAAAAACTACAACCCTTAGTGTATTCACTGAGGGGTGTCATGACTATTTTGACCCCACAGTTTTTTTTCAGGAATTAATTCAATTTAGAGGAGAAAAAGTAAAATTTCATATTTTTGCAAATCTATCATTTTAAAGACATATTTTTTTCCTATAGTTTACATGAAAATGAGGATTTACACCCCAAAATGGATACCCCTGTTTCTCCCGTGTTCAGAAATATACCGATTGTGGCCCTAATGTTATATCTGAGTCCACAACGGGGCCCAAAATGAAAGGAGTAGTCAGTGTCTTTCAAAACAGAAATTTTGCTTGAAGTCCTTTTAGACCCCATAGCACACATGTAGAGTTCTTGAGCGCCCAAAACCATAGAAACCCCCCACAAATGACCCCATTTTGAAAACTAGACCCCTTAAGGAATTTATCTAGGGGTGTACTGCATATTTTGACCCCACAGTTTTTGAATGAATTCAAGCCAATCAGAAGGAAAAAAGTGTGATTTTCGTTTTTTTGGCAATTCTGTGATTTTAAAAACAGCGTTTTTTGTACAGCACACATATGAATGAAGACTTGCACCCAAAAATGGATACCCCTGTTTGTCCCGTGTGCAGAGACATACCCATTGTGGCCCTAATCTTATATCTGGATGCACAACAGGGCCCAAAATGAAAGGAGTAGTCAGTGGCTTTCAGAACATAGATTTTGCTTGAAGTCCTTTTAGGCCCCATTGCCCACTTGTAGAGTTCTTGAGCGCCAAAACCATATAGAACCCCCACAAATGACCCCATTTTGAAAACTAGACTCCTTAACGAATTTATCTAGGGGTATACTGTGTATTTTGACCCCACAGTTTTTGAATAAATTCAAGCAAAGCAAAAGGAATAAATTAGGTTTTTTTTGGTAATTCTGTCATTTTAAAAACTGCTTTTTTGTACAGCACACATATGAAGGAAGACTTGCACCCCAAAATGGATACCCCTATTTGTGCTGTTTTCAGAAATATACCCATTGTGGCCCTAATCTTATATCTGGATGCACAACGGGGCCCAAAATTAAAGGAGTAGTCGGTGGCTTTCAGAACATAGATTTTGCTTGAAGTCCTTTTAGGCCCCATTGCCCACTTGTAGAGTTCTTGAGCGCCCAAAACCATAGAGAACCCCCACAAATTACCCCATTTTGAAAACTAGACCCCTTAACGAATTTATCTAGGGGTGTACTGTGTATTTTAACCCTACAATTTTTGAATAGATCTAAGCGAAGCAGTAAGAAAAAATTACGATTTTCATTTTTTGGGCTATTGCGTCAATTTAAAAACAGTTTTTTTGTACAGCACACATATAAATGAAGACTTTCACCCCAAAATGGATACCCCTGTTTGTCCTGTGTTCAGAAACATACCCACTGTGGCCCTAATAGACTTACAGGACACATGGCTAGGCTTACAATGAAAGGAATACCCGATGGATTTCAGGGTACAACTGAATAAATTCCAGGCCCAATTGCCCACTTATAGAGCCATTGAGCGGCCAAAACTATAAAGAACCCCCTCAAATGACCCCATTTTGAAAACTAGACCCCTTAACAAATTCATCTAGGGGTGTACTGCGTATTTTGACCCCACAGTATTTGAATGAATCTAAGCAAAGCAGAAGGAAAAAGTTACGATTTTCAATTTTTTTGGCAATTTTTAAAATTTAAAACCATTTTTTTTGTACAGTGTACATAGGAATGAAGACGTTCACCCCAAAATGGATACCCCCGTTTGTCCCGAGTTCAGAAACATACCCATTGTGGCCCTAATTTACTTACAGGACGCATGGCAAGGCCTATAAAGGAGGGAACAACCGTTGGATTTCAGGGCACAAGTGAATAAATCCCAGGCCCCATTGCTTATTTGTACGGAATAAAAATTGACTCCCTAAAAATCCCCCCCCCCCCCCCCCCGCCCTACACACACTCCGCGCCCTTTTTGGCGGTCGCAAATCTTAGATAAAAGTAATAATGTGAACTGTGTGGTATTTCCGAAGACAGGGGTAATTACGGAGGCTGGTTGGAATGGGCCCATGGGGCAATAAAACCATGTATCCCCCCTCCTCTCATGATTTTTTGGGGGATTTCGTGACCTTATTGGCAGGGACGCGGTGTGAAAAGTGGCGTTCCGTGAGAAGGCGCTCAACAAGCTGCTCCTGGAACTGCATGAAGGAGAACGTTCCCGGGGCTTCTTGTAAAATACGTATTACAGGTAGCGGTCTGAATAACGCCGGGCTCACGCAGCCGTAGGTGGAATCCGCTTGCGGAGGCCTGCAGCGGATCCCATCTGTGAGCCCGGCTGTGACCCTGTGTACGGCCGCGTAATGTACTGCGCATAACTGCGTACTCACACAGGTGGTCATGTGCAGTACACCTTTTTTTTGTTTGTATTTCCCGCACCGTCGCTTAGCGATGACATGGGTACCCGCAGCCCGTATACAACGTAGTTGCGTATAGGCAGCGGGTATATCCGCGACCACGGAGCACAATAGTGATTGTATAACGGCGAACCCATGATCAGGAACCGCTCACCGCGGCCCCCCGTGAAATTTCCAGGCTCTTGGCTACATTTTGTAGCCAGGAGCAGGGAGAATTTCAATTATCCTGGCAATCCACAGCTTTTGTGCATGCGTCAGCCATTTTGGCGACGGGCGTGTGCGCAGAAGCTGGGGTAAGGTCCACGGATAACTCTGGGGGCCTTATGTACGTACTTTCATCCTCCCTTACGGATATGATCCATGAGGGAAGATGAAACGTACGCTTTTTAAACTTTTTTAAAACTTTTTTAAAAACTTTTTTACACTTTTTTTTTAAACTTTACATGATCACTGTCATCCATTGGATGACAGTGATCATGTCCCCAGTGACATCCCTCTGCTCTTGGCTACACATGGCAGCCAGGAGCAAAGGGATTTTGAATTTCCCGGGTCTCGAGCCCCTCTGTGCACGCGCCCGATGTCAGTCATCGGGCGCGCATGCGCAGACGGGCACTTCGGGTCCCGGGACATCGGGACATCGCAGAGGACCCGAGGTGAGTATTTTCACCTTCCCTCATAGATCCGATCCATGAGGGGAGGTGAAACTAGCACTTTTTTTTTTCTTTTTTAACTTTTTCGCGTTCGCCGCTATCCATTGGATAGCGGCGATCGCGGGCCCAGGGACCGCTCACCGCGGTCCCCGGTAAGACCTCCTGGTTCCCGGCTACCTTCAGGAGCCGGGAGCCAGGAGATTTTGAATTTGCCGGGGGCTCCCGGGCTTCTACGCGTGCGCGTGACGTCATCGTCTGGCGCGCATGCGCAGAAGAGCGGCGGCGGGTCCGGGAGGACCAGATCTCCGGGGGACACTGCCGACAAGCCAGGTAAGAATTTTCAGCTGCCCTGGTAGATCCGATCCATCAGAGCAGCTGAAGCTTTAACTTTTTGGGCACTTTTATTTACTTTTACAATGGATAGCGCCGATCACAATGCCGGGGGGGGGGGTGTCCCCGGGATGACAGCTCCATCCTGTCGGCTACCTGCGGGCACCGACAGCATGGAGCTGTCACGTCCACAGCCCAAGGGGCTTTTATTCTCTGCAGGACACATGTTTTTACGTCCTCAGAGAATAAAGCCCACTTCGGGAGGACGTAAAAACACTATGGGCTGGTCGTTAAGGGGTTAATGGTGACCCAATCAGAGTATGTGCCATTTATAACCACGCTCTGCTATCACTGAGCCAGTTACTTACACACATTCACATTCTAACCCAGACTAATCCTTCTCATTTTATATACCAACCTTTTATGTAGCACAGTATCAAACACAAGATCCAACGACTCTCCCCAGTCCAGTCTAGAACTTACCTCCTCATATAAGCTGATCAGATTGGTTTGGGAGCAATCTCTCCTATACCCATTCTGATATTGAATTATACAGCTATTTTCCTTAAGTTACTCCAGGATACCCATTTTACCTGCAATGCAAGTAAGACTTACCGGCCTGTAGTTTCCAAGTTCACTTCATGACCCATTTTTTAATAATGGCACCACTGTTAGAGATGGGGTTTCTACTAGGGGCACCAGTGTCTGGGTGAGGCAGAACGCTCGTCCTGGAGCTGCAGGGGTCCGGCCTGGTGGTCATGTCTGGGTTTCCTCCGCTCTAGTGGTTGATCGGTGTTGTCGGCGGCATGCCCCACATAGTGCGTGGACGCGCATGTCCGCTGGTCAGATGTGCAGTGCTCTGGTCAGTGCGTGCCTCTGGGGGGGACGTGACCTTGTGATTCCCTCTGGTGGCACGTGACTTCTCCCCGCCCCTCTGGGCAGGGAGTTACGCTTATATACCTGGCTGGGCCAGACACTGGTTGCCAGTGTGTGGTTCTGACTCCGTCTGCCTACACCCGCATTATTGACCTGACTACTTGTATTCTGACTTCAGCTTCTATACGGACTCTGTTTTTGGTTTGTCCTCCTGTATTGCGCACGTACCTTTCTGGTTTGCTCTGGCCTGTTTCCAGACTCCTCTCTGTTTGCTTAGTTGTTTGCGTCTTGTCTGCTACACGGTACCCACCTGCCGGACTCCCTATCCCTTTCCTTGGGGTCCCTGTCCCTAGTGCAGCGCAGGGACCGTCGCCCAGGGGCCTAGCCCAGGGGGGCAAGTAGGTAGGGACATGGGAGAGGGCTGGCGTAGGGACCCCATGTCCACCTATCCCGGCCAGCCATAACAGAAACACTGGCCTATATTGCTGCTGGGTACCTGTTTCGACCTCCCCACTTGAAATCCGAGATGGAGGCGGTCGCGGCACTTGCCAACCAGGTGCAAGTCTTGACTGGTTTAATAGCAGAAAAATATGTAAGAATCCGGACACGTGAGTTGAATTTTCTTTGCTTTATTTTCATTTAAGCTTGCATGATCAGGTACATGGTATCACAAGAACGCGTTTCGGCATAATGCCTTGTTCACCTCAAAAAATAAATAAATAAAAAATTGGCATTTAACCTGTTTCTTCACTCTATCCTTGAAGTGCTACCTACAGCTGTTTATTGGAAATACAAGTTGAAATATATTATGGTCACTGTTTCTTAGGTGGCCCCCAACATGCACTGCTGTTATTCTGTCAGGTTATATTAAATTCAAAATGGCCATTACTCTAGTTGGGTCCTGTACAAATTGGGTATGTTTAGTAATTGACAGAAAGTTGTTATCTTTATGAGACCCGAAGATTTCGGCTTCCCAGTTTATATTCATATAGTTAAAGTCCCTCATAATAATTACCTCATTGTGATTTGCCGCTTCATCTATTTGCTTCAATAATAGATTTTTAGTACCTTCTGTTATATTTGGTGGTTTATAGAAAACCCCTATGAAGATTGTATTGTTGATTTTCCCGCTATGTATGTCTACCAATAGAGACTTCACATGTGCATCTCCCTCCCATATATCTTCCTGCACATATTCTTAATATGCAGTTTTTTGAACTACACTCTACTCTCTGGCTAGAGTTCACCACTCCTACTTGAATGTACCTTATCTCTTGAAGACATAGACAAGTAACAGAATTCAATGTTTTCCTTCTCATTTCATGCTCTGACTATAACTTCACATTTTTTCAAGCAGGGAATTCTATGCAAAGCCCTTCATTCTGAATACATGATCATATATCCATTCTTGACAACCACTTGCAAACTTTTTCTATCAATCCACATCTAAACATCCAGTCCATAGTCGTCTTTTGACACTCCCAGTGTGCCTATTTGCCAGAATGATTCAGCATGACCTCCACTGAGTCATCGCCTTATTTCCCGGACATTTATTTAATCATCCGAGATGACCTGCAGCAGCAATATCATTGGCTGAACAATTACTTAATAGAAACTTCCCCTGATAATTAGCGCCAAACATAGAAAAGAATGAGACAGCCCTGGAGCCAAGAACCACCCCCCCCTCCTCTATCTCCTCCCTATCTCTTCCACCCCTACCACAGACCCTTACGCATCACAAGCATATAAGCATACGCGACACACAATCAACCCCCTCCGTTCCTGTGCCACCGGCCCCCTATGGACTCAGGGGATGCCGAGGCAAGACCGGAAACTCCGACCCCGACCCCTTCCCCATGTCTTAAACACTACCCCCCACTTTAGCACCCCTCTCTTGCCCCCTTTCCTCCTCTACTGTTACAAAGCCTTAGCATTGTTGATTATAAAAGTTTACTGGAAGCAATTTTGAGCGCAAAAAAGCAGGGGGGGGGGGATAAAAAGTTTTAGTTTAACCAAAAAGTTCATTAAGCAAGAAATTAATAGACAATAGTAATGGTACGGAAACCAATAGTAGCTATGTTAACTGTTGAAATGTCTTTAAAACTGATTGTACCACTGAGAACTGAAAATTAATAAAAACACCTTTGCAAATATAAAAAAAAACAAAAAAACGTGGGAATATAATAATAAAAAAGGCACCCACCAAGATAAACCAGGATCTGAAACTTGTTAGGAATAATAGGAGAAGAATTAAATACTATAAGAGTGTGAGATCTCAATCAGAAAAAAAAAGAAACTTCCCCTGTTAATTCAATAATTCAGAATTCCATTAATTTGGAATCTCTGCTGCAATGTCATTCCCTGAATGACTACTAATAGAGACTTCCCTGAAGTCATTAAATCCATTAGTCGGGAGTCCCAGACTGTGATTGCAGCAGTCAGGCAGTCGGATAATCCTTAGACCAAATAAACACAAAGCTACCAATATGAAACTGAAACATGCGACACAATGTACATTTATCCAGCACAGATCAAACACACAACATGTTACAGTTACAAACAAGTCTAGTTATCCAACCTGGAGCATATGCTCTATTTCTTATGACCCAGATTCACCAGACAAAAAGATTTCTCCCTATTCTAAAAATTTGTCAAAGCACACAAGGTCACTGAGAACAGCCACTACATTCCAGCTCAAGTCACAATTTCTGTATCATAGCCTCACACTGCAAACACACTTAAATATCCTATTGTCTTAGGGAGGGGAACTGCATGGAAATATAGGTTCTAAATTCTTACTTTTGTCTGAGAATCTTCTGACATCAGATAGGGTGCGATAAACACACTCAAGTCGACAAGTTTTTTTGTCTCCATCTTGTTATAACATATACAATCAGAACAACATAAACAAGATATTCATTTCATACATTAGAAAAATCACTTAGGCAGACTGATGAGTCTGTGATTTGCACCATGACAGAAACTAAAAGCAGCAGTAAATAGTTAAACAAACAAAGGTTGTTACTTACAATGGCTTTTATTTCAGTTCTACTTAGCCTTCGTCTGTATTTGGCAGTTCATTGGACTTCTTAGTAAGCATGCATTCTCCACCAAGAAACTGTTGGAGTACTCCTTTAAATTTAAAATCACTAATAAGACTACTGGAATCTGAGTTTTCTCATGTGTCCAAATTAATTAACGATGATAATCAAAGAAAGAACAAGAGACATCAATTGTGAGAAGTCACCACTGTCCTTTTTCTGAGGAACCACTTAAAGGGGTTGTCCCGCGAAACAAAGTGGGGGTGTACACTTCTGTATGGCCATATTAATGCACTTTGTAATGTACATTGTGCATTAATTATGAGCCATACAGAAGTTATTCACTTACCTGTTCCGTTGCTAGCGTCCCTGTCTCCATGGTGCCGTCTAATTTTCAGCGTCTAATCGCCGGATTAGACGCGCTTGCGCAGTCCGGTCTTCTTCTTTTCTGAATGGGGCCGCTCGTGCTGGAGAGCGGCTCCTCGTAGCTCTGCCCCGTCACGTGCCGATTCCAGCCAATCAGGAGGCTGGAATTGGCAATGGACCGCACAGAAGACCTGCGGTCCACCGAGGGTGAAGATCCCGGCGGCCATCTTCACAAGGTAAGTAAGAAGTCACCGGAGCGCGGGGATTCAGGTAAGCACTATCCGGTTTTCTTTTTTAACCCCTGCATCGGGTTTGTCTCGCGCCGAACGGGGGGGCTATTGAAAAAAAAAAAAAACGTTTCGGCGCGGGACAACCCCTTTAAGTGTTAACTATATTTGTAGTGAAAAAGGAGAACAAAGAAAAGTAGATTGTCCAATCACAGGAGACAAAACCTTAAAAATTTCTAATGTTTTAGTGTTGATGAATGTATACATTACTACTTTTGATAAGATTAAGGAATGTGGATACAATGACTAAATATGGCCTGCAGGAAAAGCTGAAACCAACACTACAAGGGCAGCTAAGTCAGGGTTTGTGCTGCTTTAAAAGCTTCAAACTAAACTGTATAACTCCTAAATAACAAAAGGAACACAGATCATCCTAATAATTTCAATCACACAACATGATTATGTCATCATGATTATGAAATCATCGTAATTATGACATTATTGCGATTATGGCATCATGATTATGACATCATCCTGACTATTGCATCATTGTGATTATGACATTATGATGACTGTGCAATCATCATAATTATGACATCATCCAGACAAAGGCATATTTGTGATTATTATCATGATTGTGCAATCATCATAATTTTTATATCGTGATTATGACATCATAGTGATATCATCATGATCATATATGTATCCTGTTCATCCTTATGTGGACTGTACATTACACTGTAAACAGTATTTATAGCTTGTTTACTCCCAGTGTATCTTGCACAGTAAAATGTATTAACCCCTTAAAGACCAGGGTTTTATTTTTCATATATACAAAAAAATAAAACCCTGGTTTTTCATATATACGAAAAATAACACCCTGGTCATATTTTTATTTTATTCTGTAATTTTTTAAACTTAATTTTGTAACTTTTTTTTAACATTTATGTTCCCCATGATGTCATATAAGACTCCAGGGGGACATTCACACTATTTTGTTTTTTATTATTTTGTATTTTTCCACTGCAACTGGAGCATCCACAGGAGCCCCAGTTACAAGGAAAAACATCCCCCCCAAGTGTGACATTAGTCACTGTCAATGCAGGTCAGTGGTCTGTTAATACCCTGGAGCTCTGACATGCTGGAGGGTGACGGTGATCACATGATAACCAGGTTCCGTGCAGAAACACAATGACACTTCCTGCATTCCCTACACACTGCCTTCTGAGCGCTATGTAGCTTGTACAGGAGAAGGCAGAAGCAGTTAAAAACAGCTGAAAACCCAACCTGTTCTTGCTAGATTGCAGGAGCTTTAAACGTGTCATATTTTAACTTTTTCATAATGGGTTAAAGGGATGCACTGACGAAAACACATTTTTACATCCCGACCCTGCCACCTGATTGCCTGTCACACTCTGGAGATCTCCTCTCTACATTGCAGCCATTTCTGTGCAATGCAGCCACCTGTCCGATGCTTGTCAGGAACTGTCCTTCAAATCAATCCCATGATGCATCAGCTTGGGGGCTATACCATTTCTGCCTGCTGAGTGAACAGTTTAGTTATTGTCATGTCTGTCTCCTAAGATCTGTTGTGCTACAGGTTCTCTGGAGTTCTCTTGCCCAGGTGTGGGGGATTATGCTGGCTGGGCATGTGTGTGTCTCAAGTCAGCCCAGCACTGTAGGTCAGTACACATAAAACCTGTCTTCCCAGCTTTCTCTGTTCTAATTTCTTTCTGTGTTGTGTGAGCAGGTTCCATGTGTGGTTGCTGCTAGAAAGGTTTGTGTCTTGTTGTTATGTCGCTGGACTCCTGGTTTGTGTAGGGCTTAGTGGTATTGCTGGGAGCCCTGATGTGGCCTGCTAGTTTCCATATTTTAGCCAAAATGTCAACACATACCTGCCATTTATAGCATTAACATCTACTGCTAGTGTTTGTGTTATGACTGCTGTATGGTGTGATTTTGGCTCTGTGTGTCTTATCCTATCCAGTTGTCCCTGTCGGTGGTAGCATGTGTATGCATCCTAGCCTGGGTGCGTGGGTTCCTAGGGGCAGCAAGGGCCCAGATCCAAAGACCGTTGGGCCACTCCCAATTGAGGCGATGTCTCCGCTCAGGTAGGTCCTTGGTCATCTTCCTTTGTAGAGGATAGGGAGAGGTGTTAATTGGTGGTTGTTTCACCTAGTGTCCCCTATCCTTGGTAATGTTAATGTGGGCCCGATGCCCACAGTTGGCTCATTCACTTCTCATTCGGTTTAAACAGCGCCCATTCAGTCGATCTCAATCACTTATACAGCAAATGTGAAAGACTGAACGATTCAGAATGATTTCTAGTTTGAACGAGTCAATGATGTGTCTGCCTGTATAAACAGGCTACATGAGAGCGAACAAGCTAACAGTGATGTCATTCACTCGTTCAAATGATAGCACTGAGGAACACAAAATTTTCATGGACTTAAATCTTACACTTGTTTTTTGCTAACTTTTGGCTTCTGAATCCAAAAATGGCCCTGTATTTCTCTAGCACATTAACTTTTTAAGATACAGGATACCCTCCCCTTTTCTCAAAAACTATAGAAAATGTAAATACAATGAAAAATCATTCCACCTACTCTGATATTGTCTCTCCATGAACTTCAAGTCTTGGTGGAATCATTCACCTAGCTCATCACTTGCCACACCAAGGTTTTCCAGGAAGTTATCAAGATGGCTATGCAGAAAATGCACCTAGATACTCATGTTGCACCAAGCATTTGGTAGCTATCTAGGAGTTTCTAGACAATTTCAGTGTAATTATTTGCTCGCTTATTTCCAAGAAAGTCCTTGACAATGTCTTTGAATGATAACCAAGCACTCTTTTGGAGTTCTAACATTGTACCAATGAAATATTCATCTTTGATACGTTGCCAGATTTGTCAACCACGAAACACACCGGCTTTTATTTTTTTCAAATGACAGGCTAGGAAATGCCAAAATGAGGTACTTAAAAGTCTCCTTCAGTTGACAAATCTTTAACAAATTGCTTAATAAGACCCAGTTTCATGTGCAGAGGTGGGAACATAATGTTCTGTCAACAAGTGCTTCATGTAGAATGTTTGGATCACCAGGTTTGAGGTCAGATCTTGGAGGCCAATATCTTTCCACCCAATGTTTCTCGCGAGCTCTGGTGATCCACATGCACAGATAACAGGGATACTTGACGTATCCGCATTGCTGACCAAGAAGGAAGCATACCCTTTTAAGGTCAACACAGATGATGTAATTGTGTTTGTGATATTGCAACAACTCAATGCCTCTATTTATGTCTCCATATTCTTCACAAAGAGAAACTGAATGGCCAACTAGGACTGTACCAAATAAATTGCCATTGTGGAGGAGGACACAGTTTAAGCTCCGCTTTGAGCTAACGATGAACAGTCGCCATTCAGTTGTTATAGATTGGATTTCTCAATTCCTCCATTAAACCATGTATGTTATGGCAATACACAAAGCCACGGTTACTTCTAAAGTTTTGCATGAATGCAATTTTTCGGGATTGAAAGTAGGATACCCTCGCTCCCTTTTCAAGTAAGTTTTTCTCATGCAGTCATGATGCTAGGAGTTCTGAAGCCTTTTTTAATAGTCCCAAATCTGGTGCTAAATCATCCAGCTCATGCTGATCAAATCCCTTACAAACTAAGGGTGCATTCCCATGAACGTATATCGGCTCGGTTTTCACGCCGAGCCGATATACGTTGTCCTCGTGTGCAGGGGGGGGGGGGAGGGTGGAAGAGCCAGGAGCAGGAACTGAGCTCCCGCCCCCTTTCTGCCTCCTCTCCCGCCCTCTGCACTATTTGCAATGAGGAGAGGCGGGCCAGGGCGGGGCTAATTCTCGGAACTTAGCCCCGCCCCTGGCCTGCCTCTCCCCATTGCAAATAGTGCAGAGGGGGGGAGAGGAGGCAGAGAGGGGGCGGGAGCTCAGTTCCTGCTCCTGGCTCTTCCATCCTCCCCCCCCCCCCCTGCACACGAGTACAACGTATATCGGCTCGGCGTGAAAACCGAGCTGATATACGTTCGTCTGAATGCAGCCTAAGTCATCTTCAATTTCAAAATCTTCATCATTGCTGTCACTTAGTTCTTCATCATAATTATGTTCTTCAAAAGAGGGTAGTTCAACGAAAACTGGCACTGAGATTTCAGCTGAATGAGACACTGGACTATAGCTGATGGTAGACTCGATGTTACATGTATTTATCTTGTTATAGCCTGAAGTTTTCACTATACAAAGGTAACAATCACTGGAATGATCTCTTGGCTCTCGCCAAACCCTAGGTATACCAAATGGCAACTTATCAAGTGTTCCCTTCATCCACATCCGTAAACTCTCAACACACCGCTTGCACAGCTTGTAAAGGGCCCAAGACTTATCGTGATCACCAAGTTTAACTTTGAAGTCTGCACAATAGGCTTGCTTGTCAAATGCGCTGATGTTCGCCCTTTGACTGGGAAAGGTGAAACTGCCACAGATATAACAAAAGGAATCAGGGCTGTTTAGGCACTTACAATGAGAAATAAAAGATGCCGATGTGATCTGAAGGAAAGGAAATCCATGTGTAAACTAAAAAAAATTAATTGAACTAATTCCCTATATAGAGTGGCACACAACGCCTCACCACACTGCTGCATGTGTAACTGAATAGCCGAGACATGTGGTTCCCAAACTTGTTAAGCCGTGGAGCTCCTTTTGAAGCAAAAGTTTCTCATGGAGTGCCGAAGCAAGCCAGAGGGTGTGGTCAAGGGAGGGGTTAGAGGCGTGGCTTATCATAACATATGATTTTTACATCCATCACTATGAAAAAGGACAGGGCTTTAAAAAAAAAACAAAAAAACACAGGAACATGTCATTATCCACACGGGTTTTGTGCAGATTTTTTCCACAGCGTGTAGATGAGATTTTGAAATTCTCACCCACTTTGCTGCTACAGCTCCTGTAAATTCTGCAGCAAATCCGCCCCATGTAGTAATGGTGACCCCCCCCCCCCATATATTGGCGGCCCCAGTAGTAATAGTGTCCCACACAGCGGCCTTAGTAGTAATGGTGACGCCTAACAGTAGTAGCTCCAGTAGTAATAGTGTCCACTATATTGGTCCCAGTAGTAATAGCGACCCCTATTGCAGCCCAAGTAGTAAAAGGTGACTCCTATTGCAGCCGCAGTAGGAATAGGTGATCCCTATTGCGTCCCCAGTAGTAATAGGTGATCCCTATTGCGTCCCCAGTAGTAATAGGTGATCCCTATTGCGGCCCCAGTAGTAACAGGTGACCCCTATTGCGGCCCCAGTAGTAATAGCAACCCCTATTGCATCCCCAGTAGTAATAGGGTCCACCTTTCCCCCCTATTGGTCCCTGTTCTGCTCACCACTGCTTCAGTGTCTGGACAGGCAGTACTCAGGAAATTAAAGGGGTTGTCCCGCGCCGAAACGTGTTTTTTTTTTTTTCAATAGTCCCCCCGTTCGGCGCGAGACAAACCCGATGCAGGGGTTAAAAAAGAAAACCGGATAGTGCTTACCTGAATCCCCGCGCTCCGGTGACTTCTTACTTACCTGGTGAAGATGGCCGCCGGGATCTTCACCCTCGGTGGACCGCAGGTCTTCTGTGCGGTCCATTGCCGATTCCAGCCTCCTGATTGGCTGGAATCGGCACGTGACGGGGCGGAGCTACGAGGAGCCGCTCTCCGACACGTGCGGCCCCATTCAGAAAAGAAGAAGACCGGACTGCGCAAGCGCGTCTAATCCGGCGATTAGACGCTGAAAATTAGACGGCGCCATGGAGATGAGGACGCTAGCAACGGAACAGGTAAGTGAATAACTTCTGTATGGCTCATAATTAATGCACAATGTACATTACAAAGTGTATTAATATGGCCATACAGAAGTGCTGAACCCCACTTTGTTTCGCGGGACAACCCCTTTAAGGAACAGGACCTGCGGTGGTATAGCAAGGCAGATCACATAACCGGAGCTCATATGATCCACGTTGATATGCCACCGCAGGTCCTGGTCCTCACTAGAGCCTGTGAGAACACTACTACATCAGTGAGTAGATGAAGACCCTAGAGACCCTCGGCCGGAGCCCCTGGCTATTGCTTGCGGCGCCAAGTTTGGGAAACACTGGCCTAGACAAATAACCTGTGGCCAGGTCACCAAGGTCATCCTCCACCCCTCCCCCACCCGAGGGACGTTCGCCCTTAGCCAATAGGAGAACACTAGTGCTTCACTCAACCCGGGCTTCAGTAATGGCATGGAGACAAGCTGTAGAGAAAAAACCTGATGTGACAGAAGAAAACTAACTGCGGTTTATGAATCAGCAGGCCGATATTAGTCAAAAATCACCCCAAAAACCAACATAACAAAAAGTTTGTTGAAAATTGTTCCCCGGTGTGATTGGTCTACAAGACCCTTCTATATACTGAGGGGGTCGTTACATCACGATGCGCTAATTACCAGGCTGCGTCTATAGAATATCTGTGTATCCCACTATAAACCGTATATATATATATACCGTTACTCCCACGTCTGCGTCGCGCAGGTACATTTTTCTGCCTTTCTTTCTAGGCTCACTAATTAGTAATAGTGGCGTTCATTACTTTTCTCCATACTCTGTCCCCCACCCTCAGGACCTGCCCGCTATCGTGTGGGCGAGGACAGTGCTTCCGTATGACAGCTACAGGTCACACCCGCTATAAGCCGCCCGCCCGGTTACACCACTAACAGGATGTCTTCACAATTCCAGTCAGCGCGCCCCTTTATAACTTCCCGCCCGGCTCTCTTGGTTTCCATAGTAACACCTGGGGCGTGTCACCGCTACTGAAGTGCGGCTGAAATACAATATATGCCTTCCGGCTCCATATATCTATATTCCACAACACTTCTGCTCGATTCACAACCTGATTGGTTGTTTGGGTTGGCTGATTCCCAATTCAAGCAACCAGATGCACAGTGATTGGTTGTTTGCGTTGGCTGATTCACCAAACAACCAATCAGGTTGTGAATTGAGCAGACGTGCTGTGGAATGTAAATATATGCCTCTCGGCCGAGGTGAGGCCACGCCCAGTATGTGCTTGTCACGGGGATAACTCGGCCTTCCGGTCACATGACCGCTCCCTTCCTACGTCCTTACTACTCGCCCGCAGCCGGTGAGACTGACGCAGCGCAGCATGGAGACTCGGCAGCGGACACAGCAGGGGAGCGGCTCCGCGGAGCTGGCGGAGCGGAGGAGAGAAGCGCAGGGCTGCCTGCAGACTCTGTCCCAACATTCTTACTGGTTCGACCTCTGGATCTTCCTCCTGTTTGACCTGGTCCTTCTGGCCTTCATCTTACTGCTACCCTGAACGGTGAGTGTGAGCGGCCGGAGGCTTCTCTGTAACCCCTTCCTCCCCACTAGTCCCCTCGGCAGAGGCTCTACAGTGTTCTGGTGCTGTGGGCTGGCCATGTCATAACTGATGGCAGCCTGCGCCATTGTAATTGGCGAGGCATCTCATGGACTGGGCTGGTGGTAACTTGGCGAGGCTTCGCGCTGACCCATTAGCCACATGACAGAACCCTCATTTCACATGCCATGTCCCATGTGGCTCACGGCTGAGAACCCCCGCAGGCCGGTGCTGTTCTGTGCGGGTCGTGCTCCAATCTCTTGAGTGTAGCTCATGTTGGATCCCGCTCTGACCCCGGCCGGCGCCCCCGCGCACCTTCACTTTCTGTATTGTGGATGACTGCGGACGCTCACCATCGGTCATGCGTAGTACGGCCCTAACAGCTCTATGTACATGGCCAGCATGAGACATTGTTGGGTTACCTGCTGCCATGGCAACCTGTCAACACGCTGTGCCAAATGTAAAGGATTGACACGGAGCCCCCTGCCCTTTCAAATGCCTTATTGAACGACTTCTAATGGGTAGAATAGCCCAGGTCCCTGCCCTTGTGCCAGGATGCCCACTGTGTGTTTCTGCAGGCACCCTCCGCTGAGCCTATGGAATACGTGTATGGTGACTTGTGTCAATGTGCAAACAAATAAAGTATGTAATATGTGTATATTTATAATACACACCCTTATCAGAAAAGATCCCTCCTCTAGGAGGCTGAATTAGAAGTAAAGCCATATCAGTTGGGTCCCCTCTGAATCGACCCGATCCTGGGGTCACCTGACTTGTTTGAATAGGTTCTTCAGTTCACTTCTGCTAATCTTAATAACGATCGTTATATTGGTAATAGAGATTTCTGGCACTTTAATGATGCTGGCCTATCCTTAAGACAATCATTACTATAAGATCGTGGGGGGCTGACTTTTGGCACCCCTGCCGTTATTTGAAGAGCTCATGGCATGTTCCCACACCTACTGCCTCTTCTTCGTTACTCTGATGTAATGTTTATTGATCTCTTGGCCTTTCTGCAGCTTGATCTCCTCCAAATGAATGGGATTGAGCCGTAGTATCGGGCAATGCCATTATACAGATTTACTACCGCTTTCCCCTGAAAATGAGCCCTACCCCTAATTTGGGGGCGGGGGTTAAAATATAAGCCCTAATGACACTAGGTTTATTTAAAAAAAACAAAAAACTCACCTAGCCGCTGGCGTCTGTGTCCCTTGTGCTGGTCTCCGGCGCCGTGGCAGGCTGCAGTCCTCAGAGCCGACAGGATTCTCTTCTGGTGACGGGGCTTTGAATACGCTGCCTCCGGTAATAGTGCTGTGATTGGATCGAGCGCCAGCCAATCGGAGCCGGCGCTCGATCAGCCAAAGCAATTCAGTGAATGAAATCCCTGAATGACTGTGATTGGTTCATCAAGCGCCGGTTCAGATTGGCTGGCATCGATCCAAAGTTCAAAGCCCTGTCACTAGAAGAGAATCCTGTCAGCGCGGAGGACTGCAGCAGCATGCAGGACACAGACCCCGGCGACGTGAGTGTAAGACCCCCCCCCCCCCCCCCCCCCTTCCCCCTTGTGCCTTTTTTTTGAGGCAAACATTATAAGACAGTGTCTTATTTTCAGCCGCAGTAGAAGAAACTTTCAATATGTTATCGAAACCAAAGTCTTGTTGATGTAGCCTAAGTACTACTGTGTTTTTTTTAGTATGTGTCTCTTGGTTTGTGTAGCCATGTTAGCGATGTTCTATGTATCAGTCTCCTCATGAACACTATACACTCGTTCCTCGGCTATGATGGTCTTCCAGGACTTTTCCCTTTGCATAAACTGTTCTGAAAGTTCTTGCCCCATGGGTGGCCACATGATGCAGACGTCACGAAGAGCTGTAGGTGCAAACTTTTACCCCAACTCTATGCTACTACGCACATAGTGTGTCTACAGGCTTAAGCGGTGTTGGTTTTATATAAAAGTCTCCTATTGTAGTCCTGTACATGGCTGTGCCTGGGATTTAGTGTAGGACGGGAGCGCCGCAGCATCTTTAATATGGCATCACTGCCCTGCCCTCAGGTCAGACCTACAAAATATGCATAGGACTACAGAAAACCTATCTTTGTTGGGAGGCACTGAAGCCAATAATTAGCACACAGCCTCTGTCCGATCTTGTACAGTGCTGCCTTGGCTTACAAGTTAAATCCGTTCCGTGACGGAGCTCTTAAGCCAAAACACTCGTATGTCAAATCACTTTTCCCCATTGAAATGAATTGAAACGCCATTCAATTCATTTCAATGGAGAAAATACACTACATGTAGGAAAAAACCCAAAAAACTCAATACTCCCCTACCGCCGGTGTTCTGATCCTGGTGATGATCTGCGGCGCTGCTGCAGACTGCCGCGTCCTCCTCCACGCCGACAGAGCACTTCCACAAGGAGGCTTGAATAACGCCAGGTGAATAAGCCCTAAGGTTATTATCATGGCTGCATAAGGGGAGAAATACACGTTTGTCTGAATCCACCCTATAAGTGAGATTTTCTCTGGAAAGAAAAGGCAAAAAGATTCCTGCTGTGAAAGAGTTAAATTGACACTTGTGTCCAGATTTAGGCCTCATGTCCCTGGCCGGGTCGGAATCCTGCTGCAAGATCCTCGCAGCAAGAGGCGCCCCGGCATTGACTGCATTCTTACCCGTCCGGCGTCTTCTCCCTCCACTCTGCAGTGTGCTGGCTGGCCCACAGCCACGCATGCGCAGAGCGAAGCCGGCGCGTCAGAGGGGACCTTTCTGTATGCGCCTCTGCGAGGCCGGCCCAGAGATGGGACTGCTGCTGCTAGGATTACATAAACTAATGCAATCCCATGGCAGCGTGCCTGTGGGAAATCCCACTGTTTGTCTGTGGGCATTGGGCCTTGGAGCGCCTGCTGTGATGATGCGCTGGATCAGATAAATGGATGTCACACACTGTAGTTTAGATCCACCTCGAAATTAAAGATTAAACAGATAAAATGCTGCATTTGGATTGCAAATATGGAGTCGTGTAGATAATTACTGAAGGATTTGCATTTTTATGTTTCTGCAGGAAACTCTGGACCTTTCCGATAAGCCGTCTTCTACTCTGAAAAGAAGAATGTTGTGAACCTGATTTCTTCCGGGCTCCTTCAGCTGAACACGCGGCTTTGGAAAGATGCTGTCTCAAAGAATTTTTTTATTTATTTATTTTTCAGAAAGTCACCCTCCAGGCTTGGAGAAACAAAGATGGCCACCCCAGATTCTCTAACTACCTGCTGCACACTGTGTACCGGTATTAGTATGCACATTAATCTAAAGGCCCCTTTACACGGAACAAGAATCGTTCAGGTTCCTGCGATCCAGCGAGAATCTTACCGATTATGGTTCACTGTAAATGCATGCCCCAACTGAAGGACAACCGAGACGTCGTTCGCTGCATGCAGAAACTGAACGACCGGTTGGCCCGTGTAAACAGGCGGTTGTACACTTATGAACGGCTGCCTGCTTATTGTCCATGGGGATGGGTCGCCAAAACGATCCTTGGCCCCGATCCAACTCCATTCACTAGTGATGCTCGTTCCTGTGTAAAAGCACAAGAATGATTATCACTGGGGTGACCTGTTGGGCATCTGAGCCCAACAGATCTTACCAGGTAAAAGTACCTTAAGACCTTACACCTGCTGTCAGAGCAGCAGGTCATGTCTTGGACTACTACTGCACAGTGCATCAGGTAGTCAGAAGTAGTGCAGCCATCTTTGTTTCTCCAGGCGCAGAAGGTTGCCTTCTCTAATGTACGAAGTTACAGGATCAAAGAACATCCACATTCAGAATTCATTTTCTCAAAATATATCCATAACCCAAAAATGTAATTAAGTTGGGGAATGTAACAAAGCCAGTTAATTCCTTTTTCTTTTCCTACATCCTCACTCCTGCAATGAAGCGCTGTCACCTGCTGCAGACTGATGGGGCAAATTTTGACTGTTTTGGATGTGGACTATGCCATGGAAATTCTGCAGCATTGCCGCTAAAGGTGTCTACACGTGCTACAGCTGTCCGTCAATTGGTGCTGTACCTGGACTTGGCAATTGGAACAATGGCAATTCTAGGTGCAGTCCAGCACTCAGACATGATCCGCATTGTGTAACGGAGGATAGTTGTGCAGGCACACACAACTTACTATAATAGCAACGGACTATAATAACCTGTGCAAGTGCATCCGTTTCTTATATAATGTCACAATTACATGATACAATGTTTTATTTGTGGTGGGCTCCATTACCAGAGCTAGGTTGGCCTCAAAGTATGTGCCCGCCTGACTTTTGGCTGATAGCTGTACTTGCGTTCTCATAACATGAAGACAGCCTTGCTATACACAATGACCAAAGAGCTTCAGAATATGACGTCATTACCCATAAATGTGTGTTATGTTTAAGGCATAATTTATTGTAGGTCACAGAAAAGCTTACATAACCTTACTTCCTTAATGGGACTTAAGATTTCATTCCACTGTAAAAATGCAATAGAGATCATATATGGAAGCTCCAATGAGACTATTAATGCTGTAATTTACACTTTTAAAAAATTCAAATAACTATTTGTAAAAATATAACAATATTCTGCTATGGAATGTTTCTGCCTTTTATTTTCTACTTGTTTCATTTGCAGACTAAGACCGCATTTACACAAGTGTATTAGCGTAGCTTATTACAGACGAACAGTCTGAATGTGTGACAAATGGGATGTTTTTATTTCACTGGGTTCACTTACTAAAGTGTATCTTGCGCTGCATCTCGTGTGTGAAAAAATACACAGCGTGCCACATTAGTGCACTAAAGTAGCACATATTGAACTAAACTTAATTGCTAATTTCAGTCAATGGGAGCGTGCGTGTGGGTTTTTGTTCCGCACACAAATGCTTATGACTTGCGCGTGCAAAAAAATGGAACACCCATGATGCAGAGGTGGGCATAAATGTGTTTATGCCTGTATGACACTGGCTACGGCCATGTCCACATGGGACTTATTTGCTGCGCTGTACCACCTTATCGCAACTATTGAATTCCTCAGCAGAAATCCGCACCATAAGGCCTCACAGGTGTTTTACTGCGACTAGCGTGGCACTTTCAGCACTGCGCTAAGTTGTTTTCAATGGAACTGCTCATAGAACCACTTAACGTGGTGATTTTTGAGCTGTGCCTGTTCTATTTTTGGGCATTTCAGCATTTTTAAATGCTGTGCATTGCGCATTGAAATAAATAGGCAGCATTTTCAGCACTGCTGAAAGCGTGGCACATCTTGGTATTGCCCTTTTGGCAACGCTAAATGCCATAGCTACATTAGGTTAGAAAAAGAAAATAGCAATACTCCCCTAGCAGGCAGCACCCGGGTCCATCGATGTTGCTCTCGTGCAGGCTTTCCATGTATTGTCAGTGCCGCCAGCATCTATTGCTGGCAACTAGGATTGAAAACCCCGCCTCCAGCAAGAGATGGCTCTGATTGGTTCAACTGCTGGATGCTTTTTTTTCTCTTCAGCTTTCTTGAACACATGACAACCCTGCTGAAACTGCAGTAAGTGTAGCGTTTCTGCAATCGCCTGTGTGGGGGAGGCCTGAATAGATATTGCAGACTTAGAATCTGCAGGGTTTTTTAAAAACTGACTTGTTGAAGTTTTCTGCAGCCTGTAAAAGATTTTAGAAGTGTTATTTCTTGCACTGTAAATGCAGTGGGATTCCAGCAGCAGACATTCTGCAGCATTTCCACCATGGGTGAAGCTGCCCTTAAACTTGAGATTTCCCCAAAACAGATTCTGGAAAATGATATTTAACAGCACAGGAGTGAGGGTGCCTGCAGATAGAAAATGATCCTGGCCATGTCCCTTTTTCCTGCACACACTGGGAAAACACCAAGAGGAAGGAATGCACGAAAGGGAAGACAATGTAGCTGCCCTACAGCCATCATCCGCTTGAACAGAAGGCTTTTCTTCCCACAGGGAAGACACTTCCCCAGTGGCGTGGGATACCAGTGCTGGCTTGCTTGCTGATTCATTGGTAAGCTAATGGTCTGTTTAACCCATCTAGTAATGGAACACTTACTGGCTGAATTCCCCTTAGGGGGACTCCAACTATAAAAGGGGTTGTGCCAGGTTAGGAAAACACATGAGGCGTTCTGTTTGGAGGAAAGCAGCCATGTCCGTAGGGTTGGTTATGGTATTGCAGCTTAGCTCCATTGTAGTGAATGGGAGCAGAGTTGCAATATAATACACAATCCATGGACAAGGGTGGTGCTGTGTTCGGAAGAAAACAGCCATGTTTTTCTAACCCTGGACAACCCCTTTAATTACTACCCCCTCTTCTAAAATAGTGTGAGAATTAACAGTAAGGCCTTTACATCTGCTATTCTAGGTCTTAAAGGAGCTATTAAGATAATTCTATGTTTGTTCTTTATCTTCAATACTTTTGGAATCAGATCTAGAGGGGTATAGCACGAGACAAGGGCTGGTTCCATGAATGTATCCACTGATAGATCTCAAAGTGAGGGAATAGAATGTCATCCTGGCTTTTGTGTTCTGTCTCGTAAACCTACTGTAGCAGCCAGTGACAGAGCTCAGCCATGATCACTGAGCGCCATCATTAGCGGCTGCTGCAGCTTGTTTTTAGATGGACTCAGCCTGCAGTGACACCACAGGGAAGACAAAGGAGGGAATAGGGAGAGGTAACTGCTGATTTTTGTATTTTAATGTATGGAGAGACAACTTGAAGGGTTTCTTTAACTTGGGCAATATAAAAGTGGCATATCTGACTCATTAAAAGGGTTTGTCCAATAGGATGCATACACGGTGGTTGTGGATAATGGAGTACTTTTTCTAGAACTGCCATAATCTCCCTTTTAGAAGAACTGTTCTAGAGAGATGGATCCTAAGAGTTATCTACCATATTGGCCTAATATGAGGGACTAGCATTAATGGTTCTCATTACTAGCTCTGCAATCTATGAAACTCATTTGGGAGATTCTTCTCCTGGAGTCACCCGTCCAAGATTTCCCTCTGCAGCTCTCGTGTGCTCATTTGGTGGGAAAGGAATCCTCTCTTCCCCCCCCCTCTAATACAATCATGCATCCTCAGAACTAGAAATATCAGTTTGTATCTCAATGGGTGACTACTCCCTACTAATCCTCCGCTGTGTTTAACACGGTTCATGACCTCCTTGCTATGCTCTGCTCTATTGCCTTAAAAAGGGACACTAATCTTTCCAGGGTTCTCCTACCTCTCCGCTCTGCCTTGCTGTTGGGGCCCCCCAGGGCTCGGTCCCCCTCTTCTCCATCTACACATCCCCCATCAGACAAAACTATCCACAAATTCAGCCACCAATACAATCTCTATGCTGAGGACAGCCAACTATACACTTCTCACGACATCTCAACCATTCCTCCAAAAGATCACTGACTGTCCGCTGTCTAATACTAGGTCCTTCCTTTATCTCAAACTAAGGGCGCCTTCCCATGGACGGATTTCCGCTGCATAGTTCGCGGCAGAAATCCGCTGCGTTGCCCGCAGCTATTAGATTCTATTGAACCTAATAGCTCAGGGCTCACAGTGCGGAATTCCACATCGTGAATTCACCCATCCTCACCCGCGGCATGCTCTATTTGCCGCGGGTGTACACGCGGGCGGCTTCCATTGCAGTCAATGGAAGCAGTCTGTTCACGCTATCTTCTGCTGTAGCACAGCGGAAGATAGCGTCAAATCGCCTACCGCCGCGGCAGGCGTGTCATGTGACGTGGCCGGCGTGTCACGTGACGCTGTGGCACGTCATGCGGGAGCGAGGACGCCGGATCCACGCTTAAGTTTGGGGGTCTCTGTGACGGGCTCCGCCGCGGAAATCCGCGGCGGACCCAGTCACAGCTGTGTGCAGCCGGCCTTAACCTAGTCTTCCAGTGTCCTGCGTCATAACCACCAAACAGTATACCTGCTGTCTTGAGGGTGGATGAAGGTGAAACTGGACTCAGACCGCTCCTTTGCCCCCCACCCCTGTTATGTCTAAACATCAGTAAATGGCACCAACCAAAAAAGAAAAAAAAAAAACACATATTGGAAAAAATACAATTTATTACTGAAACATTTGATCTTTGATTGTCTTTACATGTGGACATATTCATAAAGGCTTGATATAGCGCGTATCATGTGATCAATACACAATTGGATGACAGACATTGTAATAATGCAATGCTAGCCTTTCAACTTACTATTTAAATACATTTGCTACAAGACTTAGGTTGGACAAGTTCATCTGTGCGATGTAGAATGGGGCCAACTCAAAAAGCAGCAACTAACCTACTGTGCTTAAACTAGACGTTAGCCGGCACCAATCATTCTCTGTGCCAAGTTGGTTAAATAGCGCTCCATGAACTTTGTTTTAGTGCAAAGTTTGTCCTTCGGTTACTACTAAATGAGTGCTAGCAGTTGCCGCCAGCCCATGTGATTTAGCACTAATTGCCAGGCTGCACCTGATCTTGTAAGTTCAGCATGGCAATTATTTGGAAACGGCAAGAGCAGGCGCCAGCCACTAGCACTATACTAATAGGACCCCTCAATAGTAACTCCACCCCCAGTTTGGCAATTTAAAGCTTTCAAGTTGTAACTGTACAGTAGTATACCTTGTCAGATTGAGATCACTACCCTGTCCTTAGATATGAAGTCAAAGATATTGTACCATATTTTGAGAAGGATTGTGCTTGTCCCCATGACAGTTACTTTGACGCCAAGAATAAATGTGCTCGCATTGATCCGCTATGCCCCATAATGCTTTACTAGAGCAAAACTTTAAAGGTCCTTCAGTTACATTCACAAGAAAATACTTAGAATTTATTATAAAAGTTGGACTAGATATATATCCTATACCTTAGAAGTAGTAAAATGGTGCAAAAAGGTTCACATCCTCTCAGGGACATTGGATTATTAGAGGTCTAAAAAGCTTAAATTCTAAAACCGGTTGATAAAATGTGATTCTGATAATTCTGATTACTTTATAAAAATAGGTTAGGCTCATACGGTTAGTAAATCAACACTCTATAAAAGCAGTTTTTCCCCACTAAATATTGCACATTAACGTTCTTTTGATAACACAATATCAATTGTCTAGCTTCAAATGTACAAAAATTTACAAAAATATGTAACAAGTCAAAAACACATTGCAAAGTCAACAGAAACACAAGAAACAAAAACAAACAAAAAGTCCATTCAATTTTCAAAACCAAAACACGGAAATGTTACGACGTAGATATTGTTCTAGTGTTACGAGTCATTTCAAAATAGAATTTCCTGTAGTACAAATCTATATTCTCATGTCAGGACACAAAATATATATGTATAAATAGGCACAGAAGCAAAGCCATACAAAGAGAAGAGGTCACATTCTACAAACAAGAAGAGGTTCTCACTGTTACTCAAGACATGTAAATTGCATTAGAAAACCCAGTAAAACAAGGAGAGTCTCCTCAGCTCAGATGCCATAAAGCCGCGCTTCCACCGGAGTGTGTCTGAAGAAAGGCTTTAACCGTGGAGACAGAACTACATTTACACAGGCAATACTTTCAAGAACGGTCAGCGTACTCAAGGCCTCTGTTCCAAACCGGGTTGGACAAACTAAACGCACGCCGACGTCTGAATGGTATCCAGTCTAGAGGATCTTAATGTGCATTCTGAGATCCAGAAAATAGGTTTTTAAACATTTTTTTTCCTTTTGATTCTTTACGACTAATGTACATAACTGACTATACAATTATATTTTCTTGTGTTGTTCGCAACCAACTGCAAGGATTTCAAGTGTCACCATACCTTGGAACTACAAGCATCTAGCTTTCATGATATTAAGGCAACCTCTTGACACATGGGAAATACCGAAAGAGGTGACCTAGCAGCACTCCTAGGAACTACCACCCAATGGCCGGAATATAGGAGCAGGTTAGCATTTCTTTCTATGGCTGAAAAATCCATCTCACACATCTGGATGAGGTTGTTTCTGCGGCAACAAATCTCCTGCATGTGAATATACAAGGATGAATTCAGATGGGGATCGCATCATTTGGTTTAAGTGTGACACGACGCAGAATAAATGGCATGCTGCAGATTTTACTCATACATGCACATGTAGGAATAAATCAGAATGGTCGAGCTGGAAGGGACCTCCAGGATCATTGGGTCCAACCCCCTGCTCAGTGTAGGATACACTAAATCATCCCAGAGAGATATTTGTCCAGGCTTTGTTTGAACACTTCCATCGAAGGAGAACTCCACCTCCTGTGGCAACCTGTTCCACTCATTGATCCCCCTCACTGTCTAATATCCAATCGGTCTCCTCTCCGTTTCATCCCATTGCTTCTAGTCTTTCCTTGTACAAATGAGAATAGGGCTGATCCCTCTGGACTGACAGACCTTCAGATATTTGTAGACAGCTATTAAGTCTCCTCTCAGACTTCTCTTCTGCAAGCTAAACATTCCCAGATCCTTAACCGTTTCTCATAGGAAATGATTTGCAGACCGCTCAACATCTTGGTAACTCATCTCTGAACTTGCTCCAGTTTGTCTAGGTTTTTTTAAAGTGGGGTGCCCAGAACTGGACACAGTATTCCAGATGAGGTCTGACTGAGGAAGAGTCAGGAGGTGAAGCAATGAGTGACAAGCAGATGAGACGCCGGCAGGACTCAGTTTGAATGTTCTGAATGACCGCTAACGACTTTAGCGGTGACGTCAGCACTCATGCAGTCATCCAAACAACTGTTGGCCTGTGTAAAAGGGCCTTAACCACCTCACCAATGCCTGCTGAGATTAAAGTGACGCTCCATCTTTGACCAAGATTAGCTAGGTAGTCAGCAAATTGTCACCACTTTCTTTTCCTCTTGTTTTCTTTTGCTCCTTGCAGGGATTCTGTTACATTGAAAGATCTGTCATTGCTTGGTGCCTTTAATGACCCATGGGTTTGCTCAACCCCCTAACAGTCACTTTATTGTAGATTAGGAATTAATAGCTCAAGTAAAAATAATTGGCACAGAAACTCCTCTTAAGGCCATTTTTAACTCCGTAACACAATGTTAGTCTTAAAAAGGGTATTCTGGTATGGGGCTTTTAATTCTTCCTAGTTTTCACCCATCCAACAGATGGGTGAAGATAAATTGGTGTGATCCGCCCGCTGTAACCCCCCACCAATCCTCAGAATGTGGGCCCCCTTTGGAGATCTGGTTGTGCCTGTGATGGGGGTGAGGAAGTGCTCTTCATTCACTATGTGGTATAAATAACAAGTGTGGAGCTTTACATTTGCCAACGGAACCGCCAAAATTAAAGATGAAGCGTCACTGAACCTAGAAGACAATTGGTAGCCGAATATAGAATAAAAATGGGTCTATATAGCTGTAACAGGAACCATCAATTAAAAAGGGAATTTGATATCTGGGTTTTAAGGTTTTTATTTTTTGATTAAAGATTTTTTTTCCCCATTCTTTTCTATATGACTACGGGGAGCTACATTTAACGGCTTTTGGAAAGATGCTCTACAGTAGCCTCATGGGCCTGTCACACAATGAACAAGAGGGGACCCATTGACTTCTATGGAAGATTTCAAGGCATGCTCTGGCACGTGTGCAGGGAGGGAGAGGAGGTCAGCTGATATAACACAGGAGCTACCCTACATAATGGGTGTATTTAGAGGTGTGACCTTTCACTGTAATCCTGCTTGTGATGAGATGATTGCTGAAAAGCTCCCTCTACAAACCAGAAGGGTCCAGCCTTAGGCTGCTTTGACATAGAACCATCTGTGGCAGATTCCATTCACTAGGAATGATAGTTCCTATGTAAAAGCACAGGAATGATAATTATTGCAGGGACGAAGGTGGAGCGGACCAAGGATCGTTCTGGCCTGCTCCACCTCCCTTCACAGTAAACAGGCAGTCATTCATAAACGATCGACTGCCTGTTTACACGCGCCAATCCATTGTTCAGTTCCCTGCATGCAAAAACTGAACGAGAAGCGAACAAATTCTCATTCATCGTTCAGTCGGAGCATGCATTTACACTGAATGATTATCGTTCAGGTTCCCACGATCCAGCAAGAATGAACGATTATCAGCCTGTGTAAAGCGCCACTAGTGGTCAGTGTGAAAACTGCAGGATTTTTGTTACAATATAGATCATGACCGATTAAAATAGTAACATTGTAGCGTCATTTTCTCCCCTTAAGAATGTTCGGCTGTCGTGTTGCCAATTTCAAGTTTTTTACACATTCTTCTAATTCAGATACTTCAAGCATAGAAAATAGTGCAGGTATATTCAATTTACCATCTTCTATAAAAAAGACATATTGAGACTACATTGTGTAAGGCCGGCATTTACATCTCCTCCTGTTCATTACCAAGCAGATGTGGCAGCAGCGACCGTAGGCACAACCTCATGGACACAGTATTCACGATAAAGCCCCCACTAGTCACTTAACGTCCCCCTGTACACGTGTAATTCCTTTTGTGCTCGATGAAACCAGCAGTAAGACTGAACGTTAAAAAATATATATAATCACAGCTCGTTAGCCAATTTACTACACTTTCCATATTTAAAAATATAAAACAATTACCATTTAAAATAGCAGTTCCTGACCTGCCAATTACTAGTATACAATTTATATCAACATGGGGTCACCACCCCCCTTTTATAAAATTCCACCTATATTTTTAACGGTCAGCATTATGTGCAAATTCCAATTAAAATGGTCTAACGTGACCTATGAAATCTTAATCAGTTAGCACTTGGTTAATCGTTACCTGGAGTGAAATGCTGGCTTCTTCATAAGCCAATTATGACTTTTGGGGCATATAGCCGGGCTACAGCTCTGAGGTCGTTAATACAGGACTGTAGATAAACATGGTGCAAAAATTTGTATTCTGTTCCTGCAATACATTGCGCCCCCTGTAGTTAAGAATGGAAACTTCACCTGTGTAGCAGTTTTGCATGCGTATGTGCAAGTTTTTTTTATAGTAACATGAATGCCATGTAGCTAAACCAACCGTGACCAGTTAGAAGAGGCACCTCTACGTAAGGTGACTTGTTCTCGGTCTACCTGTTACAAGGTACACTCCCAAAAGCTTTTGATCTCGCAAGTGAATGATGAGCATTGTCAATGTTCCTGTGGTACGAGGGTTCAATGACGGTGTCGGGTACTTGTAAGTGGCCGGGGTCCCTGTGGAACGCTGTACTTTCCGTCATATAAACCTTGGGCTTCTGATGGTACTTGAGTCTGTATGTGTCCGTCATACAGTTGTCCACAGAGAAGTACGTAGTGAGCGCGACTGTATCGTTGACATGGGAAATGGGATCCATAGTCTGCTGAGGCATCGTTGACCGACAGTCGTACATTGACGAACCGGCCACATTTGGCATGTTTATCTGTAGGTCACTGCTGTGAAACGCGTCTCTCTTTGGATAGTAGTCTAGATCAGCATGTGGCCTGACGAAATCACCAGGTGAAAGTATCTCGGTGCTGACTGGATGTACATTGGACCACGTGTCCAGATGTGTAGCACAGGCCGCTGGGCCGAAACTTTGCTCGTTTCTTGACATTGCACTTCGTGTATACTTCTTGGGGGGAAGGGGAGGAGGTAAATCGGAGTCACGGTGATTTCCACAGCAGCCATTCTCTCCGATAATGGGTTGCTCTTCGTCAGGTACGAAATATGGAGTGTTCATGTACTGTACGCTGCTGCAATGCGTAGACGGACTGCCGGGAGACTTTAATTGCCCGTTCATTTGTATCAGTGGTGAATGCTCAATGTGCAAACAGCAGTTTTCTGGAGAGCAGGGCGACAGATATGACTTGTCTCGGGAGTCTTCTAGTTTGTTCACCTGCAACTCTTTCATGTTGTATTCTTTACGTAATGAGAGGGTCGGGGAGCGAATGTCCTTTTTACGGTCACCAGTTTGCTTCCTTTTAGGAGAAACAGAAGCTAATTAGTAGGACATCAAAGTGCAAACGACAAGATTAAAATACAGCCACAGTGATGAAGATCAGGTTCCTTTCTGAACTTGTAACAGTATGTCAGTATTCAGCTGAGCATCAGAATTTGTGAGCCAACAGGCCTAATGAAAAGTTAGCATCTCTTCTGTATTTTGGATACACTCCTGGTTTTGGCTTACAAATGGCGATGCAAAAAAACTGATCAAAATACTGGTGTGTGAATGAGGCCTTACTCTGGAGTTCATAGGTTTAAAAAAATAAAATAAAAAATAAAAATCAGTCCTCGAAGAATCAGAGATGAAGCTGAATTATCAGTTTCACTTAGGAATCAAGTTATAGCTACTGCCCATAAAAGTCTATGGAAAGGGGAGGAGGAGGGAGCACTGAAAAGAGGCACAGGAAGAAAAAAAAACAAAAACACAGCAGCACTGTCCATCAACTTTAGCACTGGATTTACATCTATACTGCTCAGTACTGTTGGCTGTATTAGGCAGGGTTCACACACGGCGGATTCCTGACGGAAATCTCGCGGTTTGGCCGCAGCAAAAACCGCGAGATTTCCGCCGGGAGAACCGTCGCGGTTTAAGCCGCGGCGGCTTTGAAGCGGTCCGGCCGCATGCTTTTCCATTGCGGCCGGTTCTCCCATAGAGGAGAGCTCGGCCGTAACATAAATAAACAAAAAAACGACTGTAAACAGACATGCTGCATCTTTTGAAACCGCGGCTGCGGCGGCCGCAGCTTCAACCAGATTTACCGCAGCGGATTGGCCGTCCCGTGTGGACGAGGTTTCTGAGAAATCTCATCCACATGGCTGGCTAATCCCGAGATTAGCGGCCGCGGGCGGTTTTGCCGCGGGTGGATCTGCTGCGGCAGAACCGCGGCAAATCCGCCCTGTGTGAATGCAGCCTTAATGTCCTCCATACGGTTTCTGTTGAGGAGATAGTGTTAAAGGAGCAGGATCTGTGTGTGGGCAATAGAAAGACATTATAGCACCAAGTTTCTAGCTCTTCCTGGAGCAAAAGTTTAGAGAAAACTGACAAGTAAGAAGGTTTCCTGCATTTATGAGCATTTTACCCAGGCTCCAAGTCATCTAATGGCCAGAAATACTGCTAGTACTGTACATATACATTCTGTATCACCTGAAATGACAGCTATGCTTTAAGGAAAACAGAAAACCTGCAAAACTGCATTCCCCCTTAGCCCCGGGATGGGCTTGTGCAGAATCTGGCAAGTTTTATCCAGAAAAAGCCTGTTCAGTACTTCTATAAACAACCGTATTCCGTACCTACACAGTATATAGGTATAGAAGTATTCTCTGGCTATACACCCTGCACATATTAATGGTCTACGTTAGCAATAAATATTTCAGTACGTATTTATACTATAAGGATTCTTTACTCCTGCAGAGATGGATCCCGATTGGTCCAGACTACCGAATGGCCATAAAAAAATTAAAATAATTCCATAAACATGCTTGTACACATACTTGAGGTATAAGGTCCAAGATAGAATGTGAACTACAGCCTGAGCAAAGAGAACCAGTCTACTGGCTCCGGTCTTGAGAAACCTCACTTTATGCTGAAAACTGGCTTCATGTAATCAGACTTTCTGGATTATCAGTTGGCAGATGTACTTCTATGCTGACTGTATAGCCTTTCATATACAGGTCACACATTTCTATATATGAATATATCTAGTTGTACTCAAAAATACACATCTGCTGGAAATAAAAGCCAGCAGCAAAATACATAGCACTCCTACCTTTGCCCAGATGGACTGTGCATTTGCAAGGGCTCACGTGGAATTGGCGATAACCGATCTTCATATCTATTACGCTCCAAGCCATTATAATCTTTGAAGTAGCCTTAAATACAAAAAGGTCATTTATTTCTACAAATGCCTCCACCCCAAATATAAAAATATAAAAGTACTTGTAAATACAGCAGGTTTACATCCCATCCAATAAGCCATTCTAACACAATGGGCTGCCAGCTTGTAAACGTGCTCAGCTGCAGTTAGACAAAGCACGCAGCAGATGGCAGCAGTGATCCACCAGGAACACCACCTAACGAGGGCGGCGTGCCTGCCAGTGAGTAATGTGCGCCGACACCAGAAGGGTTTGTCTTCAGGATTCCAGTCCACTTAAAAATAGAAGCGTTATTTTTCTCTTCTGCTGACACAGAGAACCATGCATGGCTAAAACAAGCTAGCGAATCCACCGAGAAGCTTGGCCCACAGCTCTCTCCAGAAGGAAGCACGGCCTGTAGAACTAATGCTGCATTATATGAAGCGGGGAGGTGTTGGCACAACCTAGGACTTCAGGTTAAAGTTACTTCTTCATCCAAGACACAAAAATACCGTTTGCTGTGTTGAAGCAATATCTACCAGTGTACCGCTATGAACCTGTTCACACTAAGAAATGCAGCAGACATGTGTAATATAGCCCCAAGAGCCGCCCCCTCCATAGGAATATAAGGAAGCTAGAACAAGACTTCTGCAGCGCCACCTATTGGATGGCAGCATTCCTTCAAGTCAATGCTTGACCCTTTATACAGATCTGTAGAGCAATGATTGAGCATTTAAAGTCAAGCCAGAATCCATACACAGACAGCTGTTCGGGGTTTTTTGCCCCTCATCAGTGTGCAGTAGGACTTGGCTAGTGAGAGGCCTATGACATTGGTCAGGAGGAGTAACATCTCTCCTTAGGGAGAGCACCAAGAAGGTGAATGAGGAAACTTATAAGGCCATGCGTGCTCCTCTGGGTAATATGCAAACAAGGAAGATGGAATAATATCTCTGCAGCGCCACCTATTGGATGGCAGCATTCCTTCAAATCATTGATTGACCCTTTATACGGGTCTGTAGAGTAAATGATTGGGAATTTAAAACCAAGCCAGAATCCATACACAGGCCCAGAGGAGCATGCATGGCCTTATAATCCTCCTCACTCACCTTCTTAGTGCTCTCCCTAAGGAGAGAGGTTACCCCTCCCGATGGCCGTCTCAATAGTGGTTTTGTTTTGGCCCCCCAATTCAGACTGCAGTTACTAGTGAGCTCAAAGTGCAGCAATGACTCAGCTGTCAAACCAGCTACACCACAGAAACCATCTACCCCAGGCTGAACCTGCCTGGTGTGACGGGTTGTTTTACAGCTTTTCTCAGTAACACAACGTAGTTTTTATTGTGTTTTTATTTTTAGCCAAAGATGGAAGTGGCTTTAAATGGAGTGTCTTCTACTTCCTGCTTGATCCACTTCTAACTTTGGCGCAAAAACCACCAAACAGCAGTTGGTACTTGCGAAAACACTCTGAAGGCTGCAGTCACACGGGCGAGACAAATTGCACAAGATTTGTGCGTTGTGAGAAGCACAAATATTATTCCCTTTTTTTTTTAAAGGGGTCATACACATGAGCAAGGCTTTCCTGTATGGCGATGCAGAAAACATGTTCTCTCTTCCTGCATGCTGTCACATCGCACCACATGCTGAGTGCACGCGATGAGAGGTCTCCAATTGTAAGAACGTCAACCGCGGCGGCGGATCGCCACATCCCTGAACTGATGAGGCTGTTTTGACATAAGTCTCGCACCCATGGGGAATGCACATGGAAGGCGAGCACAACATGGGCCCTATATTGCGCTCACCTGTGTGAATTTCGCCTTAGAATGCCACAACAGGTCAACATTTATTTTTCGTCATCTTGTCCAACTTTGTTTCGATGTTGCCCGAGCTTGCTATGGGTGGGATCATCAACGTGAAGGACTACAGTTCCCACAATTCCTTTCTTCTCACAGATATGCCTCCATTTACAGCTGCCTACCTGCTCCTCTATTACAAGGTGTAAGGTAATGTGTAATAAGGCTGCTCAGCATGTGACACATGATCCCTCCAGAGCCAAGAAGGGAAGGGGGTGACCCCTCTATTACAGAGCCCACTCTTTATATATGTTACAGTGATCAAATCTATCCATACAGAAGCAGACAGTGACACGAACCGCTGACCGTTCTGACCCATCCCAACAGCTTACCATTTAGTTGGCTTCTGCTGTGCGGAGACGTAGAAAGGAATCCATTCCCTGGATGCTGATGGTCACTGAAATACAGACGATATCAAATACTTGTGAATATACAGATGTGAGAATCTTATAATATACATTTATATAGGTACATAGTATCTGAAGACGTACATCACCTTCTGGGATCCCCAAAACCGTGCAAACAACCATGTCTGCAGCTGAGTGCAACCTACAAGGATTGGTCCGATCCCCAAATAACGGCTATGTAACAGCCGTCCTGAGAACGCCCTATGGATAGGGTCACCCAACGCAGCCAGCCCTTTAAACACACAGGACATCCACACCTACTACTAAACTGAACACAAGTCCACCTCACTACACGAGACATTCCATCATCTACGGCAAGGGGCACCATTATAACAAGTCTCAACGCCAAAAACATGAACATTCCGCCCCGGCTGCCGGCCAGCACCGTGTTCACACCTGTCATTTAGTTGCAGATTTCCACATTCAAAAATAAAGTACAAAATCACTGAAATGAGCTTTTACATACTAGGGGGGGGGGGGGGGGATTTAGGGCTTGCTAGAGATGGTAACCACTTCCCGTGCAATGCAGGTAACATGCCGATTGTCTGTGCCTACAGCCAGGCTGTTAGACATGGGGACACCGCACGGTATTTGTCCCCGCGCCATGAATGAATCACTGCGGCCTTTTCCAGACTGCTCTTGCAAAATTGCTATCTTGTTAAAGGTATAATCTGAGAAGTCCCTTCATAATACGGCCAATTGTCCCCGTTTCTCCAACCACAAGACTAACTAGTAGGCTGGCAGCTCCACCGGACTGCGACTGAACAGCCCACCAACAAGACAGCTGTGTTTCTCACACAACCCCTTCATGACCAGTCGATGTTTTGGGCCTTCATAGCCAGAGCAAAGCTTTACTTTCTGGAGTGCTGGAGTCTAGAAGGGGATTTATTTTTTCTTTTTGTTACCCCAAAAGGTTTTGTTCCTTTAATTTTCAGGATACAGCGCTTCCTTGTTTATAGTTTGGGTGGATATTTTATAGGGTTTTTTTTCCCACCATTACCATTTATAAGAAAAAAAAAATTTAAAAAATTCCCACACTGTTTTAACTTGTTAAGGACCAGGTGCTGTAAATTTACAGCAGCTGGTCACAGGCTTAAAGCCCAGCCGTATGCAAAATTACGGCGGGGATTAAAGCCACCTGCTTCTGCAATCAATCAGAAGCAGGATGGGTTGTCAGCTTGCCTCCTTTTTTCAGTAAACAGCGCTCAATGAGCGATATGTACTAAAAAGTGGAAGGGTTTCTTCCACTACAGAAGTCGGCAGCAGGGTCCCAGCAGACCCCGATTAGCTCTGCCAGTGACTACTATAACTACATGGGGATCTCTTCCCCTGTAACTGGATGCCCCAGCTACAGTGGGAAATTGTTAAATAAAACAAAAAGACATGTGAATGTCCCCCAGAGGTCTTATATGACGTCATGGAGGACATATATGGTAAAAAAAAAAATTTCATATATACAAGTAAATAAAAATTACAGAATAAAACCCAAGGCAGACACCAGCCAAAACCGTCACTATATGCGCCCTGTAATCCAAAACCACACATATCAAAAGGTCTGAAGCAAAAATGAGGAACCCGATCCCATACTTTGTTTTAGTGTAAATGTACTTTATAAAAATTTTTTTTTTTTTTTTTTTAATTGAGGGTAAAAAGCTAAAAGTCAGTTAAAAAAAATATTAAGAAGATAGCCCTGTGTGTCATGGAAAAAAACACAGCAAAGAATTTTGGTAGCTAAAGTATAAGAAGAAAAAAATAATACAGTAACCACATGGGTAAAATGTGTCTAGTCCTTAAGGGGTTAAGGTAGTTCAACTATTAACCACATCAGTAATCCCACATCTAACGACATCACATACAAGTAAACAAAGCCCCTATTGTAGCCAGAAATATCTTCCTCCCTTATCTTCCACGTACAGAAATGTTTGTTAGAGGAAGAGTGTGCTTTTTTGGTGTGGAGGGTGATTTTTTTGTGATTTTTTATAATTAAAAAATATACACACACACTTTTTTTCTTCTTAATTTTTCACATTTTACTTTTAGAAGACCTTTCACTTAATTTCTTTTACTACACTATAGGGGCACAGGTTATCGGGCACCACAAGGTGTATTCCCAGCTGTGCCAACATAGGGAGCTGTTCTACAGAACGATTACAGCTTTGAAAAACAAAACCCCTGATTGTTGATCGGCTCACTCAGTTTAAACACGGCCGGCAATTGAACGATGAATAATTAGTCATTGATTTCATGAAAGCCATTGTTTCCTTCTTCGCCATTTGTTCGGTTTAAACACCGATTGCTCAGTCGCCCTCGTTCACTGGCAGAGAACTGAACAAGCCTGTTAATAAAAACTATTTACCTTTGTGTTTAAGCTGATGCCCGAGCAAACTGACATTGTTTGCTGGAGTGAACAATTATTACTCATATTAGATGGCTGATAACTGTTCTGATAACCGCCTATTAGATCACGGTTAGCCCTGATCTGCAGATCGCATCCTCTCTGCATGCCAGCGAGCCATGCTATGCAGATGGAATTCTTACAAGGTTGACGTTGCAGGGATTTCCCAGCAACCATGAAGCGCTGCTTCCACATTTGGTGGTTCAGGTCAGACTTATCCCATGCTACAGGAACCTGGCGATCCGTGGGTCCCTGCAGTACAGGACCAATCAGCTGGCAGAGTAACTAACAGTGGTAACAGATCAGGAGGTCACTTACTGTGACAGACGATTGCAGCACGAGATGGGTTAAACCAACAGGTTTTGATCCAGGTGCCATTATCAGGACTAGAACCAATCAGGTCCCAATGTTGGTACCCAGATTATAGGCTGTTCGTTCCAAGTATGGTTGTAACTTTCTTGAAGCTGGAAGCCTGCTATGGCTGAGAAAAGGAGGACCATAAATATGCTGGCTGCGGTACGGATATGTGAGGTGGTCGAGAAGAGGGTTAAGGGCCACTCCAATGAAAACTTTTTCCCCCATGACTGCACTCCTCACTGGGTTGCCTGTGACACTCTGGACATCTATATACTGCAGTCACCTCCATGCAGTGTAGCATCCTGATACTTATTAGACTACTTGATTTTTAAATTTCTCCAGCTTTCTCTATGCTGTGCTAGCAAACCCATGATACATCACATGACCAGCTAGAGTCTGTAGCATCTCCGCCTGCTAGGAGGACAGGACAATCATTCCCTGTCCCTCTGAACAAAAAAACAACAAAGAAAAAAAAACAAAAAAAAAAACACTACAGTCCATGCAATGTCATCATAGAAGAATTCTGGTGACTGAAATAGTGACCGAGAGAACAGAAATAATCCCCAGATGGTCAGAATGAGATCACATGACACGCTTGAGAAAGAGTCCAGGAGAGGATAAAACAAGGCAATACTAACATACATATCTACTGGGGGACTAGTACATGGTGAATGGAAAAAAAACCCTTCACCAGTGTCCCTTTAAGCTCAGACTGAGTAGAAGGGCAGAGATAGGGACTCCATGCAATAGAGCATTATGGCTGGGGTCACAGGGCGGATTTGCCGCGGATTGCCGTTGCATATCCGCACTGCGGCAAAACCGCTGCGTTTGCAGTGCAATGCAGCACAAATGAGATTTGCCAAAAAGCTGTTCTCACAGGACGTATTTTTTCTGCACAGCCGCAGTGTGGAAATGCAACTGCGTCGCGGTTTTAAAAGATGCAGCATGTTCATTCTTTGGTCGTTTCCGCAGCGCTTTTTTGTCCATAGACCTCTATGGACGCAGCCAAAACCGCACCAAATACGCGACAAAAGTAAAAAAGCGCTGCGGAAAAAAACGCTTGCGGATTTTTCCCGCACGAAAATCCGCAGCAAAATCCGCAAGCCCAAATTAACCTTAGAAGCGGTTTTGCCGCAGAAGCAGTTCTTCTGCGTCAAAACCGCAACGGAAAAACTGCAGCAAAACCGCAACAAATCCATCCTGTGTGACCCTAGCCTTAGGGCTCATGTCCACGGGCAAAATATGATTTAGGATCCGCAGCGGATCTCCCGCGCGCGGATCCGCACCCCATAGGGATGCATTGACCACCCGCGGGTAGATAAATACCCGCGGATCGTCAATAAAAGGCATTTAAAAAAAAATGGAGCATGGAAAAATCCGGACCATGCTCCATTTTCGTGCGGGTCTCCCGCGGGGACGGCTCCCGCGGGCTTCTATTGAAGCCTATGGAAGCCGTCCGGATCCGCGGGAGACCTAAAATAGGAATTTAAAGTATTTACCATCCGGCGCGGGCGGGGAAGGTCAGCTGTTCCTCACGGCCGCATCTTCCTTGCTTCGGCTCGGCGGATGTGCCCGGCGCATGCGCGCGGCACGTCGGCGACGTGCCGGCGACGTGCCGCCGGCGTCAGGAATTCATCCGCCGGCCGAAATTGAAGATCCGGCCGTGAGGAACAGCTGATCTTCTCCGCCCGCGCCGGATGGTAAATGCTTTTAAATTCTTATTTTCGGCGCTCATGTCCGCGGGGCAGGAGGGACCCGCTGCAGATTCTACATGTAGAATCTGCAGCGGATCTGATTTTCCCCGTGGACATGAGGCCTTAATGTAGCGTTGCATGCACTTCAGCACTGGAAGCTTGTGATGCTGCAGAAGTATTGGTTGTGTGCTTTTTGCACCCAGTTTTCGACCTCACGATACCACGAAGCAGTGAAGCAAGGCTCCAGTATCATATGCGCCAGCCAAGGATGTGACTCAAGTACCTGTCTGGCATTACTCAGCGCTCCAGAGTGGGAGTTAAATAAGAGGAAACATTTTTCTAACTGAAGCCGATTTTCCAGAGCCCACAATAAATGCTACAGGCATGCGATAACTATTGTGGACTATCCCTGCAATACAAGGTGGCCTACAGAACGGCTCCGCTCCAATCAAGTTGCATCACCCTTCCAGGTCACGCTATGCGCTTTGCCAAAAGATGGTGAACGTTTCCAGCAGATGACCGTTTTTGTCACAACACCATTGTTCCTATACCCAGGAATATAGTGACATGTAGCATGAATATCTTACATCAGATTTAGGCTGGAATCACAAGTGGATGCAGCAGGAAGGAGAAGGGTAAGTCCGTCTTTTAGTTTTCCCATTCCCTTTGATTCCATTCAACTGTGTGCGCCATTTCCGTCTTAAAAGGGGTTCTCCAGGGAGAATACTACTGGCGATCTATTATCAGAATAGTCATCAATAGTTGATTGGCTGCAGTCTGTCGCTTGGGACCCCCACTGACCAGCTGAGCACGCACATGCTGTCAGAGCCGCAAATACAGAGGTTGGAGCGGAAAACTCAACAACGACCTCCGTATAGTGGCTGGTGCTTGTAACTTCCGCTACTTTATCTCAGACTTCAGTGTTTTTTCCGGCACTGATAGCATTCGCCCACTCAGCTGATCGATCTGGGTCCTGAGCGGCGGACCCCAGCCGATCAACTACTGATGACCTATCCTGATTATAGGTCATCAGTAGTAGTCTCCCTGGAGACCCCCTTTAAAAGACCCGTCACATTCACGCTGCCCTACTCAGACAGCACAAAGTCCTGACCAGTTCCCACATCACAGCACTAGAAGAAGCCGGGCAAAAAGGTGTGCCGGGTGTTCCCCTCTGTGAATCTCGCCTTATACAGAAATAAAGTAAGGCTTAGTTCTTTGTGAGGTGGGAGCCTGTCACCATTCAATGTACTTGGTTAGGATGAAACTACTGACAGGCTCCCGAAATGTATAGCAAAAAACTAAAAAAAAAAAAATTGAATGCTCCATCAGTTGCCGTACGTATGGAAGCACCCTTACCGGGAAGCAGTGCTTCTAGGAGAGTTCTGTACGGAGCCTATACGCCAGCACATTAAGGCCACAGAGCACGCCGACATTGAGTCAGCTCTTCCATGGGCATGAGGCTTAAGTGTTCACCCAGTCAAGTCGGACAGGGAGCTTGGGGCTCCATAGGAAACACGAGGAAATAAATTCCACAGATTTGCCTCATGCCTGGATGACCAAAAAGCAGAATCTTGGGAATTTGATGGTACAGCCTGCTGCTGAAGATGTGAACCAATAAGCCCCAGAGCTTATTACGGCGCTGTCACACCTGCCGCTCTGATGCGTTTCAAACCAGTGTTAAAAAGGAAGTACAGAAAAAAGTTCCCTTACAACTCCCCTCCCCTTTGCGATCCATTCCTGCTATTGGCTTGAAGGAAACCTGTCATCACCTCCCAACAGCACCATAAACTAAGTCATGGTGCTGTTCTTGGAGGTGATTGAGACGGTTTTATACTCCCCACTATCCAGCAGTAAAGTCCATGTGTGGCACAAAGAAATAAATACAGACTTTTCAGATTCTTGTGAGCATGCTCTCCCATAGAAGTCTATGAGAGAGCACACACTGCAGTCTGAGACAGCCAGATTTGTGTGCCACAGGGAAGTGGAGGCAAGTATAAAAATACGTTACCCGGCTTCTCGGCCAATCCTTCCCAACAGCACCACAACTTAGTTTCAGTGTTGGGAGGGGACAGGTGCACTGCACAAAGTATAGGGAAAAGATTCTACTTCACTCCCTGTTTTAGCTTCAAGATGGCATATGTGAAAGGATCCTCACTGGCACTACCGAATCATGGTATATGTTCTAGCTTACCTGCAAAGACTTTCTTGAAGACCCTTCATATCAGCGAAGCTAGTGCCTTCAATTATTGGAGAATCCAGATTACTGGAGCCGCTGCTGATGTGATCGCTGCTCTCGTAGCCAGACTCCGCTCTCTGCCAGCTGTCAAGATGGTACATCTTGGAGTCGGCATTCAGTTTGTTCCTCTCAGTCTGACCTTTCCCAAGAGATTCCAGAGAACTCCTGCTGCCACACTCCTGTTTTATTTCATCCTCATAGATGGTCATTAGGGCTTTTTTCTTCGGACTCTCCTTTGAGCAGTGGTTAGTATTATGTTCCTTGACAGCCTGGTGCTTCCCATTAGTCTGTGCTGTGTGCCGAGGGCTCGACTGAGTCTTCTCGTTCTCATTAAAGATGCTGTCCACATTTAGAGTCTCTCGCATGGGTCTCCAGGGCTTTCTAGTTTTGCCATTTGTCTTCTCTCTGTACTCCTGACTGCTGTCCGTATCATAGTCAGATGAAGCATGGTTTTTCACTCTATTGAACTGCCTGGATTCGGGAACTGTGGTTTGCCCTGCGGTGGATGAAGAAATGTGCCTGGGCTGCTGGTCCGGTCTCTGCTGCTTATACGGCCCTCTTCCTTGACTGCTGAAGAAGTGAGGGTCAGGATACTGCCTGAAGCCGTTTCTAGTAGGGGAAGAGGCAGGTCTCAGTTGGGTTCCCGAGAAGGATTTCGAGGGGTATACATTCACGGCTCCAGAGGTTTGTTCTGAAGAATGGAAGCAAAAGAACAGTTTTGTTACCAGAATCATTTTTCGAAACATTGTTAGCATGTTTAGAAAAAGACAGCTGAAGTTCTGCCATATGATTGCATGTGTCAGGGGTATACGCCAAGCAGGCGCCACACATATGGTGTGAACTTAGGGCCCTTTTACCTGGAGCGAGAAATCGCACTAACGAGCAAAAGATGACAGTGGCAGACAGTTTAAACACGCAGATCTTTTACATTTTTTCGGCATTCGCTCAATCATTGGCTTTTTAGGGGACTGCACTAGTGAAAGGCAATAACTGATCACTTTTTTTTTTATTTTTTTTTTTTTATAAATACACATAACGACTTGCCAATAATTTTTAAGTCTGCATAAAAAAAAAAAAAAAATAATGATTAAAGGATCAGTGAATTATTGTTTATCTGAACGATAACAGTTCAAATTTGCACAATCGACTTTTTTTTTTTACAATATTCGTTCCATTTAAATGGACCCTTAGGCGGAGACAACGCATCAACTTTGGCTGCAATGTAGGTCTGCATAATCCAATTGCATTCACAAGTTGCTTAAAAAAAAAAAATTATATATATATATATATATATATATATATATATATATATATATATATATATATATATATATATATATTATAGTTAAAAATTCCTGTAATTCAAAGAATTAAAAATTTGAACTACCTTTTTGCCTGGCAGGTTCCTTCTTCTGTGTTTTATCCAAAGGCTTTCTTTGAGCAGATGATGCACTTTTTAGGTTATTCACTCTTTGGGCACATTCTCGGGACAGATCTTTAAACTTTTCCTGAGGATCATTACGACCTAATTTAACTTAAACCCCACAAAAAGAGAAGATGAAGTCATTTTAGCGCATTTATTAGATACTTTGTACAAATAACTTTTGAAAGATTCTATTGGCATAGAACAAAGTATCTGTCTATACTTATGATCAATACAACTGGGTGTATAGGCATGGGGCTCATACAAATCTGAAAAAAAAATGACGTATAAAAATAACTAAATAAAAAAGAACCTTTACACGGTGTGATTATTGCCCAAATAATCAGTTGAGAGATTTTTGTTAATATTTGTACCATGTAGACACAGTCACCTACGGGGCACCGAGCAAGAAATTGCTGTTTCTTTATAGCTAACTGAAACTAAACGCTCAGTGTAAACAGGAGTTGCTTAATCTTCAAGCGATTGCACGCTCCGCTTCCATTCACTGATCCATCACTCCTGTGTAAAAGAGCAAGAGCAATAGCTGCATGCCTGATAATCATCCCATGTAAAGAAACCTTTAGGCAACATGCTTAAAGGGGTTATCCAGAAGGAAAACAGAAAGACAAGAAGGGCATTATCTTGTCCATAGACTGCATCTCATCCCATTCCATAGATTGGGCAAGTAGATCCCCTTTACTAGTCCCAGACATTCCTCTAAGCTGCAGCATAAAACCACGACAATGGTTTTACATACCAGGTCCTCTGCCAGCAGTTGACTGACCACCACCATTAAATCCAATATCATTCTGAATCTTGTAACCACTGTTCTGATAGACATGTTCTCCAAAATCACGATCTCTATTGAATTCGGACTTTTTTGATGTTGTTGACATTCGATCATTGGCTTTTGGGAAATAAGAGTATACAATAGTTACTATCAAAAACGTTTCATGCTTGCAATTTCAGATGGTATTAGCCAGTTTGTTGAGAACTATAGGAGGGGTGGATTGGTGTAAGAACTATTTAAGAGTTTCTCTACACACCTGTATCCTCATTGGTGAAGATCCTTTTGTAAGGTGTCCAGTGCATAACCTGCCTGAGCGCATCATCTGTAGTGACGGCAGTGCCATCAGGATTTGCATAAAATAGTAGCAAAGGCTGGTAGTGACACCGAATGCACTTAGTAACTACGTCTTTCCATTTGGTTCCAACCTGAATAACCAGGAAAACAAGGGAAGGAAAGAAAAAGGAACCCAGGTAAACGTTAATTTCAATACAACTTGAGTCTTGCATCTTAACCCTTTCCAATCCAATGTCGGGCCTGCCCTGACATCATTTCCCTGAACGCCGAGCTGGGAGCCTGCATCGTGGGGGGGACCCGTTTACCTGTCCGGCGTCTTCCGCATTCTCCCTTCTGCCTCCTGGCCTGGCGATCATGTGACCACTGGGTGCCACCTGACCCCAGCGGTCACATGATCGCCGAGTCGGAAGGCAGAAGGGAGAATGCGGAATATGCTGAACAGGTAAACAGGTCCCCCACGGTGCAGTGAGCACCTGCACCCTCCTGAACTATGTCAGTTCAGGAGGGTGTAGGGAAAATGTATTTTTCTCATCCATTCTCCCCAGTTTTAATTTATTTGGAGCTGGGGAGAATGGATGAGAAAAAAAATAAATGGATTGGAAAGGGTTAAAGAAAATCTGTAGCTATATTTAATGAAGGCTTTTACAATTACCTCTTTCACCGAAGCATCATCAAATAAAACCCATCTGGCACTTTTTGTATGATAGGCAAAGGCACAATAGTGTCGGCTTGTGTAGCAGATCATACCCACAAGGTAAAGTCTACTTTCTTTCGCGTGTTCGTCGGTAACTCTAAAAAACAACTGGGGAAAGAAAAATGTAATGTTTTAGTTCACCACATCTGAAATAAGAGACATCACCAAAAAGTCTAATTTATAATAACATATATAATTATTTCTGTGTGACTCACAAATACTGCATATTGGTGATATGAAGCACTTTGGCTCAAGTGACTACAAAGAGGATACATACCCCAGGTAAGTAGAGTTGGGTAGCTAAATTACGAACAACGTCTTCTGTTAAGTCCGAGTTCTCAGAATCCCACACCAGACCAATAGTTACTATCTCTGGGCAGTTCATTAGCACCCGGCGAATCTTGATCTTCTGCCCACAATTGCTCTAAAGGAAAAAAAAAAAAAAAAAGTTAAAATAGTCAAAAAGAAAAACAGCGCGCACATTTTGTTTCTGATCTATGCATGTGAAGAGATCAGTTTGATGACTTCTATGATCTTGGCCCATCACCAGTTTCCAGAATGAAAGGCTGTACAGATAGCAACCATTTTTTACCATTCATGGACCATGGTAATGGCATTGAGAGCTTGTTTGTTGCAAGGCAATCTGTAGTTTTTATTGGCACCTATTTCGGATACCTATAGGGTGGCTCAGTGGTTAGTACTGTTGCCTTGCAGTGCTGGGATCCTAGGTTCAAATCCAACCAACCAAGGACAACATCTGCATAGGGTTTGTACACTAGGGATGATTGTAGGCCATAGGCTTTTCAGGTGGTTTTTGAAGGTTTCTGATCATTTGGGGTAACTGTTCCAGAGTATGGGGGCACATGGGAGAAGTCTTGGATGCAACTGAAGAGAGAAAGTATCAGGAAGGTGCTAATATACTGCATTAGCTGGACAATGGGTTGCCAGTGAAGAGGTAAAACCTCCGCTATGTATTCACAGTATTATGATGTGACATTTCGGTACTTACAGGACATTTCCTATAGTCGTCCGCAGTGTTTGCAGCCTGTAGTAACTCGGCAAACATCTCAGGCTTAAGGCGCTCGTGTCTCTCCAGCATTCTATCAACTTCATTACTAGATAAGACATGGAAGGTACACAGGTATTAACATCACAAAGGAGATGGAATCATGTTTTTACACTTCATTAAATGCTCAATTTCTCCTTACCAACTATTGCTATAGTGAATACTGATCCCTACGGTTCTCTCGCTTCCATTGTTCTTTCCCTTCAATGACATTTCCCGTTTCCCTCTATTGCATTATAAGTGAACTCATTTAGCCATTGTTTCCAAGGTGTTGGTGTCTCACGAGCGTTTGCACAAATACGCTCGCGGCAGCATATTAGCGCATAAACAGTTTGTAGAGAACCATAATCAGCATGCATCTGCACATATTACTGTGATTTTTGTGCACGCAAGGTCAGTTCACACACGTGAGACACACCATTTCCATGGAATTTAATGGCTATTTAAGCCTAATAAAAGGTCAAAAGTTAAAAATTGTAATGCGCATGACCGTGGTGGCTTGCAGACAGGTTTGTATTTCCCATGCTGCCGCTTAGCGATGACGTGGGTACCCGCGGCCTATGTTAATGGTGTATGGTCTGTGGGTCAGACGCCTCCATTGAGATTATTGGGGATAGTCTGCGTGGCTTCCGTTGCAAAATAGAGCATGCTGCGATTTTTCTTTTGCTCACGAAATACGACTGTAGGGAAGGGGAGGGGGGGGGGGGGCTTAAAATCTAAAATATATGCCTTTCAATGCCTGCGTTTTACCATGATCATGGCCGGCAATCATGGAATCCACAATTCACATCCGGTCGTGTATGATCGCCTTATGCCACACACTCACAGCAGCTTCAAGGGTTAAGCTTAAATACAATCTCAGCATTGACTGCACATGAATGAATGGGATCCTTAATGTAAATGCTGCCTGCAACAAGTTAATACAGGATGTAATATTCATGTTCCTATGTGGCCAATACACACAACTCATTGCATCCATCTCCATAATAAACAGGTTCCCATTCTGACCACCAGTATGAAGTGCGCTGACACCACTATGTCCTACTTGCCCTTGTCAAGTCCATCTCCAGCACATGCGATAAATTTAGAAGCGTAGCGTGAAAGGGTACATGGGAACAGACTCCGAAGCAGCGTGAGACAAAGCCTTTATACCTTTCCATCATGCAATTATATTTACATCCGCTCGTTTCTCGCAAAAGGTTAGAGCAAATTAGCAGCACCGCGTTCTAACCAAATTGCAGAGCGCTCACCCGTTCAGACGTGATGTATTTTTTTTCCCCTTCTTAAACTTTGACAGTAAAAGCGATTTTCATACCGACAGTCAGAATTTGTAAGGGGGTAAGCTCATACAAAAGAGGCAGCGCAGCAGCCCAAAGAAAGAACATCTGCTTGTGTCTGGAACCCTGGGCCCAAATAACATGGTGCACTTACAGATTGAGTCACTGTTCAAAAAGGCTGCAATTTAAATAAAACATTAACATGCTAAAATCCGCCCACGGCCTCGCTAACTGCGCATTATTTATCGGAAGATTGGAAAAAAACTTTTCCCAACAAAGCTTATAATGCCTCTGAGTCACTAGAAGTAAGAATGCGGAGTGAAGTAATTTCCTGCCACTCACATCTGAAACAAAATGTGTTTTTCTGACGGGGATTAATGTGAAAATGCTAGATACTGGGGAAATGCTCTCTGCCTTTTGAAAGGTTCTCAGTAATAACACGTCGCAGTTCCAAAAGCTGTTAAGAGACGTTTAGCTCTCCATTCACTTAAACTCTGTATTTGCAGAGATCACTGCTGCGTAAAAAACTCACTATTAGTAACCAAGTCTAAAGGAGACGCAGAATAAAAGGTTGGAGAGCAATACATTTACTAGACACAAAAGAAACCCATTGAAAGCTCCACATCTCATAGCAGACCTCCACATAAGCCATTAGAGGTGGAGGCAGAACGGAGACTAAAGTACTTTATCGGCACTCTGGTGATCAACCGTCCAACCTTGGCCGTTAGCAAGAACATTAGGTAAGTGTTGACCGAGCAGTGAGTCAGCAGCACATGTGGCTCTTGGAGCATTAAACACAAGTGACCGGTATTCTCTACATTTTTTAGTAAAAAAGCCTCTTGAACTGCTGTCACTATCCCTGTTCAGCTGACCGGTCGGTCTTCTAATAATTTCTGCAGTCTATTTACCCCAACAGCTGCCTGGCCACAGGCGTTGTGCGAGAAGAATCCATCCTGGGCTACATACGGCTTCTCCTCACATTGCGCTCTCTCCGCCGAGACCCAACGTATTTAGTAATACAGAGCAGAGGTTCCCGGATTCACTATTCCTCTTCAGCTATACAGCTAGCTGAGGACAGGTGAGGAATGTTGTAAGCAAAACCTAGGTAGCTGAATATGGATGGGGCAGAAGTTCAAGAGGCTTTTACTAAGGGTACAATATGGGCTAATTAACCTTGTTGCAAAAATACTTATAAAAATAGTCCACTGTCTACATTAAAGACAAAATTAAGATGCAGTTACAAGTTTCAGGGGTTTCTTGGAGTTTATTTTTTAACTCTAGTTCTGGGCACTCCCATGTGCAAAGCAATATAAACTCAATGTACTAGCCATAGCGTCCGACAGGTGACGTCGCCAGGTCTTCTGGCTAGGTGACGTCACGTAAACTTGTCATGTGGTCTTCTAATGTAGAGGTTCACGGCAAGTTTATGGGGAGGTCATCGATGTCATCCCTGTTGGGCCTCCTATTGGTTGCAGTGGTCACATGGGTTTGTGGACCAAGTAAGCTAGGCATCGGAGGATGGCAGCAGCGCAGCAGGATTATTTATTGTAACTCATTCCCTCACTACCGCCAATGTTCTGTAACTCGGAAAGGTCCTTTAAGCTAAAAAGCCACTTTAGCTAAGCAGAGGCGGCCAATGTAGGGCGGACAGCCCATAACAATGCTAAGCATTTAGGGGTTATTCCTTTAATAGGTTTTAAGGAAGTTAATACTTACCAAAGTGCAGTAGTGGAAATGTAACGTACAAACTCTGTAAAAGGCAATGGATCAGATGAGGCTCCACAGCTCCGGCACACACACTGGGGGAAAGCAAACATATACTATAAGACAAATATGGAAAGGGGAAAAGATCTGCATTCGGAGACTTAAAGCAAGCTGGTACCTGCTCATACAGAGTCATCGCAAACTTCTGATGGGTGATGCAAGACTTTGAAGTGCACATATCACCCTCACTATTTGGCACAATGTGGAAGTGAATTCGCTGCAGTATATTTTCCTGTAATTGGCACAAAATGGAAAGAAAAAAAAAATTATTGACGGCACAGGAGGGGCACAGATGCAGAAAAAGGCATCCATTTATGAATATATCTGATTTTCGTGCAAACACAATCATAATACCGATTAAGCAGCTGTACGGGGCACACGGACATCTTTTGGCTGCCAGTTTCATGGCCTTAAATGGCACAGATGTGATCAGCTGCAATCAAGATTTGCGGAAAAGCAACATGTGCCAACGTCATTTCTCACACATGCAAGCGCACCATTCTTAATCTGTGACAGTTTTCATGCAACACAACATTTAATAAGTCTTTACATATATCAAGGCCCTGACAAACGTCATGAGCCAAGTAGACCTAACTTTTGGAAAAAGACACCAGTGACTGCAAGGCTCAGTCTCCAGAGATGGGTCATGCAAAACTGTTGTGTTACTGGAAAAATCAATGTTTCTCTATGGGTAAATAAGTTGCACTACAACACAGACTACTACATTTGGCCCTCGCCTAGGTCTTGTCTGTGTATCAGAGGATAAAAAGCCTGGCCATGGCCATTGCAGTTACAGTAACACTAGCCTATTAATACTCAACTAGCAACGAGGCAAGAGGTGGCCCTCACACTGCATCTACAGCGCTGTTGACCATGTGGAGGAGCAGTGCAGAAGTTCTGACTTCCCTCTGTGATATTTAAGGATCAGTAGAGGTCAATACTCACAAAACACTCAGCAGCATCATCCATCAGGCCAAGCTGGAAACGGTGCTCATCCTTAAAGCTTTCAGCAAGGGCGAGCCTCATGGCATCAGAAGGGAGGACTTTTTCCCGACTTGTTTGAAATTGGGAAAATATGGACTGTAGGCAAGAGAAGCAAAACAGCTTTATCATCATAATCATTCCATGAGCGGTCACCATCACAAAGGAGTTACATTGCTTTCAGTAGGTTTTCTGCAGTCCTATAGAGCAGTGTTCCCCAACTCCAGTCCTCAGGGACCGCCAACAGGTCATGTTTTCTGGATTTCCTCAGTATTGCACAGGTGATGTAATTATTGTTAGCGCCTCAGACATTGCCACTGGTATTCCTACTATAGGAGATCCTGAAAACATGGCCTGTTGGTGGTCCCTGAGGACTGGAGTTGGGGACCCCTGCTACAGAGCACCCAGAGGCAGTTGTAGTAAATATCCACCACTGCTCTCAATGACCTTGAAGATAACCATGGCTTTACACTAATTCTCCACATTGGCAAATGTCTGACTACTGCTTCCCTCTAATTGCCATAGACCTGTAGTGCATGCGTTAGAGAAAGCAGTCTATTGCATGGCTTTTCAATCTTTTTCACTAACCAGAACTTCACGATGCCAGAGTCCCAACATTGGTCATAGTGCATTAAGTTTGTAAAAACGACATAAATTTGTTACATTTTGTTCCGTGAACCCAGTAGCATACTAGTCAAGGTGCCCAGTTATAATGCCAAACCAGAGACTGGTGCAACCGTACAAAGGCCGGAGCAGCGATCTCCTCTGTCAGAATGGCCCCGCTGGTCTCACCACTGGCGTGGGGGAGCACGGGCTGGAAGAGGGGCTCCTGGTTACAGAGGTCTCAAGTGCGGCTAGGCTAGCATATATTTTTGACGTGCAACAGGCAATATATTAAGTGTTCCTATATGCTGCACAGGGCAGTATTTACGAATATTCAGGAGTCACTACTACTGTCCATCCCCATATTATACGTTACTGGCAACGCTGAACTATAGCTTGCAACTGGCCGATGGCCTCCAACTGCAGTGCTGTGAAGCAGGTGGCATCTGTTGGCGCACAGGCTGCCACAAGCAGTCTTAGATTGGGCTGCCATCTAGTCAGTACATCAAGCTGCCGGTTTCTGATCAGAGCATATTAGGGTAATCAAGCCCATCAACTAGGCTGCTTTCACTTCTTCCCCCACTTAGGCCTCCCTGACAGGCGTTAGCAAAAGATCCCCTGTCGGCTTGACAAGTTCCGGGCCGGCTGCCGGGCACTACAGAGAACACAGTCGGGGACCACGATGGCACCTGCTAGGAGAGTATGGATTTTTTAACTTTTTTTCCCAGCATCCCTGGCTGCGTTTTCAGCTGTGCTGAAAGCGCAGCCAAAATGCTGGCATAACGGATGCCAGCGTTGCTGAAATCGGGCTGAAACAGCAGTAAATGCAGTGTTGAAAAATGCAAACTGCAAATGCCTGTATGAGGAAGGCCTAAGTGGATTTTTTTCCCGCTAGGGTAGTGTAGCTAGGGTAGTGTAGCTAGGGTAGTGTAGCTAGGGTAGTGTAGCTAGGGTAGTGTAGCTAGGGTAGTGTAGCTAGGGTAGTGTAGCTAGGGTAGTGTAGCTAGGGTAGTGTAGCTAGGGTAGTGTAGCTAGGGTAGTGTAGCTAGGGTAGTGTAGCTAGGGTAGTGTAGCTAGGGTAGTGTAGCTAGGGTAGTGTAGCTAGGGTAGTGTAGCTAGGGTAGTGTAGCTAGGTAGTGTAGCTAGGTAGTGTAGCTAGGTAGTGTAGCTAGGTAGTGTAGCTAGGTAGTGTAGCTAGGTAGTGTAGCTAGGTAGTGTAGCTAGGTAGTGTAGCTAGGTAGTGTAGCTAGGTAGTGTAGCTAGGTAGTGTAGCTAGGTAGTGTAGCTAGGTAGTGTAGCTAGGTAGTGTAGCCAGGTGGTGCTGAAACCGCTACCCATTTATTTCAATGAGCAACACAGGGCCAAAAACGGACAAAGCTAGAACATGCAACGCTGTCGAAGTGCAGCATGTTGACGCTTGTGTGAGCGGCCCCATTGAAGTGAATGGCAGTGTTGTACAGTCTTTAGCGCTGCGCTGAAAATGCAGCAATAAACGCTGTACAAAAATGTCTGTAAGGGGGGGCTTCAGTCTAGAGTTTGTCTCACATGTCGAAAGCCAGATTAAAACAGAACCCTGGACGGAACCGTAGATTTTAACATTTGAACCAGAGACCACTTTGGTCTCCATGCTGATCAATCTTAAGCTGGATAGGAAGTCATCACCGCCTGCACTGTTCTCGCCTTCTAAAAAGGCCGACAAGGAGCAAATCTAGTGAGAAAGAAAAGGAGGTCTTCATTTCACATAATGAAGACAAGGTTTCCATTTCTAGGCCATTTTCGCCATATGAGAGGGAAACCCAAGAGGAAGCGGCGTTGAAAGCAGGATGCAGAAGTAGGCTGGGTGTACATGGGCGAATTTCACATGCAAGTTTTGTCCAATTATGAGGACAGAATTTACAGAATTTATGCACAAATATGAACCCCATTCATTTGAACGGGATCACACACACAGGATTTTTTGCCTGCATCGCGGCACGTCCCATCTTTGGGTGTGCCATCGCATCTCACAGTCTTCAATGGGGCCGGAGGCATCGAACCACGTGTTAGGTGCATGCAGTGCGAGGTTTCCCCAGTGAAAACGGGAGAAACTCTGCAATCCTCTTCCGCTGCTGACAGCGGTGGCGGCAGATCGCTACTTCCCCAAGGTGATGCGAAGCGGTTTTGATATAGAAATGCATCTCATCTGTGGGGATATCGCATGTTGGTGAGCGTGATATTGGACTGATTCACGACCAGATATCACACTCTTCTGTGTGCAATTAGCCCGAAGGAGCGATGTCTCTCCAGGAATGCAGTTTATAGATTTTTAATAACTTCCTACAGAGGCGCATTCAATTAATCATTTTAGCTACTTCGATTACTCTTGACTTTTTTTAATAAAGTCTGCAATTGGGGATTGAATTTAAATGCGTATTTCCAAATACTAAAAATTCTAAAATTTTACATAGAGCAACACAAAAATGGAAAAACAAAAAAAAAAACAGTATAGCCAAGCCATTTGGCACTAAACTGACTAAGAAATGAGTAACCTGCACACCGGCTGACAACACCTACAGCCGGTAGCCCAAAGCCACCCGTCATCCGCTCCAACTGGCAGTCTGACAAATATGTCATTCCTCATCTCAGTCCAACCTGGAGAACCCGTTCATCAAAATGTTACAAAGTTGAGAATTATGCAACGTCGTCTGTGATTGCGCCATACTGGTCATAACATTTTCCACTACAGAGAACATCTGAGCAAGTAAACAATCCAAGAAGCTGAAACTTTCCAGGCATTTCCAAGTGAATACCCAAAGGAAGGGCAAACAAGAAACCTGTTCGACTGGAAGCCATGTAGAGAGGGAGAGGGGAGCAGCCAAGGGAGGAAGAAAGGAAAAAAACTAAGAAAATTCCACACTAGATACAGTTTGAGGCCCATTCACACAGGCAGGCTTCATGGCTTTTATTTGCTCAATTATCGAAAATTTACAGCAAAATGTCAACTTGTGACATTTAATAACTGCAGCAGAAGGAAAAGAAATATAACACACAAAGTCAGCGTGTGTGACCGCAGCAATGAGTAACCTGATCCTAGAAGGAAACCAGTGTGAACACAACCTTAAAGGGGATTTCTCACTACTTAAGATTACTTTATAACCACCCCCTCCTTCCTGTTTGCTGCTGACCAGGTCATGTGACTGCTACAGCCAATCACTCACCTCAGCAGTGACCTTCTATACCTGGCGATTGGCTGCAGCAGTCACATGTCCTGGTCAGCAGCAACCAGGAAGGGCAAAGTGGTTGTGAATAGAGATGAGCGAACGTACTCGGATAAGCACTACTCGTCCGAGTAATGTGCTTTATCCGAGTACCGCTGTGCTCGTCCTGAAAGATTCGGGACGCTCCGCTGCTGACAGGTGAGTCGCAGCGGGGAACGGGGCAGAGCGGGCGGGAGAGAAGGAGAGGAAGATCTCCCCTCCGTTCCTCCCCGCTCTCCCCGCTCCGCAGCGCGTCCCGAATCTTTCAGCACGAGTACAGCGGTACTCGGATAAGGCACATTACTCAGACGAGTAGTGCTTATCCGAGTACGTTCGCTCATCTCTAGTTGTGAAGTAACAAGAAAACCCTTTAAGGGTACATTCATACATGGCAGAAAAGCTGCAGGTTCTCCACAAAGGAAAATTCTGCAGCAAAATCTGTAGCATCGCCGTAAAATAGACAGCTAAAACCCACAGATTGGTGCATATCCTTACTAAAAAGTAGGCTGTGTGTCCGCCAAAGACTTCAGCAGCCACTGCATTCTCGCTCACCCCGGAGGTCTTCGCGCTATAAGTGCATCCTAGCATTCGGCAGCCTCCAGTGAGCACAGCTGTGCTGGTCAGCTGATGGCACTGCAGTAGCACCTGATCAGTAGCGCGGCGCTCACCAGCGGGATGTGCGAGTGCTGTGCCTGCTGAAGTCGGCTGCGGATGCACAGCTGTTTGAGTAATAGTATATTAGGGCGAAAGAAGACAATGTCCATCCAGGTAAGCCTGTTTCCACCCCCACTTGTTGATCCAGAGGAAGGCAAAAAAATACCCTATGACTGCTTCTTATGTTAAATGCTGTGGATTTTACTGCAGGAACTCTGCTTCTATGTGTGAATGCACCCTTAATGAGGTTTATATTACCAATTTTAAAAGCTGGACATTAAAAGTTTATTTAGATCTTGTAATATAATTACCCACCTTTAAAGCACAAAATATACACGCTTCTCCTAGGCAGACGTGTCCAGTTAGCCCCCGTAGACTGCGACGGAAGATATCCAGTTGCCACAAAACCTGCAAAGCAAACAGAATAGCAGCATAAACCGTCTGAAACGCTTCAAAAAGTCTATAGCTTACAGAAGAGTTATACAAGCACCCTAATAGTGAACAGCGGCGTCAGATTGTTGGGGTCCACCAGCAAATGTACACAGGCCACATAAATCCACAGTCCCTACATAGGCAAGGCCGGTATTCGTGTATCTTGACGCCACCGGAAGATAGGGGTTTGATAGGGGGAACGCCCCTGGCAGACTCCCAGCTCTCAATAGGGTCAAGAAGGTCCTCTCAGCACAGTGTGCATAGCAATTTGCCACCCGTGCTGCCTAAGAGGAATTGCTTTACAACTTAGCGTTACTATGTGAGCACTTAAGAAAGTAAGGCTAACAAGAAAAGTAAGCCTGACGCTAAGGCAGCACGGGCGGCAAAAAGGCAATAAAGACACTTCAGCATGGAGTCTCTGCGCTGGTTGCCATGGCACTTCTGAGGGATGTGTTCAGTCGCCACCGGCAGAGGAGCCCTCCTCCCCTTCGTTTGTGTAGCGTGTCGGCTGCGTGCTGACTCCACGGCAGCGCCTGTGACAGCGGATGCTTTCCAGCCGAGCGCCGCTTCACCCGTCCGTCCCGGACACAGGCTGTATCTCTCCTGCAGCCTGCCTCTTCATTGCATGGTGTAGGCTGCCGATTGCTGGTGTGGTGCTGCACACAGCGGCGGTGGCCACCTGTAAGTCTCCCCCCGCCTCTGTGCTGCCGCCCAACATTGATAACTTACATGGGTGCAAGGGGGCGCGCGCCTTGTGTGCTGGCACTGAGGAAGAGCGTTGCACAGGCGGAGGTATGTTTATTTCTCCCTGTATTTCTATTTTGATTGCTGGCCTGTGCAGTTGTAGCTTACTGTGCTGCCAGAACCTATAGCCCACACCGGTGTGCAGCCAATCACGCACAGGGGGCGTAACCCCCCACCACCTACCCGTCAATCTTGGCACCACCAGGACTTCCTGGTGGCGTCAAGATACAATAATACCTGCAAGGCCCACAATCTACTACAGATCACCATATACAGGCTATGCATTGTAGTTCACATCCAAGCTTACTCATGCATAAGAGGCATGTAAGTATACTTCCAGTCTGCCACTCATCCCCCAATGGCATATGGGGTGGTGGAGGGCAATGCTTGAACTCCGTTCACACCTTCAACCTTCAGCACAGTCTTCACGGTTAGCCCGTTCCACTCTGAAGCTCCCTATATACAAGACCTCCACCAACACATATGGCAGCCACCACATGAACTGAAGCCAATAGTGGTTGCCAAGAAGACCTGCACTGCACTGAAGGCAGTGATACCAACACCGGGCTACACAAGGTTTCTGTAGCCAATATTTTGTTTGTACTGCGAACCTTTTTTGCTACCACATTTCTTTAGATCATGCAGAACACCCAAACTACTAGAAGGGGCATCAGGACTCCCCGACTCCTCTACCCAACCAAGGCAAAGTCTGCAAGAATTACTGAAACCAAGTAGGTTAAGATTAAACGTGATGGTTGCAAATGTCGAGAAAAAAAAAAAATCCCATCCATGTAGGCCTATTTTAAAGCTGCCCTTGACGCCAACTTTAGCGACAAGCCCGCGATGAGATAGTATTAAGTTATATGGATAGAACCACTATTACATCAAAGTGGATTTGACATTTTACAATAACTGCTGCAAGCAAATGATTACTTCCAGCAGAGAGAATAGAGAGCTGCCAGCCGGACAGGATATCTGTAAGCACACACTGGGTAAAGTATCACAGGCCACCGACAGGGAAGGGGGTTACTGAATCCATAGCAGTTGAAGAGGTGAAGGCATCGTCTGTGCCGATCCACTTGTAGCTCTTATTTTTCTGAGGCCCTTTACAGGTAAGCAAGAGATGGAACCACAAATAACTAATTCAGTCCAAAAATTCCAGTATTTATAGTACGTTTGCAATGTCAATTGTGGAAGGGCCGCGGGTCGGATGGCTTCCATAGTCTTTAATAGAAGCAGTCCGTGTGGATCCTGCTGAAAAATAGAACATTCAGCGATTTTAAATCCGCTCACGTGAGCAGAGATGCGAACATTCTATTCTTTCAATGGGTGCGGAATACCGCACATCGTCCGCGCGAATGACAATTGCAGATTCTGCAATTCAAATCACCCCCCCTAAAATATCAATTCTAAGCTACTTATATGCGAGTTGGACTGTTCCTCTGCTATTCCTTGCAAAAAAATATAATAAATTGACTGGGTGCTGCTATTCCCCGGCCAGAGGTGCGTTGCCCTATGCAGCCTGCCACTGATTGGACAATGCTGGACCGGGTAGTGACCCAAATCTCAGTTAATTCCTAGGAGGACTATCAGAAACAATACAGGCTCACATGATCGAAGCTCACTGCGTATTACCTGCCCAGTTTTTGCAATGTCCCATAGACTTTAATAACGCCACTCACACGAGCAGCGCAAAAAAAAATATGAACCACGGCATTCACTATCCTGGCGAGTATTATGCATGTGCACATACGTGTGAACCTGGACATAATTATAAGAAAACAAACATGTCAGGGGAGCCTCTTCAACAGGTTGATAATAAACAAAAACCCACATGCAAGTATAAGAAGTGCAGACCATCCGGCAGTGTGTACGTTATATTATACGGTATCTTTTCCCGTAAAGAGCCTGGCAACCAAATCTTTTGAGGCAACTTTGTGTGACTAATCTTGAAAGATCGTTCTCTTTTCCACCTACCCCCATGCTCCCCCAACCCCCTCCCCCCCCCCCCCCCCTCAAAAAAAAAACTAAGTCTGCTAGCCTTTTCCTTTAACCCCTTAGTGATGAACTATTTTTTTTTCCTCTTAATTGTTGCATTCCATGTACCCTTTAGTTTTTCTCTTGACAGCCGTATGAGGGCTTTTTTTTGGCAAGTTGTATTTTTTCATGGCATCATTTTTAGGTACAGATAGTGTATTGCATAACTGCTAGTGTTATTGGGGGGGAAAAAAGGATTCTGCTATTTGTTTTTTGGATCTCAATGTTACAGCTTCAGTGTGCAAAATAAATAATGTGATGACATCACTCTGGGTCAGCACGATTCTGGAGATACCAAGTTTATGCAGTTTTGCTGTTTTTGTACACAACACTTTTCTAATGTGGCGACACAAAAGGACATCATTTAAAAAAAAAAGAAGAGAGTCGTAGCATTTTTATTCTCTTTTAGGCCGCCTGCAGACGAGCGGGTCGGATCCGGCAGCGAGAAATCTCGCCGCGCGATCCGACCCCAGAGCCTGCAGGGGCGAGCGCGTACTCACCCGCGCCTGGCGGCCCCGGCTCTTTGATGTGCCGGCTGCCGCGCAGCCGGCGCATGCGCAGACCGGAGCCGGCGGCCAGGTGAGTGCGTGCTCCGCACAAAATTAGAACATGCCGCGGTTTGTTTGCCGCGCGAGATTTCGCGCGGCCAAACCGCGGCCGTCTGCATAGGAGTGCGTATTGTAATGCACTCCTATGCAGACTTTCAGCGGCGGAAATCCCGCGGGAAATCCCGCGGCGGGATTTCCGCTCGTCTGCAGGCGGCCTTACTAATATATTTTTTATTTGACTTGAATATCACCATATTTAATCCTTTTAATACTATACTTTAGTATAAACTGTATCAGAAAGCCTATGAGGTGAGGCCAGAGGCCACTGTAGCTGGTGGACCAGGAGGCTATATTCACATGCAGGGGGTTCAATGGGTGACAAAGGAAGCTACCACCACTCACTTCTCGGTCAGTACTCACGAGTTCTCATACAGCCACTGTCAAAAGACGTATGGCCGGTCATTAAAAGTTTAAGGAATTCAATTATATTGTGTTTTCTCAGAGGAGATGTGCTGTATTGTGGCTCAAACCCAGAATTAAAAAAAATAATAATTAAAAGTTGCCTACGGTGTTGTGTCTATACCTCCTGTGCAAACCTACATCTTCATGGTTACAGACTACAAGCCAACCCTTCCTTCCACTTGTCCCTTACTTTGTAGTAATGTTCATCTGGATGACAGCTGAGAAGTTAGACCTTTCCAGCTTATCTGGCATCTAATATGATCCAAGTACAGATTACCATTAAAGGGGGTTATCCAGCCCTTCTAAAAATCCAGGTCCTATTCTCAGGATAGGCAATCAATATCTCTGCTCCAAATCCTGAGCAACAGACCCCCACTGATAAGATAGGATGGCCTATCCTGAGAATAGGACCTGGATTTTTAGAAGGGCTGGATAACCCCCTTTAATAATCACACATCAAAAAAAAGTTTTCTTTTTTCGATAACCTATAGTGAACTGCATTTAGGGGCCAGCACAGAAAGTTCACTGAAGCCCCTTCGATCTCTTAGCCATACCAGTCTCCAAGCAATTTGAATGTATAAAATGGTTAGAATTCAGCATTATTCATCTAGGAAGTTACTTTTTAATCTTTTATCCTAAAACTTGTCGTGACCACATAACCTACAGCCTGTGGACAGTCATTAAAAATGGAAGGAATCACATTAGATTTTGCATTTTCTTGGAGATGTGCTGCCTGTCCGAATCTAGCCTCAGGGTCTATGTCAAATCTACCAACAGTCTACATCCCATACATAGGATTGGTGTTTCTGCTATGAAAAGTGTTCCTGCTGATTTTGGTCTGTGCAATGGTTGGGGGTACCACCATGATAATTAGACCAGGACAGGCCCCACTGAATGACAATGGAGATGATGCACACCCACAGCAAACTGGAGGCAGAACCCTAAGGGTCAGCCTCAGACTTCTGCTGTGAAAATACCCGACAAAGATTCAGCACATCTTAACCATGAAGAAGAAATTTCCCGTCTTCCTCCTTGTTATATCTTACACTGACCTGCAAGTATTAACCCTTTGCAATCCAATTTGGGATTCAGGATTTCCTAGGGGGCTCTCTCTTTCTGCCATTATACAATGGCACCATCTGCTGGCTAGAGCCAGTACTGCGGTATGGGACATTCTTGAGAGGCCCCTGACTACAGAGCGGCCAGTAATCTACAGTAAGAATACCCTGTCGGTTGTCTTCCGACATCGAAGCTGTACAGCCTTCAATCAGAATGTCTTTGGAGGTCAGACAGTGGATTGGAAAGGGTTAAACTAAAAAAAAAAAAAAAGGCTACCCAACTGAAGGCCTATGTAGTTCACTCACTGCTTGTTCTATTGTATTATGTTATGTTGACCCTGAAAACAAACAATGTATACATTTTTCTAAACAGTTTCCCAATACAAAAATGGTTACAACAAGCGCTTCTACTGAGACAAGCATTGTCTTAGCTCATAAAGGAAATGTATTTAAGTCAATTGGAGTTCAGACGCATTTCCTTCCTCCTCCTGGAGGTCCCCTGGTGACTTATCTACAGCTCCGAGGAAAAGCAATCCTTCAAATCAGGAATCTTCCTGCAATCAGGCAGATTTGGGGGTGTAAAACTTGCCACGTTCCTCCTTCCCAGTCACACAGTAAGCTCAGGCCATCCTTCTGCACATTCAGAGCCCTTCCTGATGTCCATCTTTGGCTGACGGCACCGTTAAACCCACTCTGCATAAATCCGGAGATATTACTTCACTGCCGCTCAATCACATAACCTGACACACGCTAATTAAACGTCTTGGCATACTTAAGGCTCGCATCACGTTCCAAATATTGAGGTCAATGGATGCAAATCCTGCTGAAATATTCTGCAGCCTCCCAGATCGGACTGACATACATGTCAGAGACGGACTAAATATTAGGAAACACTCCATAAATATTCATAGAAAACTAGCCAAAAGTGTAGCCAAGAAAGGCTTACTTGTATTGGCTGGCGCTCATGTACATTGTTGCACCCACTGCTCCACGGGGAAGCATTGGTTTTGTTACAATGTATCTAAAGTGTGCTGAGAAGGTGAAGAAACCGCATTACAGAAAGGAATTAGAGCATTACGGTGGGAATTCTGTATTGTGGCTCAAACCCAGAATAAAGACTTTAAATAAAAGTTGCCTACGGTGTTGTGTCTATACCTCCTGTGTAGACCTACATCTCCATGGTTACAGACTACAACCCTGTAGTCACACTTCCTTCCACTTGGCCCTTACTTTGTAGTAATGCACATCTGGATGACAGCTGAGGAGATGGACCTTCCCAGCTTATCTGACATCTAATATGATCCAAGTACAGATTATACCATTAAAGGGGGTTATCCAGCCCATAAACATCTAGGTCCTATTCTCAGGATAGGCCATCAATATCTCTGCTCAGAGTGGGGAAGCGCGTATGGGAACGCTGCGCCACGGCAATGGTTGTGTATGGAAGGCATTTCATACGTAGCCCATTCAAAATTTATTGATACACGGAGAAATAGAGCATGCTGCGATTTATTTCTCCTGCGTAACGATACGCAGTGACAGTACGCCCGTGTGAAGGAGTCACAACATGCTCTATTTCGCCGCGGATTCCACATGGATGGCCTCCCTTGAAGTCACCATAAGCCATCCAACCCACATCCGATACACAATTAACATGCCATACGGGCTGTGGGTACCCGTGTCATCGCTAAGCAACGGCACGGGAAACAAAAAAACAAAAAAAACACTTATGCGCATGACCGATGGCGAGCCGCCATGGTCATCTGCAATACAGCAAAATAAGGCACGCAGGGTTGCCGGGCTCACAGCCAGGATCTGCTGCAGGCCTCCCGCATGCGGAATCCAGTCTGCCAGTTTTACCGCTGTGAAGCCAATGGTAGCCCGCTGTACTGCTGTAGCGCGCAGCCCTGTTTCCCCCCCCCCCCCTTGACATTTCCTGCACTGTTGCAATGATGTCATAATCGCGACATTGTAGTACGTTAAAAAACGCCGTGGAACACTAGAAACGCAGCGCTTTTACAGACACCCGTGTGTAAGCAGCCCGAGTTACCCAGGACCAGCAAGCTTTGAAGATGTAGCAGAGTTGGGAAGCATTGGACTACGGCACTCCTACTATACCAGCACCTGATCACCGCCCACTGAAGGGGCTTCTACACCAAGCGATTATCGTTCACCGGCGCAGTCCGTTTAAACACAAGACTTGTGCGTTTACAGTCAGCCACTGAGAGCGCCTGAACAATCGCTGTTTAAACGAACGATCAGCGGACGAGCTGACGAGGATTCTCATACTTGCATGAAAAACGGATGGAAGCAGTAGTGCTGCACGAAGCGCTCTGACTTCTGGTATTTTGAGCCGATCTGTGACCAAAGATTCCAACACAGATGTGAAACCACTTTAGCTAGTCGTCGACCAAACAAACCTAAAGCCCTTCCTGACAATCCCCCAGCGGAGGCAGACATGCATGCGCTTTCAATAAGCTGCAGCCAGACCTCATCTCCAAGTCTTGGACACTGCGAGATCCAACACGGCCGATCCTCCAATCGGGGACACCATGCGCGGCCGATCCCACCGACCTGGTGTGTACAGTAATGGAGGACTGCGGCGCTGCTGACAGAACACGTCCCCAATGCCACAGAGCCAGTGACTGGGGGACACCAGGTGCCGTGCCAACAGTAAGTTATTCACATGATAGGTGACACTGGCCTCGGGTCAACGCAACACCACCCCACCAGTGCTGCCCGTGTCGGCTGTCCTCAGGCTACAGACCACCAACCGATGGAGAAGACGGACGAAAACCAACAAGTGTGGAAGGACTACACCGCCACACACGACTCAGACACCTCCAGCTGTACAGAGGCAGGCCAAGTCCAGGAGCTGAGTCCGCAGCGGCCAGCACCGATGGTCGTCCGCAAGGGCCGCTTACATCAGTCACCCTACAGACAGCACCAGTCTGATCCCGCACACAGCGCTGAGCGGTGGAGGACGTACAGAGATGGGAACACCTCATATACACCCCACAGGTATACACAGCGCAGACATGTATGGGGACCCAAAACATCACCCCTCCCCCACCACAACCAGCATGTCACCCAAACCAGCATCCTGTCACCAGCACAGGTAGGTACTGATCTTCTCTTGCATACACAGGTAGGTACCCGGATACAGGCAATTAATGATCCCAACCCACCGCTCGTACACTGGTAGGTACACAGATAGAGATAGATGCTGACCCCGTCCTATGCACACAGGTAGGTACCCGGATACAGGTAGGTACTGCCCCCTGCACACACATGTAGGTACCCGGATACCAGGTAGGTAGTGATCCCTGCACACACAGGTAGGTACACAGACAGATAGGTACTGACGCCATCCTACGCACACAGGTAGGTACACAGAGATCGGTACTGCCCCCGTCCTGCGCACACAGGTAGGTACCCGGATACAGGTAAGTAGTGGTCACTGCACACACAGGTATGGCGGCCGCTCACCTGCACGGCGCTGTTCAGAAAGCAGCTGTTCTGGCCGGGCTCGTTGAACAGGCCTTTAGTCGGAGCCAACGAAAGCATACTGCCGGGCTGGTAAACCTTCCCCAGGTTCCCCCCCGCCTGGCGGCGGAATAGTTTCACCCAGGCCATGTCCTCCGGAGCGGCGCAGCTCCCACAAGGCACAGCAGGTAGGTCGCCACACAGGTAGGTCCTCACAAGGGTGTCGCTGCTGCCCCTAGTGGCCGGGGAGGCTCCATCTTCTCCCGGTGGCCGCACACGTGTTCTGTAGTCCGGAGCAGCTGAGCTCTGTACGGCGATGTGGAGGAGCAGGGAGCCGAGTGAGAAGAGGAGGCGGCGGCCGCGGGGGGGAGGAGGAGCCGCGCTGCTCTCGGGGGACGGGGGGAGGAGCTCCGGGACTGTTCCTCGCAGCCAGTAACCGCAGCTGGATGCCGCCTGCTCCCTTGTACGGCCGTGCTGGCTGGTTGTCCGCTGTCCAAAGGCTGTCCGGCGCTCTCACTACGAGCCGCTCTCTACGCCGCCACTTCTCGTGCTCTCTGTTGTCTTTTCCGGGAGCTCACCTGTACGTGACGCGAGGGGGCGGGGCAGCCAATCACCGCTGATCTCATTGGCCACCTGACATCCAGGGCAGGTGGCGGGCGTGGCCTGTCAGACCGTTCTGTGAGGGGCGGGGCAGGTTATTTTCCCTGGACACGTGGTACCCTGGAGAAGAACGCGGAGTGCGCCGCCTGCCACGGGGATGGCAAGATGTGCGGGAGGAGAGTCATCCACGGCTGACAGTATGGTTGCTAAGGAAACAGTGCCTAACAACCGTTCTCCTGGCTGTCAGGCAGGTTGTCCCTAGCAACCGTTGTATAAACCACTCAATTCCAGGGAGAAGTGCAACTCGGGCACTATTAACCCCTTAAGGACACGGACCTTTTTTTTGTTTTTCGTTTTTAGTTTTTCTTCCCAACTTTTAAAAGATCATAACTCTTTTATTTATCAATCCACGTAGATGTCTGAGGTTTGTTATTTTTGCGGGACGAGTTTATATAATGTACTGAAACACGTTTAGGCTGGGTTCACACAGGGCGGATTCCCGTCGGAAATCTCGCGGTTTGGCCGCAGCAAAAACCGCTAGATTTCCGCCGGGAGAACCGCCGCCGCGGCTTTGAAGCGGCCCGGCCGCTCGCTCTTTCGTTGTGGCCGGCGCTCTTATAGAGGAGAGCGCAGCCGCAGCGGAATGAAAAAAAGAATGGACATGCTGCATATTCTGAAGCCGCGGCGGCGATCACCGCAGCCGCAGTTTCAGCCGGACTTACCGCAGCGGATTGGCCGTCCCATGTGGACGATATTTCTGAGAAATCTCATCCACATGGCTGGCTAATCCTGAGATTAGCGGCCGCGGGCGGATTTACCGCGGCGAAATTCCGCGCGGCAAATCCGCCCTGTGTGAACCCAGCCTTAGAGAATTCTAAGTGGAGTGAAATGGAACAAAACCGAAACTCCGCCATCTTTGGGGATCTTGTTTCTACGGCGCACGCACTGCAGCAAAAATGACCTGATCGCTTTATTCTCTGGGTCGGTACGATTACTACGAGGCCAAATGTATCTATTTTTTCTTTTCTTTACTAATTTTAAAATATAAAATATCTTTGGGGTAAAAAAACCCATTTTCTGATAGCTTCTTTATTTTTACGTCGACATAGTTGAGCGAGGGCTCATTTTATTTTTGTAGGACGTGCTGTAGTTTTTTATTGGTAGCATTTTGGAGTACATGTGACATTTTTGATCACGTTTTGCTAATATTTTTCTTCAGGACCAAAAAAATGCGCAATTCGTACATTGATTTTTGTTTTCTCAGACGGCGTTCACCGTGCGGGGTAAATAATGCATCACTTTGAGTGATCAGACTTTTATGGATTCAGCAATACTAGCTCTCTCTCTCTCTCATATATATATATATATATATATATATATATATATTTTTTTTTTTTTAATTTAGACTTTTTTATTATAAATACGGATAAAGTTTTTTTTGTTTTTTTTTTACTTTTATTACCTTTTATTTTTTTATAATAAAACTTTTTTTAAACTGATTTTTACTTCTTTTTTTTTTTATCCCCAGAGGGGACAAGAACCTGCGATGGTTTGCTCGCTCCTGCAGTATGATGTAATATCATAGCATTACATAAAACCACATCGCAGACATGGCTTCCTAGGCAATATTCAATAGCATCCCTGGGGGCTTTCACATGGTTGTCATGGTAACCGAATGGCACTCCGAATGGGTACCCCTGGGGGCAAAGGCGTAACTTGAAGCTCCTGGGCCCCAATGCAAAACCTGTAACAGGGGCCCCAACTATAATGCTTTATTCATAGTACTGGACTACCTATATGGAGAAGAGAGGTCTTATGGGCCCCCTAAGGCTCCTGGGCCCGGGTGCAACCGCACCCCCTGCATCCCCTATAGTTACACCAGTGCCTGGGGGCTTTCAGATGGTTGTCATGGTAACCGAATGGCACTCCAAATGGGTACCGTTCAGGACCCCCAAACATTGATTGGGCATTTAAATGCTACTGACTGAATTTATCGTGGCATTTAAAGGGTTAACAGCTGCGATCAGTGGCGCTACAGCTCGGAGCTGTTGTGGGCGGGTGTTGGCTGTTGGCATCTGCATTGTACGGAGCGGGATTGACCCCCGATCCCTCCATACGCACCCCAAACCTCCATTTTCCATTGGATTTTCATGCAAATTTCACGTTTTTTACTTACATTTTTATCACAGATTTTTTCTGCTACGCACCTCCTGGTTATTTCTTATTCTGGTCGCCATAGTAACCTACGTTAATGCATTGCAGTTGCATGAATACCGCAAATCACACGGCATGAGATCGCAATGCGTTTTTTTTAATGCTTTTTTAATGTTTTTTTTAATCGCACAAAAATAGAACATGCAGCGAATTTCCTAAATCAGACTATCAATCCCAAAGAAAAGTCGCTGGTGTTAATCGACCCGTTCAGATGAATCAGGTCTTCTTCTGTGCAACGTCTCAGAAATACCCAGAATTCGCACGGGGAAATCACCAGTGTGAATACAGCCTAAGGGCTTACTTATTCAGACGACCGTATATCGGCCAGGTTTTCACGCCCAGCCGATATACGGTGTCCCTCTCTGCAGGGGGAGGAGGCTGGAAGAGCCGGGAGCAGTGCTCTGAGCTCCCGCCCCCTCTCTGCCTCCTCTCCACCCCCTTTCCGCCCCTCTGCACTATTTGCAATGAGAGGAGGCGGGACAGGGTGGGGCTAAGTTCTGTGAATTAGCCCCGCCCCTGTCCCGCCTCCCCTCATTGCAAAAAGAGCAGAGTTTGCGTGAGATGCACAGTTTGCGTGTGATGTCCCTGTAAGCAGGCTGTGGCAGCCTGTAAACATGAGACCCGGAGTAGTGGTGCGGGACACCACTGGAACGCAGAGAGGTGAGTATATGCCGTTTTTTTTTTTATCGCATGGCAAAGACTTTTTAGTGAAAACCTACAACTCGGACCAAGTCTTTAATACAGTGTGGTAGCATTAACCCTTTCAGATAGTCCCATAAGGTCCAAGACCCCCATCCTGGCCAGGGATTTTGTAAAAAGAGAAAGAGTGAACTTCCAAGTGGTATTGGTAACCACCTTTTCGGATATAGACCTCTCCATAGCATTCAGCCCAAAGAAGATCTGATGGCCTGGCAGGCTCAGCTCCTTGCTGCTGACTAAGTCCTCTCCCTCTGAGAGCGGGCCACATCTTAACTGGCTCAGAAGAACCTTAATTGCAGTGAGCAGTAGAGTGTCATAGTCTGTTTTGGGCAAGTCACAGCCAGTGGTGACTTCCAGTCAGTTCAATCACCCAGTACTTGAAGAGCATTATCAGTACCACAGAGGGGTTGAGTTCGGTATGTGGAGCTCTCAGCAGAAGTAGACAGGAAGTACTCATGGACACTTTCCCCAGTAGTTTTGGTATCTCACGGCTGCTACACACCACTTGCGGGATAGATAAGGCTGCTCTGTGTTCTGCTCCGCTCTACGTGGTGGTGGCGGCCTCTGCCACTTCAATAGGCTGACTGGATAGGACTCTGCTCTTTTTCTGCTGCCTCACAGTCTGGAGGGTTCGGAGGCTTCCTCTATAAGCTCAGTCTCTCGGCCAATCAGCACAGAGCTTAAAGGGGTATTCTCATCTCAACTTTTCATAGCAAAGATGGAAAACCGCTGCTATAGTTACTGGCCACCTAACCAGAGCCAACGGAACAGCCAAGCGCTACAGAAATGGTGCTGGGCTAAAGCGCTTAGCTGTATTCAACAGGTAGTCGGAGACAGAGGGCTGGATTTTCCCATCTTGGCCATGATAAGCCGATATAGAAATACCCCTTTAAGGTTCTGGTAGTTCACTGCATCAGTGCAGAGCTCAGTTAAATGATGTGACCTCCCTGAAGGTCCTTACACATAAATACAATTTTAACCATGTAGAAGCAGGCAGCTCAGCTGGGTTAATCCCTTATACTACAATTTGCACATTTTTACTTACTTTGGTTTTATAAACCTGTCTAAAAGGCATGCACCATAATTTGTGACCAGTGTTTAGTGAACTTTTGAAAAGTTCAGCTTGGCCAGAGGAGGAGACATTTTAGTGGGTTTGGCCAAGACAAATCGCTCATCGTTCACATTGAACTTTTGGCAAAGTTTGACCTGAAACAGGGTTCGAGTTGCTCAACTCTATTTGTGACTTTTTTGGACACAGTTTTCTCCAAAACCTATACTACATTATTCTTTCCGGCACAAAATGCTGGAAATTAATGAAAACCTTTCAAAATGGACACCATGTCAGCAGATTTCAACAATAGCAGAGATAACTTCCATCCAGTTTTCCCAGATCCTTTTTAAAGGATCCCATTTTCAGGGATTTAGATATGAACTTGAAGGAATCTCTAGACATAATAAATAACAAGATGTGAACGACCCCTTAAACACATGTCAAGGCTTTGTGGTGTCTTTTTGGCAAAACAGCCCTAAGTGGTTTGCCTGATTGGACGTTACAAAGTATCAGTTTGGCTCTACATGAGCAAAGCACTGCTACCACTTGGCACCCTATGGGTGTCTGTTCATATTGCTTGTTATCTAAGTATATTGAAAGGGTTGTCCCACAAAGGACTACTGTAGTGAAGAGTTTAAATAGAGTCCAGACAATATTTATGGGGGCTGACGGAAACATTTGAGTGCTGACTATAGCACTTAGCTGATTGAGTCAGCCCTATAGATTTAGAGGGTATTAGTGTATCTCGACGCCACCGGAAGAAGGGGTTTGACAGGAGGAACTCCCCTGTCACACCCCTAGCTCCCGATAGGGTCAACTTTGTAAGGTCCTAGCCACACACTGTGGATTGATTTCCGCGTGCTGGAGAACGCACAAATCAATCTAGAGTGTGCTGCTGCCTGTGTGTGCTGTGGGCCAGCCGTCATTTCAGCCATGCTTACCCCTCGACCGGTGCCTCATGGCTCCGTCACGTACGTCCCCTCACTCCTCCGTACGGCCCGGCGGCTGCATGCTCCCTGTCGGGGGCTGCTTGACTGCTCTGTTGCGGCGGCCGCCTCTCTGATGGGTGAGGGCGGCCGCCTCTGTGACCCCTGACGCCCGCTCCACCGAAGAAAGCTCAGAACACGGCGGCCACCTCTGTGATAGGTGACGGCGAGCGCATCTGTGATCCGTGACAGCTCTGCAGAAAAGCTGATGCTCCCCTTAAAGCAGAACAATTTTATATTGGCCTCCCTGCTGGGGTTCGGCGTTGTGGGCCACCGCCGGTCCCTGACGGACCCTCCCCTGCTGACAGCCGACAACCTAAGTGCTATCCCTTCTGTGGTGCCGCCGGGGAACACACTTGCACCTGGGGCTGTGCGGAAGCAGCAGGCGGCACCCCCTCTATGCCTTCTGTAAATAACTTTTGTGCCCTTGCAGGACTTGACGAATAAAAAGCTCAATCACGTTGAGAGGACGTCACCCCCCCTGTCAATGTTGACTCCACCAGAAATTCCTGGTGGCGTCAAGATACAATAATACCGATTTAGAGTGGTCAGCAGGGCATACATGTGACCACCACTTCATTCAAGTTCCTCCTCACTGTAGGGGGGCTCGGGACCTGCACAGGCTCCGTCTCGAGATTCCCTCTTCTATGCTGAAAACTGAATAATGACGGAAAGCAGGACAGAGCTATAGGGTTTAACAGGTGAGACGAAGACCTCTTGGTCTCTCTTTACCATAAGTTTCTATCCATACTAGATTTTTTAGCTGAACAGAGAAGCACCGAAGACAAGTTGATCACAATGGCTTTTGCTGCTTCAAACTTACCTATAAATGAGCCATGTCATCCTTGTCCGGTTATGACAGCGAGGCACCCACTAGCTTTGTTCTGAATATAAGGTGAGCATTTTGTAAAAAGGTGTTTGGAAATGAGATGTTAGAAGCTTGACAAGGTCCTCCATCACACCAAACCCATGCTTGGACTGAAACTGCTTTTAGACTGACTGATTTATTGCTGGCATGAGTGAATGATCACAGAGATCGCTCGTTCGGGCCAGTTTATACAGGCAGATGAATCATTCGCTCGCAAATCGGTATTTTAACCAAAAATTAGTAAACGGGCCAACAATGATTTTCATGCTTGCATGAAACGAATGATGAACAATAAGCGAAATAATCATCATTCATCATCCAATCGTTGCCCGTGTTTACACAAAATTATTATTCTTCAAATTCAAACCATCAAGCGATTTTTTTATTTTTTATTTATTTATTTTTTTTGAACGATAATTGTTTCGTGTAAAAGCACTAGAGATGAGCGAGCACCAAAATGCTCGGGTGCTCGTTACTCGGGACGAAATTTTCGCGATGCTCGAGGGTTCGTTTCGAGTAACGAACCCCATTGAAGTCAATGGGCGACCCGAGGATTTTTGTATTTCGACGATGCTCGCTAAGGTTTCCATTTGTGAAAATCTGGGCAATTCAAGAAAGTGATGGGAACGACACAGCAACGGATAGGGCAGGCGAGGGGCTACATGTTGGGCTGCATCTCAAGTTCACAGGTCCCACTATTAAGCCACAATAGCAGAGAGAGGGCCCCCCCCCCTCCCAACAATTTTTACTTCTGAAAAGCCCTCATTAGCAATGCATACCTTAGCTAAGCACCACACTACCTCCAACAAAGCACAGTCACTGCCTGCATGACACTCTGCTGCCACTTCTCCTGGGTTACATGCTGCCCAACCGCCCCCCCTCCCCCCGCACGACCCAGTGTCCACAGCGCGCACACAAGTGTCCCTGCGCAGCCTTCAGCTGCCCTCATGCCACACTCATGTCTATTTATAAGTGCGTCTGCCATGAGGAGGAACCGCAGGCACACACTGCAGAGGGTTGGCACGGCTAGGCAGCGACCCTCTTTAAAAGGGGCAGGGCGATAGCCCACAATGCTGTACAGAAGCAATGAGAAATATAATCCTGTGCCACCGCCATCAAGAGCTGCACACGTGGGCATAGCAATGGGGAACCTATGTGCCACACACTATTCATTCTGTCAAGGTGTCTGCATGCCCCAGTCAGACCGCGGTTTTTTATAAATAGTCACAGGCAGGTACAACTGGGAATCCCCAACTCCGCAATGGGAATTCCGTGTGCACCCACAGCATGGGTGGCTCCCTGGAACCCACCGGCTGTACATAAATGTATCCCATTGCAGTGCCCTGGACAGCAGAGCTAACGTCAGATTAAATGCAGGTGGGCTTCGGCCCACACTGCATGCCCCAACCTGACCGGGCTTTTTAATTCATAGACACAGGCAGGTACAACTCCCTATTGTGAAGTCCCTGTGGACCGACAGCATGGGTGGGTGCCAGGAAGCCACCGGCGGCACATAAACATATCCCATAGCATTGCCCATCACAGCTGAGGTAATGTCATGTTTAATGCAGGTGGGCTTCGGCCCACACTGCATGCCCAGCCAGACTGGGGTTCTTTAGAAGTGGACACATGTAGTTACAACTCCGTGTGGACCGACAGCATGGGTGGCTCCCTGGAACCCACCGGCGGTACATAAATATATCCCATTGCAGTGCCCAGCACAGCTGATGTAACGTCAGCTGTAATGCAGGTGGGCAAAAAATTAATTGGATTACGCTGTAGGCGAGGGCCCCAAAAAATTGGTGTACCAACAGCACTAATGTACCTCAGAAAAATTGCCCATGCCCAACCAAGAGGGCAGGTGAAACCCATTAATCGCTTTGGTTAATGTGGCTTAATTGGTAACTAGGCCTGGAGGCAGCCCAGTTAAAATAAAAATTGGTTGAGGTGCAATTTAATGAGCATTGAAACGTATAAAAATTGTTTAGAAAAATTATATGACTGAGCCTTGTGGGCCTAAGAAAAATTGCCCGTTCGGCGTGATTACGTGAGGTTTCAGGAGGAGGAGGAGGAATATTATACACAGATTGATGAAGCAAAAATGTCTCCGTTTTTGATGGTGATAGAGAACGATGCTTCCATCCGCGGGTGCAGCCTACGTATTGCTTAGGTATCGCTGCTGTCGGCTGGTGAAGAAGAGAAGTCTGGGGAAATCCAGGCTTTGTTCATCTTGATGAGTGTAAGCCTGTCGGCACTGTCGGTTGACAGGCGGGTACGCTTATCCGTGATGATTCCCCCAGCCGCACTAAACACCCTCTCTGACAAGACGCTAGCCGCAGGACAAGCAAGCACCTCCAGGGCATACAGCGCGAGTTCAGGCCACGTGTCCAGCTTCGACACCCAGTAGTTGTAGGGGGCAGAGGCGTCACCGAGGACGGTCGTGCGATCGGCTACGTACTCCCTCACCATCCTTTTACAGTGCTCCCGCCAACTCAGCCTTGACTGGGGAGCGGTGACACAGTCTTGCTGGGGAGCCATAAAGCTGGCAAAGGCCTTGGATAATGTTCCCCTGCCTGCGCTGTACATGCTGCCTGATCTCTGCGCCTCCCCTGCTACCTGGCCCTCGGAACTGCGCCTTCTGCCACTAGCGCTGTCGGATGGGAAGTTTACCATCAGTTTGTCCACCAGCGCCCTGTGGTATAGCATCATTCTCGAACCCCTTTCCTCTTTGGGAATGAGAGTGGAAAGGTTCTCCTTATACCGTGGGTCGAGCAGTGTGTACACCCAGTAATCCGTAGTGGCCAGAATGTGTGTAACGCGAGGGTCACGAGAAAGGCATCCTAACATGAAGTCAGCCATGTGTGCCAGGATACCTGTACGCAACACATGGCTGTCCTCACTAGGAAGATCACTTTCAGGATCCTCCTCCTCCTCCGGCCATACACGCTGAAAGGATGACAGGCAAGCAGCATGTGTACCCTCAGCAGTGGGCCAAGCTGTCTCTTCCCCCTCCTCCTCATGCTCCTCCCCCTCCTCCTCCTCCTCAACGCGCTGAGATATAGACATGAGGGTGCTCTGACTATCCAGCGACATACTGTCTTCCCACGCCTCCGCTTCCGAGTGCAAAGCGTCTGCCTTTATGCTTTGCAGGGAACTTCTCAAGAGGCATAGCAGAGGAATGGTGACGCTAATGATTGCAGCATCCCCGCTCACCATCTGGGTAGACTCCTCAAAGTTTCCAAGGACCTGGCAGATGTCTTCCAACCAGGCCCACTCTTCTGTAAAGAATTGAGGAGGCTGACTCCCACTACGCCACCCATGTTGGAGTTGGTATTCCACTATAGCTCTACGCTGCTCATAGAGCCTGGCCAACATGTGGAGCGTAGAGTTCCACTGTGTGGGCACGTCGCACAGCAGTCGGTGCACTGGCAGATTAAACCGATGTTGCAGGGTGCGCAGCGTGGCAGCGCCCGTGTGGGACTTGCGGAAATGTGCGCTGACCCGGCGCACCTTTCCGAGCAGGTATGACAAGTGTGGGTAGCTTTTCAGAAAGCGCTGAACCACCAAATTAAAGACATGGGCCAGACATGGCACGTGCGTGAGGCTGCCGAGCTGCAGAGCCGCCACCAGGTTACAGCCGTTGTCACACACGACCATGCCCGGTTGGAGGCTCAGCGGCGCAAGCCAGCGGTCGGTCTGCTCTGTCAGACCCTGCAGCAGTTCGTGGGCCGTGTACCTCTTCTCTCCTAAGCTGAGTAGTTTCAGCACGGCCTGCTGACGCTTGCCCACCGCTGTGCTGCCACGCCGCGCGACACCGACTGCTGGCGACGTGCTGCTGCTAACACATCTTGATTGCGAGACAGAGGTTGCGTTGGAGGAGGAGGAGGAGGAGGAGGGTGGTTTAGTGGAGGAAGCATACACCGCCGCAGATACCAGCACCGAGCTGGGGCCCGCAATTCTGGGGGTGGGTAGGACGTGAGCGGTCCCAGGCTCTGACTCTGTCCCAGCCTCCACTAAATTCACCCAATGTGCCGTCAGGGAGATATGGTGGCCCTGCCCGCCTGTGTTTGTCCACGTGTCCGTTGTTAAGTGGACCTTGGCAGTAACCGCGTTGGTGAGGGCGCGTACAATGTTGCGGGAGACGTGGTCGTGCAGGGCTGGGACGGCACATCGGGAAAAGTAGTGGCAACTGGGAACCGAGTAGCGCGGGGCCGCCGCCATCATGCTTTTGAAAGCCTCCGTTTCCACAAGCCTATACGGCAGCATCTCCAGGCTGATCAATTTGGCAATGTGCACGTTTAACGCTTGAGCGTGCGGGTGTGTGGCGGCGTGCTTGCGCTTGCGCTCAAACAGTGGCGCTAGCGACGTCTGGACACTGCGCTGAGAGACATTGCTGGATGAGGCCGAGGACAGCGGAGGTGAGGGTGTGGGTGCAGGCCAGGAGACGGTAGTGCCTGTGTCCTCAGAGGGGGGTTGGATCTCAGTGGCAGGTTGGGGCACAGGGGGAGAGGCAGTGGTGCAAACCGGAGGCGGTGAACGGCCTTCGTCCCACCTTGTGGGGTGCTTGGCCATCATATGCCTGCGCATGCTGGTGGTGGTGGCTCCCCAGCTGATCTTGGCACGACAAAGGTTGCACACCACTGTTCGTCGGTTGTCAGGCGTCTCTGTGAAAAACTGCCACACCGTAGAGCACCTTGAGCTCTGCAAGGTGGCATGGCGCGAGGGGGCGCTTTGGGAAACAGTTGGTGGATTATTCGGTCTGGCCCTGCCTCTACCCCTGGCCACCGCACTGGCTCGGCCTGTGCCCACACCCTGACTTGGGCCTCCGCGTCCTCGCCCGCGTCCACATCCTCTAGGCCTACCCCTACCCCTCAGCATGCTGTATTACCAGTAGTGCAGAAACAGAATGCTGTAATTAAATGTGCCACTTATTGGCCTGTGGTTGGAGGCTGACTTCGCTTACGGAACACACAACAGAGCCAGGAAATAATTTTGCGCAAGCCTGCTGTAACACTTAGCTGGCTGCATATGAATTAGGAGGACAACTACCCCCAGCACAGACCCAGTACACTGAGGACAGTCACAGGCAGCCCAAATAGATTTTTTTTCCCAAATGTTTTTGGAAAGGCCCACTGCCTATATTCAATAAATATGTCTTCTGTCCCTGCCTCACCACTACTGGCCCTGGAGTATGTAAAATAACTGCAGACTGTTGCACTGTGGACTGGAATACAGCGGTGATGTAACAGCTAACACAGAGCCAGGAAATAATTTTCGCAAGCCTGCTGTAACACTTAGCTGGCTGCATATGAATTAGGAGGACAACTACCCCCAGCACAGACCCAGTACACTGAGGACAGTCACAGGCAGCCCAAATAGATTTTTTTCCCCAAATGTTTTTTGGAAAGGCCCACTGCCTATATTCAATAAATATGTCTTCTGTCCCTGCCTCACCACCACTACTGGCCCTGGACTATGTATAATTACTGCAGGGCGCAATGCTCTGCACGGCCGATATACAAAAAGAAAAAAAATGTGCAACACTGCAAAAAGCAGCCTCCACACTACTGCACACGGTTAGATGTGGCCCTAAGAAGGACCGTTTGGGTTCTTGAAGCCTAAAATACTCCTAACGCTCTCCCTATAGCAGCTCCGGCACCAGCAGCACTGTCCCTGATCTCTGTCAGAACGCATCTGTGGCGAGCCGCGGGAGGGGCCGATTTATATACTCTGGTGACACCTGATCTCGCCAGCCACTCACTGCAGGGGGGTGGTATAGGGCTTGAAAATCGCAGGGGGAAGTTGTAATGCCTTCCCTGTCTTTCTATTGGCCAGAAAAACGTCTCAGAGATGAAAGTGAAAGTAACTCGAACATCGCGTGGTACTCGTCACGAGTAACGAGCATCTCGAACACGCTAATACTCGAACGAGTATCAAGCTCGGACGAGTACGTTCGCTCATCTCTAAAAAGCACCCTAACTGGGATCAAATTAAATTGGCCTTAAGTTGGGATAACTGGCGGTCAAACAATTTTTTGACAGCCATCTCCTACGACTTCCCATAAACAGAGGTATGTCCTCTTTATGGTGGGAGCAGGGAGGTTTAGCAGTTGCCAGACACCCACCTTGTAACTTATCTAGAAGCAACAAAATGAGTGTCAGATCCCTGCTTACTGTCACAGCAGATCTTGGAGGAGTCTACCTGTTATCACCGAGATCCCGTTAAAGTCAGTGGTGTTCAGTGACTTAAGTCTAACATTTTATGGCCAGCTTTATTGTGTGTGAGTTATTGAAATATATACACTGTATTCCAAATGGATGTCGGGAACTGTGTTCATTTGGACTTGAACTTTGGATTCCCCTGTCATGCTTTGTAGGCTTTGTCACTATGGCATGGAGAGTTTGGCTTGTGCCCAGCTCTGTGTCCTCTGCATCTATGGGCCACACTTCTAGTGATGTGTTAATGGATTGCACTTGTTTTGTGGGCAGCCACAGTGATTGCTGGGCTAATTAAACGCACTACTTTGTACTTGCTGTGCACTTGATAATTTAGGTTTTCACTAACCAACTTTGTTAACCCCTTCCTGCTATAGGACTTACATTTACATCCTGCAGCATTGGGGTATGTATGAAGAGAGATCATGTTAACCCTTTAAATGCCCTGAACAATGTTTGGGGGTCCCGTACGGCCCCCCTCCCCCGCAGGGAGCCATGCGTGTATTATGGCAGCCGGGGCCTTCTGAAAGGCCCCAGGGCTGTCTTGGCAGAATGCCTATGAAGCCATCCCAATGGTATGGCTTGATAGACTGCCTGCCCAATAGCAGTATGATGTAATGCTATGACATTACATCATACTCTAGGAGCGACCAAGGCATCGGATGTTGTTGTCCCCTCTGGGGACTAAAAAAAAGTAAAAATAACAACAATAAAGTTTGACTAATTATTAAAAAAAAGGAATACAAGTTAAAAAATACTCTTTTGCCATATTTGCAATAAAAGAATCTAAATAAAAAAACAAATTTAATATCGCTGCGTCCGAAAAAGTCTGATCTATTAAAGTAATGCATTATTTACCCCGCACGGTGATTGTTTGAAAAAAAATAAAGAACTCCAGAAATGCACTTTTCTGGTCACCCTTAGAGATGAGCGAGCACGCTCGTTTAAGCCTGATGCTCGATCGAGCATTGATTTTTTTCGAGTTACTGATTACTCGACCTAGCGCCATGTGGGAGGGGGGGGGGGAGAGATAAAGCTATCATGTCAGTTTTTCAGTACATTATATGGCACATTAGATAGTACCATTGAAAAATACTACTCGTCCCACAAAAAACAAGCCCTCATGCAGCAAAGTCGATGGATAAATAAAGTAGTTACACTTTTCTTAAAGGGAGGAGGAAAAAATGACAATGGAAAAAAAAAGTTTGTGCCATTAAGCAGGTAAAGCACTCATGGATCTGGACTTTTGGATGGGACTTTTGCCTAGAGCAAGCCTCACAACATATGGCCTGGCAGAGGTTTTCCTGCAGCCTGCAGACTGTGACATGACTATTGTCAGCAATCATGACAATCATGTCACGCTAACAGCTGCCAGCAGTTAGCGGTAAAGTTTAGGGCAGCAGTAGCAGCACCGCTAGCATAGCATGACTGTGCAGTCCAGCCATTATTAAAGGGCCCACAGTGAATGGCAGTCATGTGACTGGTGCACCACAGAGCACGCGTATGGTCATGTGACTATCATTATATTCAGAGAAGGCCTCGTCGCACAGAATCTGTATAGTAAGTATATCTTTTTAGGTATAGTATCTTTATGGTAAGTATAAGTAGCTTACCACAGCTACTTATTGGACTACCGGGGCCTCCTCTGGATGCTGTAGCAACTACCGCACTTCATGAATTGAATGCTGTCCAATGATAAAAATGATTCTGGAGGCCTAACCTTACTGCTGTAGTAAACTACTTATACTGACTTATTATATAATACAATAGATAGGTTTTTAGCGACTTACTTACAAGTTGAACAGCTAAAAACCTACCTGCGGCCCCAAAAGGTTTCCCGGCTATGCAGGCTTGATTTAGACCCTGGGCCAGTTGTAGCTGAAACTCAGAACCAAGAGTCCTGGATGTGAGTTTATATGTAAACCCTGAATTATGGACCTGTGTGTGTTTCCATAACCCAGAATCAAGAGTTTGTATCTTATACCTTGTCATACATCTTGGGATTAGCAGTTTGGCCTGAACCTTGTATCCTTGCCACTAACCATAGAAACCTAAGTCTGGTGTCCTGGATGTGTGCCACGCTAGAACCTCGGCCCTGCTATTCCATGTCTCCGCTCTGTTCCTCTACGACTTGTTACTACATGATATGCTCCATGACGTGCCGTCTTGTGCTACAGATCCTATCTGATGTTATATAATTGCAGCTTAGCTCTGTTATTCGTGTTATGACCTATTTCTACATTACATCAGATTATGGTTGAGAACTTGTTGTTTGCCCCGCCCATTGCATTCCAGATTTGAAAACCAAGACTGATGTAATGACTCATGACCAGCACATATTCTACAGGTGACGCAAGGTCATCCTTGATGGTGCACTACGTTTCCTGCATACACCGACCAGCACCAGTATTTGCGTAGCGCAGTCACTGCCATTCACTTTGAATGGAGGCTGTGCTATGCAAAAAGCTTAGTCACTCCATCAAGTCGCTCTGCCGTGCTAATGTGAGATGTGTTAGCGCTGGCGCATGAGTATATGTGCTTTTTGGACTTGTCATTCCAAATCCATGGGTGTTAATATGGGGTTGGACCCCCTTTTGCAGCTTACACTCTTCTGGGAAAAGCTTGTGACTATTCAGCCAAAAGAATATTTCTGGGATCAAGCACTCTAATGCATCCCAAGGGTGTTTGATAGGGTTGAGGTCAGGGCTTTGTGAGGGTCATACAAGTTCCTGCACATAAAACTGATCAAATTGCGTCACTTTGCATACAGGGGAACGGGAAGGGGCTTTCCATAAACAGTTTCCACAGAGCTGGAAACATTCAGTTATCTTAAATGTCTTTGTTTGCCATAGCATTAACATTATCCTTCACTAGAAGCAAGGGGCCAAACCCTGAAAAATAGTCCCCAACCATCATCCCTCCATTACCAACTTATCAGTAGTCACTATCAAGGGGCGTAGCAAAAAACACATGGGTCAAGGTGCAAAATCCACCCCTTACAACTTGCCTTAATGGTTGCCGATAAAACTCTGCAAAATAACTTTACACTGTGCCACTGGGTCTTTGAAGTGACCCATCGGTGCAACACTAGCAGCCAGGGATGATGCTAGTGGTATATATATATATATATATATATATATATATATATATATATATATATATATATATATATATATATATATATATATATATATATACTGTGGTGCTGCAGTTCACAGGATGGCCTGCAGATCACTTTAAATCAGGCATTCTGTGTGCTATATTAGCTGGGAGAGCTGTAGGGGTGAGGTCATAGAATCATAGAGTAGTAGAGTTGGAAGGGACCTCCAGGGTCATCGGTTCCAACCCCCTGATCAATGCAGGATCACTAAATCATTCCAGACAGATGTCTGTCCAGCCTTTGTTTGAACACTTCTGTTGAAGGAGAACTCCCCACCTCCTGTGGTAACCTGTTCCACTCATTGATCACCCTCACTGTCAGAAAGTTTTTTCTAATATCTAATTTGTGTCTCCTCTCCTCCCTTTCAGTTTCATCCCGTTGCTTCTAGTCTTTCCTTGTACAAATGAGAATAGGGCTGATCCCTCTGCAGTGTGACAGCCCTTCAGATATTTGTAGACAGCTAGTAAGTCTCCTCTCAGCCTTCTTTTTTGCAAGCTAAACATTCCACATTCCACATGGTGTGGTAGGTATATTGAAGCTTGTTGATGTTATAGCATTGTGATGTTGGTGAAACAGTGTGAAACTGAAATAAAAGGCTTGTTTCAAAGTGAAATTATTGATGTGTTACCACCACCCATCTTGTGGAGAAAGTTACCACAATAAATACCCACATTTAGTTAGCATAAGGCCTCCAGCACACTCTGTTCAAGTTGGGCCTGAGAAGTTCGGATATCTTTCCGTGTGCTGTCTAAATTATGGACACGTAGCACATTGACATGCATTAGGCTGTCCTATTTCTTGTCCATAATGGGGCTGTGTGCAGTTCATAGATTAACATCCACAGCACACGACCCTATATATACTAAGGCTATTGAAACAATGTATTGTGAATGGATGGGATTAAAGTAGAGCTTTTTGGCTTAAATAAGAAGCATTATGTTTGGAGAAAGAAAAGCACCGCATTACAGCATAAAGACCGAATACCATCTGGGAAACACGGTGGTGGTAGTATCATGGTTTGGGCCTGTTTTGCTGTATCTGGGCCAGGACGGCGTGCCATCATTGATGGAACAATGATTTCTGAATTACACCAGCAAGGAAAATGTTATGACATCTGTCCATGAGCTGAATCTCCAGAGAACGTGGGTCATGCAGTCAAACAATGACCCAAAGCATACAAAAGAATGGCTAAAAAAGAATAAAGTTAAAGTTTTGGAATGGCAAAGTCAAAGTCCTGATCTGCTCCTCCTATAGAAATGTTGTAGAAGGACCTGAGGCGAGCAGTTCATGGGAGGAAACCCACCAACATCACAGAGTTGAATCTGTTTTGTAAAGAGGAATGGGCTAAAATTCCTGCAAGCTGTTCTGAAGGACCATTCAATAATTACTGGAAAAGTTTAAATGCAGTTTCTGCTGCACAAGGGTATCATATCAGATACTGGAAACAAAGGTTCACATACTTTAGCCATTCACAGATGTGATATTAGTTCATTTTCCTCAATTAATAAATGACCAAGTCCTATATTTTGTGACTTATTTGTTTGACTTGGTTCTTTTCATCTACGTTTAGGACTTGTGTGAAAATCTGATATAGTTTTAGGTCAAATATAAGCAGAAATCTGGAAAATTTTGAAGAGTCCACAAACTTTCAAGCATCACTATCTTAGACAGTGTAAATTTAGACTTGACAGTTTAAAAATGCATCAGACTTCTTACAGTAGATCTGCGGAGTGATACATCTGGCTGTCTAATGTAACTTTAGACCACCTTTTAGTTGACTTTGTGTACAAGAAAAATGTTGACAATTTTTGTGGCACACAGTGAATTTCGGTGCAATTTTGGCCATGCCCCCTTTTCTATAAAAGAACTTCCATTTGTCATATCCACAAAAAAATGTCCAGAAGTGTCTAAAACACATTGTAAATGTGAGGCAAAGCATGAAAGGCAGTTTTCTGGCACAATTTGTGCAGGAACTGTTTTCTCCTGTGTATTCTAGCCACATACCAGTAATGCAGCCCCCTGTCTGATGCTTATTGGGCTGCATTGCTTATCTTTATGCTGAGATTTTTTACTTTCAGTTTCACATCAATCCCATGATGCATCAGCACAGCATTAGTTAAGGCTATACAATTTTTGCCTGCAGATGGGACAGTTTAATTAACTTCTATATTCCCCTAAATAACATATAGTCCATAAGTATACAGCCAGGGTATTTGTGGCATCATACTACGTAAGGAGGATGCCAGGGATGTCATGTGGAAGAGAAGATTGCTTGTCTTCTAGGGTTGGGAGGGTCAGAAGCCATATTGATTACTCAGGTAGTCCGGGTGGGCTCTGCATAAAGTCTTTGACCTCAAGAACTGCGTGGTTCTCAGTAACTGTGATAGGAGTCTTTGTCACACTCTAGGCAGTTTTTTGCGGTAAGGTCCATGTAACAACATCACACAGACTGTGAAATTGATTAGTTTCAGACAGCATAACCCCAAGCAGAACTGAGATCACATGACTGACCATCTGAGGAAAAAGAGACCAGGAATTTCAGACGGAAAGGAATAACTAACTAAGGTAACACTAGCGGACTTATACATACTAGGGGAAAGCTATATAATGAAGGAATTTTAAAAATCATTGCAGCGGCTCTTTAAATTATCAGTAGTCAATAAGCGCAATTGTGGTTTACGTTCAGCAAGCACACAGGCGTACCAGAGCCAAGCACCTGTGACATGCACAAGATGATTTCAAAGTTTGAACTTACACAGAAATGTTGCTATTCAGTGACAGCAAGCAACAATTTTCAAAAATTTGTGAATAAACCTTTTCCCCCATAAATAATGAAATCCAATTACCTGTAATATTTAGTACCACTAGAGATAAAATAAATAAATAAATCTTGGTATTTGTATAGCGCCAACTTATTCCGCAGTGCTTTTAGGTAATTATTACTTATTACCCCCCACGAAGCTGGGTTTTCATTTTACCGACCTCGGAAGGATGGAAGGCTGAGTCAACCTTGAGCCGGCTACCTGACTCATGCGGGGATCGAACTTGCAACCTTCAGGTCGTAGACGAGAGCTTACACTCTGCATGGAATGGTTTACATTGCAGATTGTGTTGCATGCCTGCTTTAAACTCTTGTATAAATGTATCAGACAGGTTAAGGCTTGTAACATCTGCTGACGTTCTCTGTAACATCTCTAAGGCCTCATGTCCATGGGCGGATCGGATTCCGCCCGCGGAAGTCCACAACGGGAGCCGACCCTGCCTGTGGCCAGGGACATTTTTTTACCTGTCCAGGTCTTCTGCGGATCTGTCCAGGTCTTCCCCCTTCTGTCCGGATCTTCTGTCTTCTGTACTGCGGATGTGTGCCGGCGCACGTGCACAGTACACTTTTGTTATCTCCTGCTTTCCCACGGCACGTTTAGTGTCAGCTTCAATGAAAGCTGTCTGTGCGGGATCTGCACAGAAATGGAGCATGCTGCGATTTGTTTTTTGGGCCAGAAGGTCCGAAAATCAAATCCGCATGCTTTAATTAATTTGCGGATGCCCATGCATCCTTTTGGGCGCTTGATTTGCAGATCTTCCGAGTGGATGCTGATTCCGCAAATCCAATCCGCCCGTGGACATTGGGCCTTACTGTGCCATTCCGTGCAGTGTTATGCAATAAACAATATACAGTATTACATTACAATGTTGTGCACATGTCTAAGGCAGATGGTCTGTCTACAGTTTGATTGATGAGATAGTTGGCTCTGTTGGAAAGACATTTTTTGCGCCAAGCTTGTTTTTTGTTTTTTTTTAAAGTTACGATACATTTTAACTGTGAGAAATAACAGCACATTCCTATTTAACACGGAGGAGAGGGTATGCGGAATACAGAACTGTTCTATCAACACCAGAAGCTATTCCGTATAAACAAGCTCAAATAAACAAAACCTGTCTGTGTTTAGCCAAAGAATAACAATAACTGCATGCAGTCAATGCTAGCTGCCATACTGCGAAACTGTAGGTTTTTGATAAGCTTACTAGTATTGTAAAAAATATATATATTTGTTATGGCTGATTAGTTTGGGAAGTCTTGTAAGTACATGTGCCCAATTTGTTCCAGGAAGCAAGAATCCTCCAAAAATTCCAGATGGCATGATATATTGACAGAAATATCATATTTGGCTAAGGGCCCTTTTACACAGGACGGGTATCGTTCCTTGTAAATGCATGCCCCAACGGACCGGCAATCAAGAATTCATTGCATTTCGTTTGTCATTTAGTTTCTGCATGCAGAAAACTGAGCGACGGATCAGCCCATGTAAACAGGTCACTTAGGAACGACTGCCTGCGTACTGTGAATGGAGGGTGGATCCCTGCTCTATTCCACTTTCATTTATTAGTGATGATGATCATTCCTGTGTAAGAGCGCAGAAATGATTATTGCTGGGAAGACCTAGTGGGCATCTGCATCCAACAGGTGATCCCATGTAAAAGCAGTAGAGATGAGCGAGCATACTCGGTAAGGCGATATACTCGAGAGAGCATCGCCTTTTTTTAAGTACCTGCTGGCTCATCCCTGAAGATTCAGGGGGGCCCGATCCCTCCCGATCTCCTCTGCAACCCCCCCGCCCCCCCCCCCCCCCCGAATCTTGAGGAACGAGCTAGCAGGTACTCGAAAAAAGCGATGCTCTCTCGAGTATATCGCCTTAATGAGTATGCTCGCTCATCTCTAAAAAGCACCCTTGGATCGCATGTCTGAACAGCTTCATTGGCTATTATGAGTCCATGTGCTGTTTAGGTCTAGTCTGTTGTAGACTCGGACAGCCAAAGGACCAAATATACAGCTGTGTGAGGAAACCCTTGGGGCTAAACTGAGAGGGGGAAATCTAAAATAGGCACAGTAACCCGCATGGCTCTTCGTCAGGCTAAAAATGGAATAGATCTGAAGAGGCATGAATATTTATACACACTTATAACATACATACTTATGACAAGGCACAGACATGGATGTGATTGGTTCGCACTTAAAAGGAGTTCTGCAACAGAAAACAAACTTTTTTGTCTAGGCACTGATAGCGGAGTGAAAGTTTTATGGTCGCTGAATTACTGTTGGGGGGGGGGTTGTCAGGCTAGGAATGCTACAAGAGGTACACTGACATTTTTAACTAGACACTGATAAGGAATTATAAGTTTATGGTCCCTGAATTTCTGTTAATGGGGGCTTTCACCAGACCAGCAGTCTTATCTATGCAATAAATGTCTCACACTTCCCATTCATGCATAAATCCTGGGGAATAATTTAACCCAGTATTCAGCGTGTCAAAAGTTGTTATCAATTTATATTCCCAAATTCTTCTGTGGTTTTGTGACTTGAAACCCCTCTTCAATATCAAAACTCTCATATCTCCTATGTCATGTCCATGGTTAGAAAAGTGCTCCGCCACAGGTAATTCTGTCTTTCTGTGTTTAATCGTGTGGCGATGAGATCTCATCCTGGCTTTCAGTCTTTGCCCTGTTTCTCTGATATAAAGGCCCCCAACAGGACATTTACTGCACATGATTATGGCCGCCTGCACACGAGCGTTCCAGATTCCACTAGCGGATTTTCACGCGCGTATGGTACCTAAATGTGCTTGCGGATAGGTGCGGATGCGTGAAAAATCACGCGCGGATATACGCGGATGTGTTGCGGAAAAAAACGCGCAGAAAAATCCGGAAGACACCCTTATTGTAAACCCAACCCCAAGAGAACTGCCCATTCCCTGGAAAACAGCTTAAAAACCAACACCTAGACTCCGTTTTGTCCTTCTTGCTTGTGCGAGCACCGTTAAATTATTCTGGCAACATGCTTTCACCCGGTGAGCAGATGTCTTTGTGGGCATGGTTGATCCATGTAACTTTTTTCGGACGTACTATAAAAATACTATATAAGTGTGGTAACGTAGTAATCGTACTGACCCATAGAATAAAAATATCGGGTCGTTTTTGTTGCACTTTGCGCGCTGCAGAAACAGGACGCACCGAAAGATGGTGGAAAGTCTTTTTTTTTCTCTCCGATTACAATTTTTAAAGGTTTTTCAGTAAATTATATGGTACAATAAATAGTGCCATTGCAAAATACAACTCGTCCCGCAAAAAAATGACAAGCCCTTATACAGCGACGTCGATGGATAAATAAAGGAACTACGATTTTTTAGGGAGTAGGGGGAAAAAAAGGAAAAAAGCAAAAAAGCTCCGTCACTAAGGGGTTAAAAGTGGGGATGGAAAAAAGCACAATAAAAACAAAAGTAAAACTGCTTGGCCACTAAGGGGTTAAAATGAAAAAAAAAGTACATTTGACGCAATAGCGAATAATACTCACGCAAGTTCTTCTGTTCTGCTTCTACTGCGTTCGTCCACGCATCCCCATAAACCTGCGCGGACAGTAGACGCCAGGATTGTTCCTTTCTGTTCTTGTCGAGGTATTCTGGGGAGTTACTGTCCCATAGGCTGGGGAAGTCCTGCATGATTGCCACAAGTTTCCCCATGCCGATCATTATGGCTTGTGGCAGGCTGGTGTCTGCTGGCTGCTCTCTGGTAGATGAGGGGACTGAAAGGACAGATCTGCAGTTGAAATGTGCCTGTGAAGCTCTGTGCTGTGTGTTGGGACGTCTCCTACCATGCCTACTTCCTGTAGTCATAGCAACCAGTGACTCCATCCGCAGCTGCACTCCGGATGTACTGCATGAAAAAACGCACCCATTCACTTGTATTGGAGGCTTCATGCGCATGATCCGACCAAAATTAGAACAGGTCGCAGATTTTTTCACGCGCGTGAAAAAACGCGATACACATCCGTCCGTCTGGGGACAACTGCGGATCCTCATAGGAGTATATTGGCTGCGGTCTGGGGCGGATTATGTGCCTAAAATCACGCGCTTGAAATTCTGCTCGTGTGCAGGCACCCTATAAGGCCTCCTTCCCACGAACGGATTTCCGCCGCGTAATTCGCGGCGAAAATCCGCTGCGTTGCACGCAGCTATTAGGTTCTATTGAACCTAATAGCTCCATGCTCACGATGCGTAATTCCACCGCGGAATTACGCACCGCGATTTCTCCCGTCCTCACCCGCAGCATGCTCTATTTTCTGCGGGTGAGGACGGGCTGTACGCACTGACGGCTTCCATTGCAGTCAATGGAAGCCGTCCATTCACGCTATCTCCCGCTGTAACCAGCGGGAGATAGCGTGAAAAAACGCTTTCCCGCCCACCGCCGAGCGTCATATGACGCCAAATGACGCGGCCCGGCCGCGTCACGTGACACGGCTGGTGACGCGAGAGCGGTGGGCGGTGACGAGCGGTGACGAGCGGTGACGCGGCGGTGGTGGGCGGGGAAGCGATTTCACGCTATCTCCCGCAGGTAAGTATAGGGGCTCTGGGGGGCGCCGTGACGGGCTTCACAGCGTAATATTACGCTGCGGAGCCCGTCACGCTCGTGGGAAGGAGGCCTAAGTGTGTTTAAATATTCATGCCTCTTCAGATCTATGCCATTTTTAGCCTGATGAAGAGCCCGAGAGGTTCGCAAGCTCGCTATTACATCATGTATTTTTGTTAGCCATTAAAAGTTATCATATCTATAGATTACTTCGTTTCTCTTGCTGGGAACAATCACATTTTTCTCTACTGGCTAACACCGTACCAAACCTTTTACATGTCGCGGATTTGAAGCGGATATTTTGTCACATTTTGTTTCAGATCTGCAGCAGAGTTTACCCCTTCAATTTGAATTCAATTGAAAGCGTGAAACCTGCAGCAGATCCACACCCAAATCTGCATCAAAATCCGCAGCAAATCAGCGATATGTGAACTTACCTTTAGATAATAGTCAAATCACATATTCTTAGTAATCAATTGGTATTGTCAATCAACTGTATTGGCAATGTTAATCAGACATGGAGTTTCAATTTGAAGATGGTTTCATGACAAACTACAACTTAGGGCCCTTTCACATGGGATGACTTGTCTGGCAGAGATGCCCGACAAGTCATCCCAGCAATAATCGTTCCTGTGAACAAGAATAAGCATCGCTAATAAATGGAGGCAGAGGGGGCCGGAGAACGACTGCCTGTTTATACAGGCCAATCCATCGTTAAGTTTTCTGCATGCAGAAAATGAATGAGTAACAAGAAGCGAACAACTTCTTCGTTGTTCGGTCTAGGCATGCATTTATGCTGAGCGATGTAAAAGGGCCCTTCGATTTGCTTTCCATTTATTGCACTTATTGAGGTTTGTGTTTTTCATGTATTAAGTATTCTAAATCTCAGAATTAGCTCATATTAAAGTTTGATGTAAATATTTTTATATCCTGGAGGCCCGGGCACATGCTCATAGGAGGCGTATTGACTGGAGGGCTCTTGTTGCAGAGATTTCAGCAGTTGGTTAGGATGTGGTTTAAACTATACTTCCAACATGAGTCACTGACAACATGAATGAGGGACACAGACAAACTTCTGCTCAGTGTCAGCGAGTGCAGATTCTATTCCAGGGAACTGATGGGTAAACATTCAGTTCGCAAACAAAATGATATTTTCGAGCTCGAGCTGTAACCTGTGCAGTAATAACTTCAGTATAGCAGTAACATCAGTTTCTGGATCATTTGAATGTATGTTTTACTTTTACAACCACAGATCATCATTTATCAGATATAAGGTTGTTCCCTAATTTACTATTAGACGACAGTCTACTATTTTTACATGTACCTTAAATAGTCACTAACTTTTCAGACAACGCGTGCTTATGTGATATCCAGGGTGCTATTTACCTTATTTCTTCAAAATGACATTTAGTTCTGAAAAATCACCATAAAGTCCTAGGAGTCTCCTTTTCTCCTAACTTGTCTACTGCCTGCTATCACGTGTTTTACTGGAGATAGCCCCAGGCAGAACAGAAAGGGGTTCAGTCATCATGCTTATCCAAATCTGTGAGAGCAGGGGGGTAGGGAAAGACAGTCACACACAGAGCTGCTGCTAGAGCTAATGGTGAGTTATCTGCTACTGTTTATTCACATCTCCACTGCTGAGTACGGCAGTATACTGTCTTTCATGTCTCTCTGTGTGTCTTATCCACATTTACAAAACAGAATTGGAAGTTCTCAGCACACTTTATAGAACATAGTACAGCAGCTAGGCTCCTCTCACCAGTTCTGAGCGAACTGAGAATATCTTGTACAAACTGTAGAGGGAGAAAATGCATGATACAAGTACTCTAGTGGCAAGAAATAGTTTTATTCCTCATGTACACACATATAGCATTCTGGAAAGTCATCTGAAAGGTTAGGTCTTTTCAGACGGGTCAATTTCAAGCCCATGATAAGTGCCAATTGATGATATAAGAAATTGATCACCACTTGTTTAACTGGCCTTCACAGAGGTTGATGCAAACTAAAAAGGGGATTAGCAAACCTTCATTAAATCTTTCGTCCCCCCATATACTTCAATTATTGTTGGCAGTACATTCCCTCTTTACATGGGGAGATGTTCTGTTGACGACAATAAATTTAATACCCACATAAAAATTGTAATCAGTTGGCAAATGAGGATTTGCTCGTTTGTCAGCTGATCGCTGTCCTGTTGACACGGGACATTGATTGGGATGAGTCGTACATCTGAACGCTCGTTCGTCCTATTCTCTGCTGGCGTAAAAAGAAAAGCCTGTTACTGAAGACAAGAGCTTATCTGCTCCTAAAAGGGGATAAACTTTACTGCAGACAATAATTGATCATGGCTGTGCTATCTTAGATTAGGAAGAAATTTCACAAAGGATAAAAAAAAACATGCCCAAGGATAAACTTTTATATAGAAATATAGTTCTGAATATTCTAAGTTCAAACTTTGTTTTTCCATTCTGGCTGAGTCATCTGATTCCAAAATGGGAATTAAGGCTGATCCAGATGTTCTTGGAAATATCATCTTTATTTTTCCACTTAGGAAATCTAGCCTAGTCAGGCAAAAGAATCCTAAAAGCAAATTTATTCAAGACTGTGAGTCCATACAGAATAAAAATGATATAATTTTCAAGAAAGGTTTAATATGTAGATACCTTGTATGTGCTACAGGAGAAATCCTTGTGGCCACAATGGCATATGATTCACATTGGCAGACAATAGCAAACAAGGGAGGGAGAAATGGCCCTCTACAAACCATACCCTACCTGACCCATGTCATTGACCTCTCACCGAGCCAAACCAGCAATCTACTGCCCACTGATGTGGATCAAAAACCCGAAACAAGCTGTCTGTGCATGGTTATATGTTCCTTCTGGAGAAGACTCCGGCTTTGGTTTATATTCCCAGTCATTATCACAAGGCTTCTTAAAAGGTCCGACATTGACTTGCAGAAATGCTGCCTTCCTATAAGTAATCTTCCATTTGTATATATGTCTCCTTCAAATTATCGAGATGGACAAGGGCTGTAGCAGCCTATCTCGACATAGATTTGAGTAACAACACCAAATGAGTCCCATTTTGAGTCTTGCACTCCTGCTTACATACTTTTATCTTATATTTGTTTTTGTTGATTCTTTCTCTCATTGTTACCATATATAACGCGGGATAGCAAAAAACAAGACTAATACAAGACAACAATATAATTTTCTTGCATGGTAAGGTTCATTACGATGGTTTGAAATTATGGTTAGTTTTGAATATATTCTTTTCTGTATTATTTTAGTTCTATTCTCTCTCTACACCAGCTGTTGCTAGGTGGCAAGCCTCCCGAACAACAAACAGTTGGTGTTGGACTAGCTCGTTTGATAATGCAGCATTGAATGCAGCACTGTGTCAACTTCATGTTTCCACAGACGCTTTCAACCTAAAGTAAAATATTAACTACTACTTTAGTAGGTGTGAGAAATGGACAAATGTCAACACTGAACTGTGTAAGACGTGTCGGCATGATTTACTGTTAGGAATATATCTGCTCCCGGTAGTGACTGAATACCAATGAACTGTTATGCCTTATTGCAGGGCTGAGGGGGCTTCTTAGGACGCACCAATTCTCTTAAATCTTTGTCATTGACCTCAGTGTATAGTTGGGTTCCCCCAGGAATATTGCGGAATGTCCGCAGCAGGAGCGTACGAAATTTCAGCACGATTTTCGCAGAGGAAAAGCTGCTTCAAAACCCACGCCATCTGGCACAGGTTTGAAGCGGCTTCTCCGCCTGTATTCTGCTGCGGGAATCTTTCCCCATATAGAGGAGAGAGCCTGCAGTGGAAACGGAGATACAATTGACATGTCGCAAACTTGAGTTCCGCGCTGCATGTCAGTTTCTGCTCAGCTTGTCCACAGCGGACTGTCCGCAGCGTGTGGAACGAGATTTTTGCAAATCGCTTACTTTGGTGCTTAGTCTAGGGCTTAAGAATGCATGCAGAAGTTCTGTGCAGAAAGCCTGCATGGAAATTACACGGCAATTCCGCCCCATGTGAACCCAGCCTATATGTTTTGATCGTAGAGTTTCTTTAACATCAGTCGTAGTTTAGGCTCAAATTAAGATATTACACATCATGACATCCCAACTGACAGTTCTCACTGTGCACTGTCATTCTTCATTTTTTCTTTGGTGGCAATGTAACAATATTGAACACTTGCTGCTGGGCTCTTGCACATAAATTAGCCTGTTGCTGATGTAGATTGTTCAAAATTAATGGAATCAAATCTGATTTAAGCCACCACCTTTAGTTATTCTACTGTGCCTAAATCAGCAGGAATACACAATAAATAGTAATGGATTATTTATTTATTTTCTTTAAGAAAGGTGCAATTTATACTCTTTATGTCTGTGGTTTTTGTTATATCTCTGTGAGGTTTTTTTTTATTGAACTCATTGACGGAATGTATGTATGTATGGCTTTGCAAAAAATATTTAAGTCCATGTCTACTGCAGGCTTGCCGGTGGATGACAAGTCCAATTCAGGATGGGCAGATCCGGCCACAGCAGTCTTGCAGGGGAAATTTTGTCCTGGGTTCGGTGCTACAGTGTCTTGATTCTTTCTCTATTTCCCGTTGGTCTCGCGAGCAGTGCAGCGAGCGTTTCCAAAAGAGGGGGCAGCTTGGTAAGAAATGTGCCTCCAAACTCTGTGATCGGAGACTAGAGTAGACCACTCGTAATCAATATAACAGGCTTCAAGGGATTTCTTCAGAGAATCAATGGAGGGGCTAATGAAGGAATATATGAACACAATTTACTTTCTAGAGCTGCTTTAAAGGGAAAAAAAACTTTTGCAGACATGTATGTGTTATAAATGCAGCCTTCTGTCCCATCACCTCTACAGAAGGAAACACAACTTCCAAAAGATTATCTGTAAGAGTAGACTTTGTTACAGTTCTAGGTGATAAATACACACTACGGCAGATCGAGGTTTGTCAGAGGTTGGATGTCTTGTTGCCATATGTTTCAGCTCAAACATGTACTTTGACTCTAGTTGTGTGTGATCACCAGGAGATCAAATTATGTCATTTCACTGCCAAATACAGATGACAGGCCACAATTTGGACAAGAAGGGAGTAACGCCAAGTACAATGACTGCATTCATGTTACATGGCATGTAGTATCTGTTACACAAGTCACATGTTGTTTAGTCATTAGACATAGGCTTTAAGGGATTATCCCTGAAGGACCCTATGATATGTACTTGTAATGGGAAAGTTTTCCTAAGCATTTTTACAGTTCTTATCAGATTGGCATTAAGGCCACGAAAAGTATCAACTGGGGAGAAAAGAAGGAAGCCTTATGGCCCTGTTACGCAGGATGACAGTCGGCTAAATGACTGCACGAGTGCTGACGTCATCGCTAAGGTCGCTGGATCGCTGGCTTCTCACTCAGCACTTCACCTTCTGAGTGGTGAGCATTTACACGGAACGAGAAGCCAACAAACCAGTGATAGTTTATATGATGACTGAAAGTCAGTGATAAAGACTTGTGAACAAGCAGTGAGCGAATTTTTATTTTTTTTTGCATTTACACTGTCGAACAGACAGGGACATGGACATTTACACCATCTTAAAAGGACATTTTTAAATCAGGGCTACCATCCCATCTCAATTGATGATCAGATCACCAGTGCCATAAGGATACACAGAAGTAATCTGCTCCAATACAGAGGAAGGCCACCTGCAGACGGCCGGGTCGAATCCCAGACCCAACCCAAACCCCTGCAGGGACCAGCGTGGCACTCACCTTTCCCGTGGCTCCGGCTCTTTGACAGCCGGCGCATGCGCAGAGCGGAGCCGGCAGCCAGGGAGTGACATTTCTGTGCGGGGCTCTGCAAGCCCCGCACAGAAATAGAGCATTTCCCGATTTGTTCTCCGCGCGGACAAATTGTGTCGGGCTGCCTAGGATTGCATTTTCTAATGCAATCCTCTGGCAGCTTCCACGGGCGGAAATTCTGCGGGAAATCCTGCTGCGGAATTTCCACCCGTGTGCAGGGGGCTGAAAGGAAGAAAACAATCATGTACCTCTGGTAGTGAGCTACAATCCACAACTAGGAGTACTAAGAAAAACTGCAAGGAAACTACATTATACCCTACATAAGGAGGAGAACCTGAAAATCATATTTCTGGACCCTCCCCTGCTATGCTACAGACAACCTCCGAATTTGAGAAACGTGATGATCATTGCATTGCCCTTCGACAGATGAAAATAACTTATCCCCGCAATATAAGGAGCTAGAAAACTGGTTCACATATCCCTACCATAGACAGAATACAGAGCCCCAGCATACATCAGGACCGGATTCTGTGCACTAAATGTCCAATTGGGGGTCTTTATGTTGGAGAAATTAAAGCAAGTATGAGGTCTTATTGCCACACAATTAAAGAAAGAAAGATTCATTTAACTGTGGATGAGCATTTTTGTAGTCAAGGACACAAAATAGAACAGATGAGGCTTGTTATATTAAAAGGCAACTTCAAATTTCACAGACACAGGAGAATGTGGGAATACAGGTTAGTGAAAATGTGCAATACCTCGAACAGAGGACTAAGTCTTTCTGAAGGATTTATGGTGGGGTATAACATTTAAGAGATGTGGTCCAGGGATAATGGGGGCACCAGGTCTGTGAACTACTAGATCAATTCAGAGACAATAAAACTCTCACACTGTTATCTGCGGAATAAGTAATGATTTACTCCCCAAGTTCATTCCATCTTGTTATATTTTTATCACAAATTAATCATACTATGTCTCCCTTCTTTTGTGTATATATACACTCTTTGTGAAAAAAAAAACCCAAGTACCTAGATTTTTTTTGTCATTTTTCTGCAAAACTTGGCATGTAGTTCCATCTCAGGCAGATATACAAATGATTAGAGTTGTGGTGTGATTAGATAAACGGTCTTGCCACCTGAGGCCCTAAAAGTGGTTTCACCCTTGGCCTATAAAAAGGCTCTCAGAGGCTACTTGTGTGTAGTAGACCTCTTTTTCGTGTGTCGCAGAATGTTAAGGCAGCAGTATGCAGTCCTAAGCTCTCACTCATGACCTGAAGGTTGCGAGTTCAATCCCCGCCTGGTTCAGGTAGCTGGCTCAAGGTTGACTCAGCCTTCCATCCTTCCAAGGTTGGTAAAATGAGTACCCAGTTTGCTGGGGGGTAATAAATAAAAAAATATTACCTGAAAGTGCTGCGCAATAAGTTGGTGCTATACAAATAACAAGTCCCCCCCCATTTCCCTTGTTCTGCTTATGTAGAGCCTGTTGACCACTAGAAGCCTGTACAACACATCTAAGAGATTTTGCCCAGTTAATAGACTTTGATAGGGGGCGCATTATTGGAATGCAAGAATCTCATATCGACAAATTGTCCACCAGCTGGGTCATTCTGACCAGACTGTTAGGAGGTGTTGGGACCAGTGAATGCATAAGGGAGTGCACACAGGGCAACCGACTCAGAGCGCTCTTGACAGACTAGTAAAGAGGATTTTCTGATTGTCTGATAAGCACGAGCAGCTCCAACTTCTTGTCTGCCATCCAGAGACAGGTGGCACAATTGTTACACCACTGTATCTATCGGAACCATTTCCAGGTGCTTGGTTGAGGGACATTTGGTCTTAAGGCGCTCATTGCATGTACTACCTTTGACATCCACCTACCGATACCTCAGTTTGCAGTGTTGCGATGAACGATGAAAATAGACTGCTATGGAGTGTTGTCTTCAGCTATGAATCCAGTTTTAATTTGGGCACTGAAGATGCCCGTGTTCATGTCTGCTGATCTAGGGGTGAGCGCCTGCTGCCTTTGCTGTGGAACAGCATGCTGCCCCCACTGCTGGTGTGATGGTCTGGGGGGCCATGGCATATGACACTCGGTCACCAAGTATGAAGGACAGTGATATGAAGGACAATGACAGCTCAGCGATATGTTCAGGACATCCTGCAGCCACATGTGTTCCTCTCATGGTGGCTTCCAGGAGGCATTTTCCAGCAGGATAATGCTCAGACGTACACACATGGGGGTCACAGGAAGCCTCTACAACATTTCCACACTGCCCATTCGCCCAGATTTATCACCAATACAGCACATATGGGATATCAGCTTTGACAGCCTATGAGTTAGAATGTACTAGAGGCTCAGTTACAGTAAATGTGGAGCGATATGCCACAGGATACCATATGGAACCTGTATGCCTCCATGCCTGCCAGTATCACATCTTGCATCCAAGCTAGAGGTGGTACAACAGGGTACTAGAGCCTCCATGCCCGCCTGTATCACATCTTGTAGCCAGACTAAAGGTGGTACTACAGGGTACTAGAGCCTCCATGCCCACCTGTATCACATCTTGTATCCAAGCTAGAGGCAGTACAACAGGGTACTAGAGCCTCCATGCCTGCCTGTATCACATCTTGTATCCAAGCTAAAGGTGGTACTACAAGGTACTAGGGCCTCCATGCCCACCCGTATCACATCTTGTATCTAAGCTAGAGGCAGTACAACAGGGTACTAGAGCCTCCATGCCTGCCTGTATCACATCTTGTATCCAAGCTAAAGGTGGTACTACAGGGTACTAGAGCCTCCATATCCACCTGTATCACATCTTATATCCAAGCTAGAGGCGGTACAACAGGGTACTAGAGCCTCCATGCCCGCCTGTATCACTTCTTGTATCCAAGGTAGAGGCGGTACAACAGGGTACTAGAGCCTCCCTACAAGTATTTAGTTCTAATAAAAGTCTGATTACGAGGCCTCAGTAGTCTCAAGAGCCTGTGCTGTTGTGTTAACATCATCATATCATTATTTTATTTGTTGGCGATTGAAGGTATCATATCTACAAGATTATTTTGTTTATCTTACTGAGAGCAACAACATTTTGTTCTACCAGCTAACACGGTGCCAATTCTTTTCTGGAATACTTAGACATGCCAGTATATCAATTCCTTTTCGGAATTTAAAAAACGTAATAATTATTTCATAAAAAAATGTAAGCAATATTGCACAAAATACATTTCATAATTTAAAAAACTTGTACACGAACATGTTTGATGCGTGCCGTGCATATATCTCTCATGTTTACTTGCTGCAATCCCAATACACTATCTTCGTGAGTATGCGCGCATGTTTTGCGTGGCTCATGTGAGCAGCACAATGAAAGTGTATGGGAGATTGCTACTGCATATTTCTGGGTAATACCCAATGAGCATACAGTTGTGTGAGCCCAACCTAACATAACCATCATATATTTGATCCATCCACAATGGTTATAACACCTACTATAAATATGTACATTTATTGTAGGTTTGTAGGTGTTGAGTGATGAGCAATGTAAACAAGTATGAAAGAAACACTGCATTTTGGTGTATTTTAGTGAGTTTTGCTTGTCACTAGAGATGAGCGATCGTGCTCGGTAAAGGCAGATACTCTTCTTGAGTAACTTCATACTCGTCCAAGCAAATGCGAGGGGAAGGCGGCGTGGGGGGGGGGGGGGGGGGAGAGAGTGGGAGATCTCTCTCACTCTGACCCCCGCTCCCCCCACCCTCACAGCATTTGCTCGGTTATTGACAGATTGAATACAAATAAGCCTGTTTTCAGTTGGAAACTCCTATTCAGATATTTTCTTCTGTTTAATGGTGTCAAATAACAACCAATCATCAGGGCTGCCAATTTCCTGGACCGCTTGAAGGAGACTTTTGTCCAGTATTCATAAATTTAAAAAATGAATGGATCTGAAATTTTTTGAGATTTATGTTTTAAATTGGAGAAGCTTGTATCATTTTATTAGCATTGCGATTGTCATCATTTTACCAATACTGATGTCTTCCTATCAGCAGTGTCACCTGTAGAGTTATATATTACTTATACGAGTAATTATAAAGTTTCATTAAAGTTTTCCAATTTGTTTGAAAAACAAATACAGGCCGCCCCTTGTTTTTGGATAAGTTATCCAGAAAGAAAGATTTTAAGAAATCAGTCTGACACCCCTGTCCATCATGTATATAAGTGTTCAGCTCTAGACTGTAAATCCTGCAAGCATTGTTCTGGCCAGCAGCTTGGCAGATCGGGTTAAACCAGGAGTAGGTGGCTGACTGGACAAACTGAACAGGAGCCAGGTCTGAGCTTGCATCAGCCAGACGCAGGCAGGAGCTCCAGCAAAGTGCTGACCTAGTTTAACAACATACTTAATACTTGGTTGAGGAGATCTAACTGGAGTTCCGAAATGTTTGCATCTGTCAAATACTAAATAATTAGATGACAGTAGAATGCAGCACATATAATAAGCCCTGACCTAAACCTGTAACCTTAACAGCCTTAGAGGAGAACTACCTTGCACTCTTCTTACACAGCATATAATGACAGTGAAGGGTGGAATACAGCATTCATTTATAGGGTGGAACGTTGCTGTAATTTATTTTCTTTGCTTAAGGGTAAATGCACACGGGCGGAAATTCCGCAACGGGATTTCCCACAGAATTTCCACCCGTGCACGCTGCCATAGGATTGCATTAGATAATGCAATCCTATGCAGACAGTTGCGATTTGACCGCATGAAAACCCGCGTGGTAAGCAAAGCGCGTCATGACATTTCTGTGTGAGTCTCGCAGAGGCCCGCACAGGAACGTCATGGCTGACGTGCTGACTCTGCTCTGCGCATGTACCGGCTGGGCGGCAGCCGGCACATAACAAGGCGGAGGGGACGCCGGAGGAGGTGAGCCGCGGGTCACTGCAGGGGTACGGCTCGCATCCCGCTGCCAGAATTCTCGCAGCTGGATCTGACCCGGCCGTCTGCATGAGGCCTTAAGGCGGCATAGATTTACTCTGTAACTGAAGCCTTCTTGTGCAAGAACACAAGGGCCAATACTAGATTGTATAACATGTGCCAGTTGTAAAATATAATAGACTTCTGTACGCCACAGATCAGATATATTCGTACCTTCGGGACCCACACCTATCTCTAGTTGTGGCCCTCACAGCCCTGGCCCAACTGTATAAGGTGGCTGGGCTGGTCTGGGTTACATAAAAAGTTGAGCGGGCTTCGCTACGCTGTTTTAGTATCTCCTACAGAAGTCAATGTGGATTATGGAAACAAGGTAGCTTAGCTGCACTCGGCTGTTTTCTTCCTCTTGACCCCCTCGTAGAGAGCGGTATTCCCATGTTTGGCTAAGATGAGAAGATTCCTTTAACAATAGTTAGAGGACAGATGAAAAAGAATATAATTCAGGATCAGACCATACAGAATTTGTTTGCTGTCTGTAACCATGGAGACACATAGGTCTGCATTGGAGCTGTATACATTATCTCGTAGGAATTTAAATAGCAATAAGACAGTTTGCAAAGGTGATTATTTTTTATTTTACTTTGGAGCAATTAAAAAATGGCATATATTGTGAAATAGCCGAGCCATCCCCCACTCCAATAGACTAATCAGTATAAATGTCCTTATTCATAGTTATAAGTTAACATCCTGTGTATATAAAAGTTCCTTCTTTAGCAACTCTAGGGCTTAAACAGATGGGCGCATGCGCTAATATGCTGCCGCTATGGAGTGCTTTAGCGCATGAGCTGTTTTTTTTTTTTTTTGAATCTTTCAAACTTTGCGCTATTGCGCGTGAGTTTGAAAAAGAAGTGGGAAGAAAGGTCTGCCCTATCTTTCTCGCATGTAGAAAAACTATGTGCGAGAAAGATAGGGCAAATCCTATCTTTTCTTGCACGTACTATTAATGTGTGAGAATCCTGATAGTGAAAACAAAACCATTACGCATTACGGGACAAAAACACGCCAATCTGTTTAAGCCCTTAAAGTTTTTTCTGCATATTGCAACCACCCCTATTCACAGAACACAGGGTAAAGACAGGGAAAAAATGGGTATAGGCGCAAGTTTTTTAAAGACAAACACAAGACATTATTTTTAGCTCAGGTGTGTTTTTATTGCAGACCAGCATACATAAACGCGTTTCAGAGCACGTTCGAGGAGTTGAGCTAAGAATAACGTCTTGTGCTTCTCTTAAAAAAGTTGCACCTGTGCCATTTTCCCCCCTTTGTTTACTCTTTACATATGTCCTCCTAAAAGGATGTGATGGTTTTGGGGCTGGCTGCATCGGATAAAAACTTTATATGTTTTTTTCTTTGATAAAAAGTTAGAAAAACATGTCATGAAAACTCTTGTTTATAGGCTCTGGCCTTCCGGGGTATTTCTCCACCCCTTTTTTTACTGCTATTCTTCAAATTCACAGAATACGGACTGCTGCAAACAATATTATTAAGGAAGTGGCATGTACTGAAAGCTTGTATAAGCAGCAATTCAAGTAACATATTTTAGGCATTTGCTGCTAATGCCTTTCCTTATTATTAGATCTAAATAGCTGGAGATCCTTTATATTCAATGCACCTGGTATTACTGTTGTCCATGTAGTAACCAGGTCTAGTTGCTGATGGATGGCTGTCTTGTATTTTATGGGTCTGCAATAATTGTGACCACATTAATGTACTATATATACCTGGTATATTTTCATGTAAGTACAGTACACATACTGCATCCACTGTGGCCACATAGTTTCACATTTGGTGCAGACTAGAATTCTCTCTAAGAATGTAATCCTTGAAAGCTTTCAATAGAGATATTCACTGTGGATGAATAAGGGTGTTGATTTGCAGTCATTAAAATATTTCTGTGCTGCGAGGGTGGGGCTCGAGCAACTCAAGTACACTGTGTTCTTTTTCTTGATTTTCCTGATACTAGAACAGACTTCTGAGGAGCTGTGCTAAGCCACTCCATTATTAGTATCTGCAAAAATAAAACAAGTGCAAAAAAACAATTGTGGTAGTCATGATTATGTGACATTCCATTGTTACGCCGCAAAGCCACTCCATTCTGTGCTACAAATTAGACGGGTAATTCTTTTGTAATATTATCACTCTAGATTTTTTTTATTACCAGATCTGCATGTTACATCTTACTACACTAATGTTAATCACAGAGTTACATAATTGAACTAATCCACCATGAAACCATCCCAACAAAAATAAACCAGATTTCACAATTACCGCATGTAATATGTGAACCTGTGTTATAAAAAGCTATTCTGTCTAATGCTTTGTGTAGAGTATGTGTAGAGGAAAACGGTGACTCAAATTATATTCAAGGCAGAACATAATTGGAGAGTCCCAGGTTACACAGGTTTAAAGCGGATCTCTGGTTTGGACATACACAAGCTCATATGTCATACATTTCCCAATACATACATCCAAGTACATTCAGGAAAAATTGACCCCAGTGCTTCTATACAATAAATGCCTACAAACATTCTACAACAGTCTGTGGCCCAAAGACAACCGAGGATAAAATGTTGTAAAGTAAGGGCTCCAATAGGCAAGTATGAGGATTACATTACACGTGCCTAATTAGCAAGTCATAGGGCCATCATTACAGCAAATTCATATGTTACCTGTACTAATGGGAGGGGGACATACGGCTTATGATAGGTTTTTTTTACAAGTTTGGCATTCAGAAATTAAGTTGATCACAACTAGTGATGAGCGAGTATACTCACTAAGGCACTTTACTCGAGCGAGTAGTGCCTTAGCCGAGTATCTCCCCGCTCGCCTCTAAAGATTCGGGGCCGGCAGGGGGTGGGCAGCGGCGGGTGAGAGCGGGGAGGAACGGAGGGGAGATCTCTCTCTCCCTCTCTCCCACTTTCCCCACCACTCCCCCCTGCTCACCGCCGCAACTCACCTGTCACCCGCGGCGGTCCCCGAATCTTTAGAGACGAGCGGGGAGATACTCGGCTAAGGCACTACTCGCTTGAGTAAAGTGCCTTAGCAAGTATACTCACTCATCTCTAATCACAACCTCTTTTGGAGCTGGAATGTTTGTTTTATACCCAAGTTTATTTGTTCATACCCTTCTTTTTTTCCTATCATCTGTTTGGTCCCATACAGATTTTGATTTCTGGACACTTTTGAAGGCATTCTCTATGTCGGCTCTGTATGTGGGCAAATAAAACATTTTGTTGCAATCTTGATTTTCCTGAAGTGGCAGTACTTGTTTTTCCAGAAAATTTCCATAGGAAGTAGTGGAATTCAGGTCAACAAACTGAATCATTTGAGCTGCAGTTCATTATTAATTTTTAATTTGGGCAATTATTGCTGCAAGAGCCAAATGTGTATATATTTCCTGTTAAACTATTTAATCTTACCCAAGAAAAATAAGTGGGTAAGGATTTTATGAGGTGAGGCAAGAATGTAGACCTCAAGAGTAGGTGTATGGGAAATATTAGAGGGCTGAACCAACCGTTCCTGTACAATTATGTGACGTGTGCAGAGAATTACAGGGTCGGAAGTGTTTCAGTTGCAATCAGTTTGCCAGTGATGTCAGTATGACATCATCAAGCAGTGTTAATTTCCCTTTTTGTGTTATTCATGTACCTAACATTGTGGTTTTGTTCAGCGTTACTTGACTTTTGCCATCTAAATTGGCAACTGTGGAAATATTTTCTCAGCTAGTTTTATATTGACACCTTCTTTGGTCTGTATTCATGTTGATGTCTTTGATAGTTATAATGATCCTCATGCGCCCTGTACTGTGCCAAAGTTCACCCTAGAAGACATTTTGAAGGCAGTGACCCGATGGCATAGCAAACCGTTACACCCACTTGTAAAGGATCCTGAGACTGTTGGACGCCATATTTTCTTTTGCTTTATGCGGTTGCGTTAGTAAATTTGTATATTCTCTTGACACTTTGTATAGCTTCCACTCATAAACAATACTGTACAACTACATATCATGTTGCAATGTTTATGTAGATATATCAAGAGTTCACATGCTTTTATCATAATTGCTAATTACAGAACCAGATCTCATGACATAAAGCTTCACATTACACAAGAACTTGAAATGTCCATAAAATCTGCAATGAAAAGAAGAAAGGATTATGTTCCAGCAAATAAGCCAATCTGTCCTTCTTTCAATCCTGTTATATAATTGGCCTTGGCAGGTCTCCTGAAGGTGCCATGCCGCCATCTGATTTCTCAATTGTCATAACAACACATTCTCCAAACATCATCTTGACAAATGATTGATGTCTACAGCAGGACAGAGAATATTATGTCAGATGGAAATAATCCCCACTCGGCATTCTTTAGGTCTTATCCCTAAATTGACAATAATGTGACTCATTCATTTTTGTTATTAAGGGACGGATTAATTTAATCACATTACTTTTCTTGTATCTTCTTCTGAGGATGGCAATTCTACACCTCCGGTGACTGACAGTATTGTTAGGTTATATTTAGTCAGAGGCGATATTGGAGATCCATTGAGAAAAATACAATGGGTTGGACTAGGTTAAGACCAAGTGAAGAAATCACATGTATACAATGTAAGTTTTCTTCAGAATGTATTGCTCTACTGGTAAATAGTACTCATTACTGCAGAATTACACCCACTAAGAAGTTCCTAGAGTGCCAATGAGGAAGACTGGACATGAGCTGATATGACTGTCCCCTTTAGTAGTGTTAATACAGCTAACCTTTTCCTAATTCTCTACCTTTTTTGGGTAGACTCTATGAGTGAATGTTTTCTAAACTTTTCACCAATGATGAGCAAACTTTTCAAAAATTTGGTTGGTTTAACAAAATTTGGACAAAAAATGTTTGATTTGGACAGAATTAGATCAAAACAGAACCTGAACTTCACTAATACCCCTACAACGAAGAAGAAGGAAAAGAGAAGGAAGAAGAAGCCACTATAGAGGCTTCGGATGAGATTAACTGCCCTGGTTTGGGTTCGGAACGCTCGACCCGAAACAGGGTTCGATTGTTTTGGTTTCTCAATACTACTTTTCACCAAGAATTTACCAATGCAATTAAAATATTATGTCTATAGATTGCTTTAGATTTTTTTTCATGCAAGAAAGAATACCGTAATTCTGCTACAGATATATTTGATATATTATGTAGCTTGGCAAAATAGGATTTAAAAGAATTTTGGCATTTTGTTAGTTTGTATGATTGATTTTTGTACTTTGGCATGATTCACAAAATATGTAAAAAAAATTGCAATTCCAAATTGCTAAACTTATTTTTTGCAGAGATCTTACATTCTTCTTCAGTGTTCTTGGGCATATTATCTACTATATCAGCTTACTTGGTGTAGTTAAATAAACCATGTACTGTGTCTCACTCCATTTCCAAGTACAAATTAATATTTATTGGAAATGTAATCTGGGTGTTATTCTTTTGACTAATGGCTGGTGATGTCAATGGAAGATACATGACCAAAGGAGAATAGAATGTGAGGCAGTCAGTATGATCATATTGCATAATCAGACATTTTTCTCTAATGTCACACAGCCTTGTATTTCCCATTGACAAGCTAATAGGAAGGTATACTGTGTTATATGATTTATTATGAGTGTGAACTACAGTACTAGTTTCCATTCGTTTCCATGTTTACTGTACACAGTTTGTCAGTACATAATACATTCCATTGTAATATTTGTTATTTACTTATTGTGTTGTGTCTTATTGGAAAATATATGATAAATATTAATCACTAATTTTAATTAGTGCAGTAAAAAATTGATGTTCCCAAGAAAAGATATGCTTTGCCATAAAACCAAGTTTTCTTTGGGCAAGATCTGAAGGCAGCAGCTGGCGTCCCCTGACTTGCACTCTTTAACCCCACTAAACGGTATCTGGCGTTTGCTGCAGTTAACCCCAGATCTTTACCCCAGAAGTAATCTCAGCCAGGGGCGTAACTATAGAGGGTGCAGGGGATGCGGTTGCACACGGGCCCAAGAGCCTTAGGGGGCCCATAAGACCTCTCTTCTCCATATAGGGAGCCCAGTACTATGAATAAAGCATTATAGTTGGGGGCCCTGTTACAGGTTTTGCATTGGAGCCCAGAAGCTTCAAGTTATGCCTCTGTGCAGCATGGTTTAGGTATGGGTACGGGTACAGATACAGATAGAGGTGGGGGGGGGGCAGCTCACCTTTTGCATCAGGGCCCCTGAGCCTTTAGTTATGTCCCTGGTCTCAGTTATATGACAGCTGACGCAAACTGGTAAGAGTTACTGTAATATGCTACTGGAAGAGCAGACAGAGACATGGTAGGGTAAGCAAATGTCTTGCTTAACAATGAATCAGACCAAGGGTCAGGGCAAGCAACAGACTGACTAAGTATTATCAATAAACAAGACGGAGTCAGGAGTAGAAAAAACTGGAACTCTAAGTGGAACAGGTACAGATTAAAACTAGAAAAACAGTCTGAAAAATATTATACCTTTGCACACTAAACAGACTTTTTGTTCAGGCACCCTCTAACGGGAGGGGTAGTCTTACATAGACCAAGACGAGTCAGGATTCGTTGGGAAAGGAAAAGCTGGGTGCACATGCTGGTCCTTTAAAAGGTGGACCATGCACACACGCACCCTATGGCTGCTAGTGACAGATGGCCTTGGAAGCAGGAGGACACAGCATCTGCCATTGATGACAGGAACTGAGGGACTAGAGCCATGAGCATTGGAGGGAGAAGGTGAGGGAAATAGCCAGCCATTGACCCTGACTGGGCCATGGGATTCTCTTAACTGTTTTGTCAATGTAAAATTGTCAACAGCACTAGGTAATACCAGGGGAGAAAAAAATAACTATATGGATGTTTTAAGGTTCCCAGTAGTCATAAAATGACCTTTGGTGCTGCAGTAAGTTCCCTGGAGGTATGACATCTTGCTCAAGTGCTCTTCTCTCTGTCCAGTGAACTGCACTGTAGATTATATTGAAAGCTCTAGCTTTCTCCTGGTTGGATACCACAGCTGTCAATCAGACGGTGGAGTAGCTCACCGAACAGAGAGGAAAGCATTAAAGGGGTTTTGTGAATAGAAAAAAAAATCAATACTTACCTATTTCTCCGCAGACAGTCTTCATACCAGATTCTCACCTATCTTCTCCTGGTTCCTCCAGTCCCCGGATCAGGTCACCTCCAGCTGGTCTGAACCATCTTCTTCCTGTTTTGGAGCGTCCATTAGGTGCAGTTCACTTCCTGCATATATATGTATTGTATAGTGTATGAAACACTAGCAGTGAGACATCGTGCATGCGCAGTTGCACTAAGGCCTCCTGTCCACGGGTGATATATCTCTGTGTTATCCGCAGTGATAATCCGGCCACGGGTAACGCAGTAAACACTTCCCATAGACTTAACTATGGAAAGCGCAGCCCGACATTCACGAGTGGAGAATAGATAGGCTCACCGAGGAGACCTGTCAGTTCTCTCCTCTCCCACGGTATCGCTAGCGATATTCCGCCTCGCCTGTGGGCAGGCAGTCTAAAGCAGGCAGCCGAGGATTCGGCATTCCCTGCTAGGCAGTGAACACTACATCACTAGTGATGTAGCGTAGATTGACCTGCAGGTAGCAGAATGCTGGCAATGTATGCTTCGTCACAGGAAAGGGATCTGGCCGGCTGGAGGTGAGGTGACCTGGGGGACTGGAGGAGCCAGGAGAAGATCAGCAAGGAGAAGATGCAATAAGAAGACTGATGGGGAGGAATAGGTATGTATAGAATTTTTTTTCTTAATTACAGAACCCCTTTAAGCAAGAAGTCCCTGCCTCCACTGGAAGAGAAGACTGAGACACGGTTATAGAAAAGACCCAAATCAGGGTAGGCAGATGTCTTGTGGATGAAGCATCAAAGGTCATTTTTAACAGTTGGGGACCCTAAAAACATCCATAAAGGTAGCTTTATACCCCTCTTCCTATCTAGCTCTATAAGCAGGTTTGCATTGGCAAAATCCGCTAACAGGATTCCTTTAAGATGTAATCAGTTTAAATGGTGGGGAAGGCAACAAACACATCATAAATGAGTACATTAAATATGTGCTTATACATGCTGGTGCATTTATATCTGTAAGTGCTGTACTTCACACTGTGCTTTTAGCTTGTGCATAGGCATACACGATATAGTATGTGGTTACTTGAGGACAAAGAATGTACATCACATATAAAATAGATGTACTCTTAAATGCAATCATTCTACATTCATTGCTACTTAGGAAGACGCATTTGTACTCTATTATTTTTAAGCCTAGCCAAACTTTCCCACATAGAACATTTATTTCTCTGTTAGATACATCTTTAATCATATCAGTGATTTATTGCTATCTCAACATAAAGCTGACTCCCCTGGTGCCTGCTGTTTGTTTCCACCACTCACAGGCAATCTGTGGTTTATTACTAAATCTGAAGGATTACAGTACATAGGAAAGGTTAGCAAGCGGTGTCAACTTCTAAGTAAGTTGGGTACGAAATGTGTATGTGGGTAGAACTAGCAAAATCAGCCACCAGCAAGGGAAGATAACTTGTATAATCAATATGTTAATCAAAATCCATATTTTTTAAAGCTGATATTTCATAGTCGATCATATTAAAGGTGGTCTCACATCTGATTTGGAGATGCTGCTTTCCTGCTCCATTTCTGGACAGAACCGAACAGTGCCGGACGGACCACATTGATTATAATGGGGTTTGTCTGCTTTCCACCCAGCTGGCCGGTTTTTGGATGGAAGAAAGAGCCCTGCATGCAGCGCTTTTTCTTCTGGTATTCTGAGCCAGATCTGTACAAAAGTAATTGAAGATAAATTGTCTTGTAACACTTCCACAGCCTTATATTGCTCTACACAATTATAAATGGGTCTGTATATGATGAACTAAAAGATAAAAAAAAAACTTTGCCATTGGCCATATGTTCAGATGTGGCTGAAACAGTGACTAAGGCTGCATTCACATCTGCATTGGAGGCTCCATTCAGAGGCTCTGGTGGAGATCTGGCACAAAATCTTAGACAAAGTAGCATAGCAAGCTCGCTTTTTTCTCTAAGAAAATTTTGGCTAGCATACCGGATGGACCCCATTATAGTCCATGAGACCCATCCGGTGCTGTTCGGATCTGAAATATGTCAGATCTGGTGGTTTCAGTATTTTTGCTGTTCGGCTCTGAGGATGGAGTTAAACAATGAAAATAACCGGAAGCTGAACTTAGCCTTACTTAGGGCACTTTTACATGGCGACAGTTGTCCTGGTGATAATCGCTTTTACACAGGAGCGATAATCGCTCAATGAATTGAGCGGGTCAGAGATCCCTCCAGCCACCCATCTCGATTGATAGTTGATAGGCAGTCGTTCATGGACTGCTTATTTACATAGGCCAATCATTGTCCACTTTCTTTGCCTGCCTAAACTGATCAATGAATGATTAGCCAGTGAATTATCGTTCGTCCTTCTAGTTGCTAACAGCATTTACACTGAACAATCATGGTTCAAATTCCCACAATCCAGCAAAAATCTGAACAACTGGCTCGTGTAAAAGAGCTCTTAGGCCGGGCTCACACGTGCGGATCGGATTCCACATGTGGGAGGCCCGTAGCGGGTTATGGCTGTGAGTCTGGCCGGTGACTCTGCAATCAGCAATTAATTGTATTGCACATGACCACAGAGGCTCGCAATTCTGAAAGAGTTTGCCCAAATAAAGCATTCAGCCTTCATTTATGGAGCCAAATCTGCTTCTTCCTAGATCGATAAGATTGGTGAGCTGCATCGCACGGCCTCCACCTCACAGTCCTATAACTTGACGTGACAACACTTCGTCCCATTTGCAGCTTCAAAGGTTTAGAGCATGCCTTCTGATCTCTTCGGGACAGTTTTAAGACGAATTGAGAATCCCTAGGGCTGGCTATTTGTTTCCTTTCACAGCGCCTCTTTTTGTTCACCGACAAGTTTCGACCCAAATCCAATCGCATCCAGGACACCAGTTCATTTACGAACAATTTCCTACCTATTTCGGACCGGGTTGTTGGAGTATTTTGAAGCAGCACTTCAATTTTTCCCTTTTATAAGGTAAAATATTAAATTTTTTGCCCGTTTTAGCAATAGCTCCAACAATGTTGTATAGTAGATTACACGAAGAGGCAAATCATATACAGTAGCATTTTACTACCAGATTCTGTGGACAATAAGTAATATTGCCTACCACAGCACCCATATTAATGCAACCAATAAATGGTTTTACAAGAAGAATACAACTAAAACATCCCGGGCCGCATTTATCAAAACTGTCTAATAGAAAAACTGACTTTGTTGCCCATAGCAACCAATCAAATATCAGCTTTCATTTTTAAAACCGCTTTGGTAATATGAAAGCTGAGCTGTAATTGGTTGCTATGGACAAGACAGTTTTTGATTTAGACTGCTTTGCTAAATGAGGATCCCTGGAGATCAATACAAAATGTAAGACTATGCTCACAACCCCATGAAGAACTAGGTAAATACCAGGGCTTCTGGAACAATGAAACTGCCTAAAAGAAAGGGTACTTTTAGATGGAATGATTAGTGTTCAAAAAATTGTTCAAGAGAGCAAAAGTGAGCGGTAATTGTTCGGCCTAAACGCGAGCCAATGACTGAACGATGAACGAGAATTAGAGATGAGCGAGCATACTCGCTAAGGACAATTGCTCGAGCGAGCATTGCCCTTAGCGAGTACCTGGCCGCTCGAGAGAAAAGGTTCGGCTGCCGGCGCGGGGGAGCTGTGAGTTGTCGCAGTCAGCAGGGGGAGCGAGGGAGAGAGAGAGATCTCCCCTCCGCTCCTCCCCACTCTCCCTCGCAGCTCCCTGCCCGCCGCCGGCCCCCGAATCTTTTCTCTCGAGCCGGCAGGTACTCGCTAAGGGCAATGGTCGCTCGAGCAATTGCCCTTAGCGAGTATGCTTGCTCATCACTAACGAGAATCAACCACTTTTCATTCATCGTTCATTCTATGCGGGCATCAAAATCATCGTTGGCTGATTCATTTATCATTTGGTTTGATCAGCGCTCGTTCGGTTCTTCTCATTCCCTTATACAACAAATGTGAAAGACTGAATGATTCTGAACGACTCCCAGCGATGTATCTACCTGTGCATGAGAGCGAACAACTAGCAGTGACGTCAATCACTCGTTTAAAGGACCCAAAGACTGTGTTGAAGTCCATCCAATTGAATGTTACTAGGACTGATCCTGTTATCCATAGCTTGGCTTGTGTGCCAGGATCCCCTAGTGATGGCCAACTCAATGTGTTGATTTACTTTGAAATGATAGACTTAGACTCATATACGGTAGTGAACTCACTGTTGTGGTTTATTGATTACATTTTAACAATTAGGGAGGCAACTGAGATGACAGTTTACCATTAGAGGACTGAAATCATCTGAGCATACAAGTTACAAAAATAAACCATGATACATTCTGAAGAGCAGGTAGATCCGCTTAGTGTCAGGCTAAAAAATATAAATCAGGAACATCATAGAATCCTAAACTAATGGACATTGGGGTAAAATATTTGAGAATTTAGATTTCATTTATTAGATTTATAGATCATCCGATTCAGGGACAGCAGGATTGAAAAGCATGTGGGAAGAGACTAGAATATGGGGGTATTCCGATGCCCATCCTTGAGGTGTTCTGTTAAAGGACTTTCTTGCCCTGACAGGGTCCATAGACATGTCAAAGGTAAAGTTGTTCATAGAAGGCAGGTCATATTCTGGAACCTTGAATGAGATCATTTTGGATGCTTTTTCAAATCCTCCAAATGGAGTTGCCGCCCTGGTAATGATAACAAATACAGAAGAGAATCCATATTAGTACATATGTTTAATAATAACAAGATACACTTTTTAGAAATGAGAACCAAACATTTAACGCTTCGAAGTTTTCACAACTTCACATTAGATAGATAGTTTTTCTGGAGCAAAGTGGTTTTTCTGCTGATATTGAAGTTGCCGCTAGGGTTACATGGTGGGGTCATCCAACCCACGGAAGCTTTAGTGTAATCCGGGACACTGAGCTATAATGAATTTGGTGAATCAACGCAATAAAAGTGGTAAATAAAAATATAGAATTTATTTACTAAATTATTAATTTACTAATTAAATATATATATATATATATATATATATATACATATATATATATATATAAAATTGAATGTATGCGTGTATGTCTGTCTGTCTGTCTGTTTGTCCTTTATGCGCTACTACACCATTCATCCGATCGCCAACTTTGGGAAGTTGTTGAGTACACTCCTGGGAAGATTATAGGCATAGTACAACTATCCTACGATAAATGGCGCGCGTGCGAGCGTCGTCGACAGTTACGCCCCCCCCACGTAGATCGTTCGATTTCCATCACTGCCACTAATTCTCTCACTTCCCAATGTCGTAGAAACATGAAATTTGGCACAAGCATTGATTATGTCATAAATAGGAAAAGCTAATGGGTCCCAACTCAATTATTCAATTGTAAGCGCCAAAGAATTAGCGTCCAAATTTTACGTACGGAATCTAATTTTCTCGCTTCCCAATGTCATAGAAACGTGAAATTTGGCACGAGCATTGAATATGTCATAAATAGGAAACGCTAATTGGTCCCAACTCGATTATTCAATTCTATGCGCCAAAGAATTAGCGTCCAAATTTTACGTATGGAATGTAATTTTCTCACGTAGAAACTTGAAATTTGGCACGGGCATTGATTATGCCATAAATAGGAAACGCTAATGGGTCCCAACTTGATTATTCAATTCTATGCGCAAAAGAATTAGCGTCCAAATTTTAAGTACGGAATGTCATTTTCTCACATAGAAACTTGAAATTTGGCACGGGCATTCAATACGTCATAAATAGGAAAAGCTAATAGGTCCCAACTCGATTATTCAATTCTTTGCGCAAAAGAATTAGCGTCCAAATTTTACGTACGGAATGTCATTTTCTCACATAGAAACTTGAAATTTGGCACGGGCATTGATTATGCCATAAATAGGAAAATTTAATGGGTCCCAACTCGATTATTCAATTCTAAGCGCAAAACAATTAGCGTCCAAATTTTACGTACGGAATCTAATTCTCTCACTTCCTGATATATATAAATGAATGTATGTCTGTATGTCTGTCTGTCTGTCCTTTATGCATTACTACACCATTCATCCAATTGCTATGAGACTTTGGGAAGTTGTTGAGTACACTCCTGGGAAGATTATAGGCATAGTACAACTATCCTACGATAGGTGCCGCACGTGTGAGCATCGTCGACAGTTATGCCCCCCAGACAAAGATCGTTTGATTTCCATCTCAAGCACGAAAGCAAAAGGCATTACGAGCAACGGGATGAGTGTTCAACTACAAAATGATGCATCCGCCGAACGTTTCGCAAGACAATTGCTGGATATTGAGAATGCTGAGGTAACATGAAAGCTGTGCTGTGATTGGTTGCTATTTCTTATACTGCTGAGGTAACATGAAAGCTGTGCTGTGATTGGTGGCTACTTCTTATACTACTGAGGTTGCATGAAAGCTGTGCTGCGATTCATTGTTATATATTATACCACTGAGGTAACATGAAAGCTGCGCTGTGATTGGTTGCTATATATAATACCGCAGAGGTAACATGAAAGCTGCGCTGTGATTGGTTGCTATTTTTTATATTGCTGAGGCAGAATAAAAGTTGCGCTGTGATTGGTTGTTATTTCTCTTACTGCTGAGGTAACATGAAAGCTGCGCTGTGATTGGTTGTTATATTTTATACTGCTAAGGTAACATGAAAGCTGCGCTGTGATTGGTTGTTATATATTATACCGCTGAGGTAACTTGAAAGCTGCGCTGTGATTGGTTGTTATCTAGATATATAAAAACGAATGTATGTATGTATGTCTGTCTTCGCGGCAACGCGCGACGGGTACGCTAGTATATATATAAAAATTTGGGAATATTTGGGGATACTCAAAATGTTCTAAGTACATATATCTAGTACAGCCGACGTGCTGGAAGCCAGCGTATAAATAAGGCTCTGTTCAGTCCTTATTTTTTCTATACGTTCAGCATATGTGCCAGGAAAGCTCCCTGTGTTTATGCCAAAAGTGTCCCTAAGCCCTCGAATTCAGCAATGGTATACCAAAAATTAAAACCAATGTTAAGATGTAGCAATCATTAACATGACTGGCACAACATACAGTAACTCCATTTACACCATTGTAGCGGATTATAGTTAACACTTTAAGGGCCAGAGATTTTTCGATTTTTCCTTCTTTTATTACTCAGTTGACACAGCTGTATGTGACTGTGTAGGAGTTCTTGTTTTTTGTAGGTGAAGCTGTATTTTAATGGAACCATCCAATGTACCATATAATGTATTAAAAATATTTAAAAATGTTTAAGTGAGATGAAATGTAAAAAAAAGCACATTTTGGGAGTGTGGGTGTGTGTTTCATATTTAAGGTATTCATGGTAGGACATAAATATCACTTCCTCCTGCACGTCAATATGATTTCTGCGATGTCAAGTGTTTTACTACTTTACAAATAAATGTTTCTTAAAAAACTTGCATTTGTTGCCATATTCTGAGACTCCTAACCTTTTTGTCTTTCCATTGGTTAGGTTGTATGAGGGCTTGTTTATTGCAGGGCGAGTTGTAGTTTCTATTGGTACTACTTTGGAATAGATATGACTTTTTGGTCACTTTTTATTCAATCTCATTTAATAGAGAGGGTGCCTAAATACAGTACCTCTGGCATTGTGTACCTTTTAGGGCTCAGTCAGATGGGCGTTTTAATGTGCAAATTTTTGTGCACAGAACGCAAACGCACAAAATTTGCATGACTGAAGCAGGCAGAACGCAAAAAAACCCCAAAACACACACTTAGCTGCCTTTTTGCGCAGATAAAGAGCACTGACCGCTATCCCCTGCTGTGGCTGTGACAGCTGCAGAAGGGGATTCCTTGGATGTGAAACCCCTGGATGCTGTCACATCCAATGGTTTCACCTTTGGTCAAAGGGGCCGATGGCAGCAGCGGCGGTGGCCCCATTGACATACAGAGAAGATCGTGATCCTCTGCTACAGCTGCGTCAGCTGTGGCAGAGGATTATTTCATCTCCGTGGGGAGTACCCTTGTCACTAAACACTGTTACAGCATTTTCACAGTGTCCAGTGACAATGGGACTCCCATGAAGAAACCCTCTGCCACAGCTATCACAAGTATAGCAGAGGATCAGGATGTTCCCCCATTGAATTTTATGGAGCCGGCACTACAGTCAGCTCCACTGAAAGCAATGGGTTGCTGGCAAGCCCTGCAGTGATTTTCAGGGAAGGGCTTTAAATATAAGCCCTTCGCTGAAAAATCATCCCAAAATGTGTAAAAAATTTTTAAAAATATATACTCATCTCTTTGCAGCTGCCCAGGCTCAGGCACGTCTAGTTGAGTCTTCTCTTGAACTGCTATGAAGAGCTTTCAGCAGGCGGGGATTTTAGATTCCAGCCTGCTGAATGGGCTGCCTCTGATTGGTTACAGTGCTCAGCCAATCACAGGCAGCACTTTCAGCAGGTGGGGATTTTAAATCCCTGCCTGCTGAAAGCTCTTCATAGCAGTTCAGGAGAAGACCCGGCTAGATGCGCCTGAGCCTGGCAGCTGCAGAGAGGTTTTTTTTTTGCACATTTTAGGTATGATTTTTTTAGGGAAGGGCTTATATTTTAAGCCCTTCCCCGAAAATCACTGCAGGGCTTGCCGGCAGCCTATTGCTTTCAATATAGCCGGCTGTAGTGCCGGCTCCATTGAATTCAATGGTAGAACATTGCTCTCCTGTGCCACAGCTGTGACAGCTGTGCCAGAGGATCATGATCTTCACTGTATGTTCTCAATGGGGTCAGCGCTGTTGCCACTGGCCCCAGTGAGCACAAGGTGAAACCCCTGGATGTGACAGCATCCAAGGGATTCACATCTAAAAAAGACGGATACCGCAGTTACCTGCATTTTGAAATTCGCTGCCCTATATTTACCACTGCACATTTTTGTATGCAGGTGATTATCGGGCATGTGACCGCTGCCATTGAAAAGCATTGGTTCTATATAGATGTGGATCAAAATCGCAAGTAACATACGCACATAAAAACGCCCGTTTGACTGAGCCCTTATGCTTCTTTGGAAAAAAATGAAAAATCTGGGGTTTTTGAACTTATATTTTATTTTTCTATGTTTTTAGAAACTTTATTGAACCCTTTTCACGTTTATTTTGCTTTTATATATGTGACAACTGTACACATATCTTCTGTAATACAGGATAGACTGTGAGCTGTTATTCCCAATCATACTTCCAGCTTTTGTGTACTTGATTGCCTTTACACAGAGGTTAAACGGGACAGTGGCACAATTTAATAATGATCCCTGTCCACTTCTGTTAGAAGCCTGTAACTATATCATTATGCCGAGATTGAACTGTAATCACTTTGGCAGTATACAAATAATTGGTAGGTTTCTCTTCACTTCCAGAAAAACAATCATTAAAGGATCCAATTAGGGGTTAAGGTCATCATAGCATCAAAGAATATGGCAACTGAATAATGCTGCACGGCACTCAGCTTGACTAAAGAAAAAATATCACCATCATTAGTCATTCATTCACAATCCTTTGCGTCTTTTGAGATAATCTTACTTATTTTAGGAGATAATACATAGAATTTTTTCCTTTTATAGAAGGCTTTCATACAGAAAATCTCAACTTCTGCAGAAAAGCCACAACATCGACATAAAAAGTGCAGCAAAAACTATTTAGAAATGCGTGCGATCTTGTTGGGATGACTTGGACTCTCCTCTTTCTCAAGCACTCTTGTGTTGGCAGACTCAGTGAAACCTTATATTACTTGGCTCCCCATTTGGCACCAAGTAACACTATAACCGTGCAGGCAAAATGTGGGCACCCCTGCAGCTTTTTTTGGTGATAGAAACTAATTATGAGGGGGTCCAGCAACTTGTCCCTCAGAAATCAGCTCAACAAATAGGTTGCTAAAAAAACAAACACGTTCTAGTTGGATTATCTTTTTAATTCTCAACCAGGGCTGTTCTCAAGTGGGCTGAAGGGTCCTTTGGTGTGCCAACGTGTTAATATGTTAATGGTTTCTAGCTAAAAACAGGTAACCTGTTTTTGTATAGGTACTTCCACAGATATCGAATTTTCTTTATTTAGAATTAGAGATGAGCAAGCACCAAAATGCTCGGGTGCTCGTTATTCGAGCCCAGCTTTTTGTAATATTCGAGAGCTTTGTTCGAGTAACGAGCCCCATTGAAGTCAATGGGAGACTCAAGCATTTTTGCAATGGACGCTAGCACGTCACAGCAGGAAGTGGTAAAGGGGAGGGGCCCAAAAATTTTCTCGAACACGGCGTGGTACTCGCTCGAGTAACGAGCACTATCGTGTAAGCTACTACTCGAACGAGCATCAAGCTCAAACAAGCATGCTCACTCATCTCTATTTAGAATATAAGCTGTGTTCAATGATAAAAGGGACATTTGTAATGGAATTAAATGGGGACATACACAGATTGTAGATACTGGAAGGTAGCTACTGTATGTACATGCATATTCTGATTTGGCTTACATCCATAGTTATGCTGCAAGGCCTGTTAAAAGGTCATATAAAGACTCATATGGAAGCTAATGTACTTTCCAATAGGGTGGCACTGTGGAAGATTTTTTCTATCACTCATTTGTATATCTTTCTTCCCACAAGCAGTACATGGCCTACCTACACCCTTTTGGTGCTCCCTCCAGGAGAAACATTACCCTTTGCCTCTCCTGGGCCTCAGATTCACAATGTTGACTTCTCACCTCGCCAACTAGAAACCTAGTGTACACTGATGATGGGCAGAAAAACCCTGAAACAGCTATTTGTGCACATACCGTATATATATTCAAGCTTTGCTTACATCCCTAGTCATGTTGCAAGACTTGTTAAAAGGTTGGATATTGACTCATAGGTGGCTACCCTCCAATAGGTGGTGCTGTGGATGATTATTCCATCACTCATTTGCATCAGCACAAGAGAGAAGAGAACCCTGGGATGTACACAGCCACAATGAGAAAAGCCTGAAACTAGGAGCAGGTTGTAAACTGCGTATCTGGAGTGTGAATGAAGAAAAGAAGACTCCAACCTGAAACTTGGTGCAACTTTTTGAACTCAGTGCAACCATTAACATGTACAAGAGGTATTTCCATCTCAAAGGTCTCCTTAGCTTTTAAGAAAAGATGCCCAAGAATGTACTTAAACAGACGTGTCAGGAAAGGTTAAATAATATCCCTTAAAACATCAGTAAACACTTTAGTAAACATTAGAGATCCGATATCTCACACATAACTCAGTATTATTGTGCTTCTGGATAGCGGAAATTCAAATTTTTTAGGTGGAAATATTGTAGCTTCTCCATAATCAAAATAATTTTGTAAAAATTAATCTAATTTAAAGTTAGTTTTGCTAATAAGTTCAGCACAAATATTTCATATTTAAGATTTCTCCTGCCAGATCTTCACTCTCCTCCATGAGTCAGTATGGAAGTGACATCATAGCATCCAGTAATTATTTCCAACAGCTGTTCATAAGACCTTGTTATGCTCAGATAATTCTCACATATTAGAGACTTGGATAAATGCTACATAGATTCTGCTACATAGTCACATCAGGTTGTTAACACTGGAAATAAGTGGAAGTAATAGTAGCAAATGCTGCTAGTTGTAATATCTACAAATGCGAGAGCATTGCTACGCTGCATGACTAGTCATCATTACCCCCAGTGTCATTGCTAGAACGCTCAAGAGTAAGGCTCTTAAAGGGAAACTAAACGCACAAAATGCCATATTTTCTGTGTGTCCCAGGAGATCAGCCATATCCTTCTCCTACCCCTTAAGCCAGTTTCAGACAAGTGTATTCTAACATGTCCGTAATACGGATCTGTAAGACCGTCTGCACACGGCCCGCACAGAATCTGCCTGTGCCCGCTGATGGCAATCCTGCTTACCTGTTATTTTTTCCTTTCTTTTGTACTGCAGATTAGCCACAAGCATTGCGGAAGGGTTGCGGGACGGACGGCTTCCATTGACTTCAATGGAACCATCCATGCGTAGCCCGCTCTAAAATAGATCATGCTGCCATTTTATTTTCGCCAAATTGTGTCCGCAAATAAAATCCACCTGTGTGCGTGAAGCAGGGGAATCTCCATGCACATCTATGGGCAAATTGAGCAGTGGATTGCCCGCGCCAGTGACAAGCGCGGGATCCGCAATTTAATTTGCCCCTTCTGCATGAGGCCTAATACAGACATGTTACAGAGGACATTACAGCCGTATGGCATCAGTATTTCATCAATATTTGATCTGTTTTTGCCTCCGCATATTTTATTTTCTACTGAACAAATACTGATCTCCAACGAGCTCCAGCGAGCCAATGACGAATGAGAATCATGCGCTTCTCATTCGCCGTTCCGTTCCAGCCGGCATAAAAATCATCGTTGGCTTCTCGATGCATTTAAACACTCATATTTCCGTGTTGTACATAGGAATGTGAAACACTGAATAAAAAGTTCACGATTCCCAATGATGAGTTGCCTGTCTTAAGAGGCTGCACGAGCGCGAATGAGATGGTGATGACATCACTAGCTTGTTCGCTCAGGGAAACGAGAATCATGAAGTTCTCGTGGGTGCAAAAAGAGCATTAGACAAAACAGTAGTTAAACCCCAACCCTTTGATAAGCCCACCGCAAGCTGAAAATGGAACAGATCAGCTGCAGATTAACCCCTGCGTACCCTGCAGGATTTCTACAAGACTGCTCCAGGATTATGCAGAAAATAACGAAAAGTTATGGGACTTCTGAATGTACTTTTTGCTTCAGTTCCATACTATTTTCATACTCTATTTTCCAGCAGTAAATGAAAACCATGTTGTTTACACAAAGAATGGCCACTTATCAAGTCCCAGTCCAGCTAGCAGCAGAGCGTTTGTTACACTGTATCAGTGTAGTTAAAGGGCTACTCCTAATATGCCATAACTTTATGCTTGTGCAGGTCTCACCTCTTTCCCTGCATTCCTGTTCACTCAATCTGCAGGAAAGTGCAACATAGATCCCTATAAATGCTTGGGGCTGTGAGGCAATTCCACGAACAGCAGGTGTAATGAAGTCACTGTGCACGAAAAAAAACTGTGAAGGTTAACGAAGGGCTGCAGCCCTTTCATTCTGAGGATTGGCGGGTGTCCCAGTAGTCAGATCCCTACTGATTAGGAAGTAAAGGCATATCATAGCTATCACTTCTGTGGTGGCAAAGCCCCATTAATCCTCTATAATATAAACACTGAAGTATCAGAAATCTCCTGTTTTGGACTTCAGATCATAGTGTTAGTCTACACTGATACATGGTTTCAACCCGCAGTGGTGAGATATTGGATTTTTTCAGCATCACATTAGCAATGCCAGATGTATTTTGCTCATTAAACCAGGGGCGTAACTATAGGGGATGCAGGGGATGCGGTTGCACCCGGGGCCAGGAGTCTTAGGGGGCCCATAAGGCCTCTCTTCTCCATATAGGGAGCCCAGTACTATGAATAAAGCATTATAGTTGGGGGTCCAGTTACAGATTTTGCATCGGGGCCCAGGAGCTTCAAGTTACGCCTCTGCATTAAACCTTTCCTACATAGGGATTATAAATAGAGATGAGCGAGCACCCAAATGCTCGAGTCCGCATTATTCGAGTCGAGCTTTTCATAAAATTCAAGAGCTCTACTCGAGTAACGAGCCCCATTGACTACAATGGGAGACTTGAGCATATTTGTATGTGGGACGCCGGGTGGCGAGCTTTTTTTTTCTCTTCTAGGTCTCTCTCTCTCTCTTGACAAAAAATTTGCAAATGACGCGCGCTGCGGCAGGAAGGGGCCAAAACAGGCACGTCACAATGGGGAGGAGCCAAAATCTGGGGCGGGGTCGAACACGGCTTGCTGCTCGTTCGAGTAACGAGCACCATCGAGTACACTAATACTCGAACGAGCTTCAAGCTCGGCAGAGTATGTTCGCTCAACTCTAATTATAAACATCCCGATTCCCTTTTTGCATTATATACTCACTGCTATTAGGATCCATGCACACAACATCCTCAGTTTTATATTATGGACTCGTAGGCACTCCAAAGCATTGTACTCTCCTGTTAGACGTATTGACAAAATGGTCCTATTAGACGAGCTGATAGAATGGTAGAGTTGCAAGGGACCTCCAGGCTCATCAGGCCCAACCCCCTGCTCAGTACAGGATTCACTAAGTCATCCCAGACAGATGTCTGTCCAGACTTTGTTTGAAGCTTATTATCGTTTGAATGATCAAGAGGCGTCACCGCTAGCTCGTTCACTCTTGGGAAGACTGTTTAGACAGGTAGATGCATAGTTGGCTCGTTCAAATGAGAATCGTTCAGAATTGTATAAGCAAATGAGAATGACTGAACGATAAAAACACCCTTATACATATCGTGTTGCATACCAAATTATTACCTATATGTACCTCTGTATAATACCATTGGCACACACATGCAGAGACTCTTACAAAGTCACCAACACCATATGGACTGTAAAATGTTTGAGAAAAATTGAGAGTTTCTTCTTCTTCTTCTTTTTGTTGTAAACCACCAGTCTTACAATTAAAACAGTTAAGTAGCATTGCAAATACTGCAGAACGTAAGGCAGTGAAATGGCTTGAAATATTTACCTATTGAAACTTCTGTAGTTGGTAACTTCCTCCTTGCTACCTGGTGTGTGCATTTTGGGATATAGAGCCTCAAACAGATCTGGATCATTCACGATTGCTTCTTGCCAAGGAGACATGTAATACTTAGGAACAGCAGTCTCATTGAATTTTTCTGGAGGAATTCCTTTAAGTGGACCTGTATATCCTGAATAAGAAATAGGAAATAAATAATCAAAAAGGAAGACAAAGTTATAGTGTTCAGATAAAGGGGCTACTTAAGTGGTTGTATTGGTATAGAAACATGGCTACTTTTTTCCAAAAGCAGTGTTACGCACATTGGTAACGGCTCCACAAGTTGTGTGCAGTATTACAGCTCAGCCCTACTGAGTACAACAGAACCAAGCTATAAAACCAGACAGAGCCAATGGACAGACATGGAGCCATTACTAAAAGAAAGTAATAATTCTTCTCTAAAGCCCTTTCAAATATTTATATTTTAAACATCTATCCTAGGTGTGCTATGTATTTGTACTCATGAGGTTACATGGACAGCTTGCTTTGGTCTACCATAAAAATAGGTAGGTTAAGTCCGGTTTCACATCAACGGGAGAACCTTTGGCCAGATGTTCCATCACAGATCCGACTCAAAATACTGGAAGAAAAAGAGCTGCATGCAGCACTTATTCGTCTGTCCAAAAGCCGGGTAGCTGTGTCAAAAGTGGATGGACCCCATTATAGTCAATGGAGTCCTTCCGGTGCGGTTTGGTTCCGTCCAGAGACAGAGCCATTCAGCCGCGGGGATTCCCCTTTCCTGCTACCTGAATTGAGCAGGAAAGCGGAATCCCCAACGCAGGTATGAAACTACCCTAAGACTTTAGGCTGGTACACATTATATACCCAATTGTATTTCAACACCACTTCTAATTAGTCGTTCCAGCCATTTCAGTTACATTAATTTCTAAAAAACATTAAGAATCACTGAATGTTACTAGCAAATTCCAAATTGCCTATAGATGCAATGACAGCACAAGAGGTATTCAGGAGCAAGATGGATTAGGTTTCCACAGACAAGACTGTGATTACATGTTCAATGCCAAGCTTTGGCTGGAGTGCTGCAACGTATGCCATCACTGGCTAAAGCAGTGGAAATATTTTCTCAGGAGTCATGATTAAAGCTTCACCATCTGGGTTCCTAACAGAAGAGTTTGAGTTTGGTGGATTCCAAAGGAACACTTTATGCTGTAATATGTACTGCCAACTGGAAAGTTTGTTGGAGGAAGCATAAAGTCAGCCACAGACCAGGCGTGGCTGGGCAGAAGGGTGGCATAATTAGGTGAGTCATAAGTAGTAAAGGGAGAACGGGGAGAAAAGAGGGATAATAATAGTTTGGAAAGCAAAGAAATTGAAGTGGTGAACATGTCGCAGGGCCAAAGTAAGAGATATCCAGGCAAGGAATAGTTCTTAGGAGGAGTTGTGAAGAAAGGTAATACAAAGAAGATGAAGCTTTTGAAGCAGTCAGATGGTCAGTAGTACAGTTGGGTGGACTCTCTTTTGCTTATGGTTTCGGAACAAGATATTCAAGTATATGTGTTTCCAAAGTATTGATAGCAAGTCATAACACAGACCTGCCTCTGGGAAATGTTTCTAGTAATAATATCTAATATGTTATAAGAAAATAAATATATACTTTGCTATGTGTTTGTAATAAGCAGGAGGCGGTGTTACTGAACAATTCAGATGTTCATCTTCTAAGCTAGCAGTTGGAATAATACCAATATTGCTACTTCGATTGACTGTAGTTAGGAGTAGGGCTGACTATAACACATTAGTAACCCATTGGCCCAATGCTTGTTGATCTGACAGCTATTCCTTCTGACTCCCCCATACACATGCTTGCTTGGCTTCCATATATTCTGGATAAGGAGAGAGGAATAAGTCACTGACAGATAGTTCATTTCTTTTGAAAGCAAACAGATTACTTGATCCTTCTTTTCCCTGACGTCTGCCATTGGAAGAGAGTTGGGACTCCTCCATGAAATCGGCTGGTTTGGCCAACATTCATCTAATGTGTATGACCACCTCAACTTCCATTGTGTAAGCAGCAGACAGCTGATGCTCGTACGTATAAACTGCATCCAATGAGAACTTCAGTTCTATTATCAGCATGTATAGGATAAAGTGGAGATAGAAAAAGAAAATGATTTCTAAAAAATAGAGGCGAGAGAAAAAAAAGTGAGTAGGAACTTGAAGATAATGGATTTAGCCCTTTGGCTGACATGTTGTATTTCTGGAAAGGCCATAGAATTTGAACTCTGTAAAGAAGTGATTGAAAATCAAGGGAGGGGTAGAAAAGCAACAACGTGCAAAGAACATCAGTTTAACACTTCATAACACTTTATCATATAATACTGCAGTAGCTCTACATGATTTTCCAGGTGAGGTTGTGAATGTTAGGAATTCTTCATGCAGGGTGGATCTGCATGAAAGAAGCTGAGATGCCTTTTCAGTAAAGCTGCTTTGTCTACTTATCGAAAGGACTTAATTAAGAAAATATTAGCAGAGTTTTCGCATGCCAGACTCTCCTGAGAACCAAACAAAATCATCAGAACTTGACTGGCTACAGTGCACATTTATAGACGTCAATCGTGTATTCTGTGATACCTGCATTATTTTATAGAAGTTCCATAGTTAGTACACCAATCAGCCAGAATATTAAAACCAGGTAAAGAGAATAGCATTGATTATCTTGGGACAATGGCACCTTTCAAAGAATAGGATATATTAGGCAGCAAATGATCAGTTAGTTCTTGAAGTTGACATGTTGGAAGTAGAAAAAAATGGGCAAATGTAAGGATCGGAGCGATTTTCACAAGGGCCGAATTGTGATGGCTTACATGACCAAATCTGATCATCTCCAAAATGATAAGTCTAAAATGGTGTATCCAATATACTAGTACCTATCAAAAGTGGTGCAAAAAAGGACAAGGGATGGACCGATGACAAGTTTGTGAGCACACAAAGCTTAACAGTTCTTAAGCTCTCCATGAAGGGTGGGGTAATATTAGGATCAGCTGGAATTATTCAGCTATTTCATCATCTCCTGTTTTTTAGTTTGTTGTTGGAGCAGTTACTATGTAACAATTCCACAGTTGATCCATTAGAGTGTCAGCTGACCACACTACTGCAGCTAAGCGTGTTTGGAGAGGGCTTCCTGATGCTTAGCCTTTCTAAATGTTCCTGGCTTCTGTAATCGATTGCTGGTAATAGCAGAAACCATGTGCTCTTAAATACAGTATTCCCTATTTCTACTATCTTGTTCTACTTGTAGTCTAGCTTGCTTTTGTTAGTGTAGTCTTGTTCCTATGGTTATGTTTAGTTTGAGCTTTACTTCCTAGCCTTGTGGTTTTTGTTTGCTCCTTCCCTGTCTTTATCTGCCTAGTCTTGTCGCATAGTTCAGCTTTGCTTTGTTTGGCTTTCTTGTCTCTGTGTCCTAATGCCCTCTCACTGTTTCTTATGGTCATTATTTTTGATAGGGTTTCCAGTAGGAATATATGAGGGTTACTCAGTGACAGTGGTGTCTGATGTTAGGGTCAGTGTCAGGGATAGAGTAGGGAAAGACTTTGGGAGAGCTAGTGTTAGGATTAGATATTTTCAGGTTGCTGTTTTCTTTTTTTTCTATTGATCATCTGCTCCATTACCTGAGTGTTGTCATCATCATCTGATTACCATCCCAATTCTGTTCTTGTCATCTATTGTTTAGTGAATAGTCTTAGATTTGTGTTTCCTATTTGTGTTGATAAATGTTTCATACATCTTTTCTTGCAGCTGTCTGGTCTTTGTGCAGTTTAGCTCTACTGTAAGTCCTGCGGGTATCTGAGTACTGGAAGACATTATTACTCAGGAAAGTTGACTTCTATAGGTGGTCAAGTTGTGCCACAAAGTGCCCAGCTTACATTGTAACAGTCTTCCTGCCCCCTTCTCTTCTTACAAAGGTATTACATCAGCATGTTGTATGAACCTTTCCCTTTCCTTCTTCCCTCATATCCCTGTCAGTCAGTATGAGCATCTGCCATTTGATACACACTTGCAGCTACCTACTTGGATGGGGTGGTGGGGGTGACGGGGGAGAGAGGGCCTGCAAAAATCAGTGGAAGAAATGTACACACACCTTGTGTTTTTTCTATTTTGTTCTAATCACTAAAGGTGTGCTCTAAATGCCCCTTTTCCCAGAACAATTATCGTTCCAAGTAATTATTCAAATGAGAGAAAACAAACGATAATCTTTCAGTGTAAACGCAGCCAACAATCAAATGAAGAACAATTAATTGTTCGCTTTTCGTTCTTCGTTCCTTTAATGCACACATGAAAATCATCCTTGGCTCCTTCTCTAATCAGTTGGTTTACATATCCATCGTTCAGTTGTTATCAGTCACTTATACAGCGAATATGAAAGACTGAAGGATTTCTCGTTTGAATGAGCCAACGATGTATCTGCTGTATAAACAGGCTGCCCGAGCGAACTCTGACACCGTTCGCTCATTCAAATGGGAAATCGGCAGGTCTAAATGGACCTTAACACAGGGTCAGATATGTCCTTATAACAGTTATTTATAATCTTATATATTTTGCATGTGAACGGACTGTGCATCTAGTATTTTCCTCCATTCTGGTTGGATGATAGGAACGGAGGTAAAAAAAAATCCAAAATACAGATGTGGTATCTGTGACTGTAATACTTAAGAGACAGAACACAATGCTGTAAGTACCGGCTGCTGCGTTAGGTATGTGTGCTGCATGTCAGGATATAATCAAATTAATAAGTGATAGCTCATCTGATCTCAGGAGAAGCTCTTACAATCTGTTCTCATTATCACTTGGATTATATAGAACACGGTGTTCTACATAGTAATGTGATGTAGTCAGAATACAGCTATACTCTACAGCAAACACTTTCAATTGCATTTAACAGAGATTACAGATATTATAATAGTCTAATAAGGGTCAATATTTAATATTGGTTATTATAAAATGGTAGAAACATTTTCAGTGGTAAACAGGCAAAAATGAAAACTTACCTGGTGCAATGTTTTCAGGGTTTGGGGGGCTCCTTGGATCCGGTGTATTAGGAGGTGTCTGCGGTGCTGTTTGTTGGGCGCTTGCGGTAAAGGGGTATTCTGTCTTCCCATTCTGATTAACGGACGTTTGCTAAATGAAAAATGTAAAAACAAAGTTGCTCCATGGGGACTGCGGGATTAGATATTAAATGTGAAAATTACAATAAAAAACAGATTTGAAAAAAAATCCAGAACTTCACGAATAACATAAATAATGGGTGAGAAACAGTTGCATCAAGAAAAATGATCGAAATAGTAAGCATAAAGCCGAAGACATTTTTTTAATCATTACAAAGTTGCTATTTGACCTGCTATTAGAAGATCCACCCATTGGATTTGCTTTTAATAGACAATGGATATTACAACTAATAAACCCTGACTTGGCGAATTGCACCCTTTTACCATATATAAGATCCTTCATACCTGTTAGGGCTCAGTCACACGGGCGCATTGGCACCCGTACACAGGCACCGATGCGCCCGTGTGACTGAGCCCTAACTGCAGGAAGAAGACGGCCGTACCTCAAGACGGACATCTCTCTGCAGCGCTGAAGAAAGAACACATGACCGGCAATGAAACCGGTCACATGTTCTTTCTCCCAGCACTGCAGAGAGATGTCCTTCTTGAGGTACGGCTGTCTTCGTCCTGCAGTAACACGGGCGCCGATGCGCCCGTGTGACTGAGCCCTTACATCCAACCAGGACGCGCTGGATCTGTCACCCGCAGATCTCCCACAAATGCAATTGAACAAATCACAAAACAGGGATAGAACCAAAATATAGGAACCACTGTCCCTATATAACCAAACACAGGGAAGTGCCCTGCCTGAACGCAGGGCGATCGTCCCAATAAGGACGGCCCTGATTGCGTACCTCGGTCCCTAGTTGACCCTATGTGGGAAAGGTAGAGCACAAGAAACACAAAAATAGAGATGAAAACAAGCGCAGTACTTAGCTTGAGATGCAGGTAACTGAATGCTCCAGGACCAAGGCTCTGAATACTAGCTCAGCCAAACAGAACCTGGCAATCAACCGCACTTGACCTTAGTATCAGGGCAGGTTAAATAGCCCTAGAATTACCCACAGGTGCGACCAAGCATGTCACACCTAATAATACCAATTATTTTATTATCTACCTCTTTAAATATATTGTCATGTTTGTAACTGTTTAAGTCAAAATGCCTCCGAGGATATTAACTCGGATGTCAATGCTTACATTTTGGCTTGCATTTCTTAAATTTTTTTTTCTCAATTACAATATAAAACTATTGTTCAAAAAAAAAGATCCTTCAACAAATTGCTATTAGTGTATTGTTTTTTTTTCCACATGCGTAATATGCTGACCCTGGAGGTCCCTTCCAACTCTACCATTCTATGAACCGTAAAACACTGCAGAAGTCCTGCAGCATTTTACCAGCAGAAGCGAGTATCTCACACACACACGGTCATTTAGGCTGCATTCACACGAACGTATATCGGCTCGGTTTTCACGCCGAGCCTATATACGTCGTCCTCATGTGCAGGGGGGGAAGGATGGAAGAGCCCAGGAGCAGGAACTGAGCTCCCGCCCCCTCTCTGCCTCCTCTCCACCCCTCTGCACTATTTGCAATGAAAGGAGGTGGGATGGGGGTCGGGCTAAGTTCCGAGAATTAGCCCCGCCCCCACCCCACCTCTCCCCATTGCAAATAGTGCAGAGGGGTGGAGAGGAGGCAGAGAGGGGGCGGGAGCTCAGTTCCTGCTCCTGGCTCTTCCATCCTCCGCCCCCCCCTGCAGATGAGGACGACGTATATCGGCTCGGCGTGAAAACCGAGGCCGATATACGTTCATGTGAATGCAGCCCAACACTGGGACTCTGTCTTATTTTATTTAAGTCCCTGCTCTGTTTCATAGCGAGGTTGCATATGAATCGCCGCCCATACACACTAAATTACATATGGACAGTGTTGCAAATGCTGCCCATCCAAAAGCATAGGGTTCATTCCGCGTAGTCGAACATGCGATCTATTTTTCGTGCGTGTTATGTGAATGGATCAATGGAACTTATTTACTTTCATTGACTCCATTCGCCGCGTCATGCGGACATGCATCACAGCCGTAATACACGCTAAAATCACGGACGTGTGAATAAGCCCTTAGTCCCAGCGTTGCAACTTTGCAGTCCCGGTGTTTGTTGTGAAACAGACACCACCAGACCACTGCTGTCAGAGGCCACAGCATCGTCGCCCATTCTCCTGGCATCAGGGCTCTCATACTAGGCGCTGTGACGCCAGAAGTTTGGAACGGTGACTCTGCATGTTGGTAATTGCAGATGAGATGTGATATAATCAGGTCCTGTACTATAGCTGTATGTCCATTGTACATTATGTATAGTATATATGACAAATAGGTACCGAATGTCCATGTCATATTGCTACCTGGAAAGTTGCATCTACTCAACATCAACGTGTACGTCTGTTACAAAGTGTCGGCACGAGGAAGTAAGTGACAGGTGCTATTGCTAACAATGTGACATAATCTCAGCGTTTGTGGTTGTGAGTTTCCCAAATAAGTAATGCTTGGAGTCATCTGATGATGATGTCACGGAGTGGTTACATTATAATATTATATAACACTAGTAAGTAATCCTCGCTAAACTGCTGCCAACAGAAACTCTCAGCATTTCCTCTGTTACTTCCCTAAAAATTTATATTTCTGACACTAAACATGACGGTGGGACGCGCTGCAGCTGTGCTCCAGGGCTTCCAGGAGTCTGAACATGTTAAAAGGCAATAAATCATGAACTGAATTTATAAAGAACCGCCATGTCCTTTCCAGGACCACTCCAGGCAAACTTAAGGTGCTTTTAGACGGAACGTTTATTCCAAAAATCGTTTTAACAAGCGAACCATAATCAATCGGTCTAAACGTGAGCCAAGGACTGAACGATGAAGAGAATCGTTCTTTTGCGTTTTCCTTGTTCATTTCATGCAGGCATGGAAAACATTGTTGGCTCATTCACTTATCATTCCATTTAACCCCTTAATGACGCGGCCCCTTTTTCTTTTTCCATTTTCGTTTTTTCCTCCCCCCTTCAAAAAATCGTAACTCCTTTATTTATCCATCGATGTCGCTGTATGAGGGCTTGTTTTTTGCGGGACAAGTTGTGTTTTTCAATGGTGCTATTTAAAGTACTATATAATGTACAGAAAAACTTTTAAAAAATTCTGAGTGGAGTAAAATGAAGAAAAAACGATCTTTTAGTGCGTCTTGTTTCTATGGTGCACAAACGGCAACAAAAGCGACATGATAACTTTATTCTATGGGTTGGTACGATTACTACGATACCAAACTTGTATAGGTTTTTTCTAAGTATACTACTCTTTTTTTTTTTTTCAAAGACATTTAATTTTTTCAATTATTTTCTGCGGTCATTTTGTGCGCGCAATAATGTTTTTATTTTTCCGTCGACGTAATTGAGCGTGGGCTCATTTTTTGCATGATATCCTGTAGTTTCTGATAGTATCAATTTGGAATACATACGACTTTTTGATCGCTTTTTATTGCGTTTTTTCTGGGAGACAGGGTAACTAAAATAATGCATTTCTGGCGTTCTTTATTTTTTTTTTCGGACAATGTTCACTGTGCGAGAAAAATAACATGCTACTTTGATAGATGGGACTTTTATGGACGCGGTGATACCAAATACATATTTTTATGTTATGATTTAGATTTTTTAATAATAGATATGGCAAAAGCGGGGTGATTTAAACTTTTGTAACTTTTTTTTTTTACAATTAAAAAAACTTTATTGATTTTTTTTTAACTTTACTTTGAAGTCCCCCTGGGGGACTTTAACATGCGATGCTTTGATCGCTCCTGCAGTATGACTTAATGCTATAGCATTACGTCGTACTGCAGTTTAACAGGCAGTCTAACAGGCCACCCCACGGGGATGGCTTGATAGGCAGTCTGGTAAGGCAGCACTGAGGACTTTCATTAGGCCCCGGACTGCCATGACACCTGCATGGCTCCCCTGATCTCACTGCAGAATTGATAGCGGCATTTAAATGGTTAATAGCCGCGAACGGCCGATAGCGGCTATTGCCCGCAGGTGTCAGCTATTATAAACAGCTGACGTCCGCACTATATGAAGAGAGGTTGCCCCGCAACCTCTCTTCATACATAGCCCGCCGCTTCATGACGTACCGGTACGTCATGGAGCAGGAAGGGGTTAAACAGCAATCATTCAGTCCCTCTCATTCGCTTATACAGCGAATGTGAAAGACTGAAAGTTTCTGAAGGAATCTCGTTTGAATGATCCAACGATGTATCTGCTGTATAAACAGGCTGAACGAGAGCGAGCGAGCTAGCGGTAACATCACTCACGTTCAAACAAGAATCGGCTCGTCTAAAAATACCCTAGAGTAATAGACTATGTTATATTCTAGGGTATAGTCTAAGAGGCTGGCTATGTCCTTGGGGTTTTCTGAATCCCTATGTCATGCAGAACCCTCTCAGGTTCTTCCACAGTAGGCATAATACAGTGTATCAGTTGTGCCTGTATGAAAGCTTATTTTTTGTCAGACCACTTGTATTTTTAATGAACCATATAATCTTCTGTAAAACATGAAAACATTGTTAAGCGAGGTTAAATGCGAGCCCATGCGATAACGTTGGCGACTTGGTCTTCAGGGTGTGGCTCTGCCCATGTTGTTTTCTGGGATGATTTAGTGATCCTGCACTGAGCAGGGGGTTGGGCCTGATGACCCTGGAGGTCCCTTCCAACCACACCATTCTATGAAATGAAAAAATATGTTATTGCGTCATTTTTGGGGGTGAGGGTTAGTTTTTTTTATGGCGTTCCTAGTATAATGAATATGACATCTGAACTTTTTTCTCTGAGTCAGTACGATTACAGGGATTCCAAATTTATGTTGTATTTTTCATGTTTTACTACTTTTTAAAAGTAAAGACATTTTTTTCTTTTTTTACAGAAATTGCTTTCCACCACCATATTCTGAGACCAATAACTTTTTTTTGTCAGTTGGGCCACATACATGTTTTTGATAACTTTTTATTCAACTTTTCAGGAGCTGGGGTAACCAAAAAAACTGCAGTTCTGGCATTTTGGACTGATATAGGAGCCACAACACTAGTGCATTGTAGTTTGTACACAGAACACTGGACTTTCGTAGTGACTGTTGTGAGTTCTACAGATTTGTTGTGTGGGTCCGTTCAGTCAGCTGATTGGTGAGGGTCCCTCCCCCCCCCGATCAGATATTGATGGCTCAGACTAAGGAGCCTTTAAGGAGCATTTCCTAGAAATATTGGTGAAGCCAATCAGGCTGTGTGAAGGCGCTGCTGATCATCCTGATGAACGAGTAAACATTAGTCAATGTTCGTCTACCAAAGCAAATACTTCCACCATATAACAGGACTCTTACAAGGTGTGACACACATCACTGTAGTATGGTGGTTTTTATTTTATTTAAAGAGGTAGTACAAAATTTGCACGTTATCCTCTATACACAGGATAGAGAATAACTTGCTGATCGCTTGGGATCTAACTGCTGAGACCCACGCTGATCTCAAGAACAGGACTCCCATGCCCCGCTTTGACTGTCACTGCTGGGGTCACTTCTCCCTCTGCAATGATGTCCCTGTGAATGGAAAATCCAAAAACCTATGCCATAGGGTTACACTGGGCTATTTTCCTTGAGGACTGCAGATCTCGGGCAGGGGGGGGGGGGGGGGGGGGCGTGCTTTTAAAAATCAGATCCGCATGCTGTGCTATCGGGTTGCACATGCTTTAACCCTATGTCTATACATACCTGCGGCCATTTATATCTACTGGACACTTAATGCATAACTATATTGTTCTATACACTGGGACAGCAGGGGTTTGGGGCTTTTAATTGCTCGTATAGAAAGTACAAAATTCTATTAGTTTTCTATAGAAGTTATATTTTAGGGGACCCAATGTAGGATTATTATTGCCTTTGTGGGGGTCTCATGTGGCAGAGTGTTAAGACAGCTGTATGCAGTGCTAAGCTCTGAACCTGAAGGCTGAATCCCCCACTTGGCTCAAGGTTGACTCAACCTTCCAAAGTCAAAAAAATGAGTACCTGGCTTTCTGGGGTGTAATAAATAAAAAAAATTACCTGAAAGCATGACGGAATAGGTTGGCGCTATACAAATAACAAATCCTTTCCCCCCTTTGGTGTAGGACTTTGGACCCTTTTGGTCCTGAGCCATTTGTTCTGGTTTTGGTCACAGTGAATGGAGCTCTGGCCGAGCATGCAGGGTCTGTACTCCACTCATTTCAAAGTGGCAGATGGAAATGCCTGAGCAGGAGTCACATGGGTCTCTCAGCAGTCCCATAGACAGTGAACGGAGTGCTTTTGCACTGGCACAACCAACACTTTATTCAGTCTCCTCACTGAGGGGAGTGCAATAACCTTGCAATGAGGAGGACAGGGGACACGGGATCCCTATTCTCGAGATCAACAGAGGTCTCAGCGGTGAGACCCTCACTGATCAGCACGATATTTCCTAACCTATGGATATGGAATAAGTTGAAATTTTGGTACAACCCCTTTAAAGAAACTTTGCGTGCAAAAGTTAAAATAAAGTTCCAATGTTATAGAAATGTCTCCATAAAACATAGCAAGTAGCACGTGTCAGGCCAATGAAGTGTAGTCAGCTGATGAAATACAGCATGGAATGACCTCTCATATCGAGACATTCTGGGTTTCGCAATGTACTCAGATGCTTTATTATTGTACACAGAGTACTAGTAGGTTTCAAGCAAAACATTCAAGTTTCTCCGTCTGCAGCCACCTGTGGAGGCAGGAACTAAAGTCAAATATTAACGAGAAAATGATTCATCTGCTCACCATGTGTAATGGGGCTTTGTGCATAGCTTGTGCTTATGATCCGGCTTTTGTATTCGGCCCACACTGTGCTCTGATTGTGTATTGTGTATGGACATTGAATGCAACCGCTTGGCAGAACATCGGTTTTATACGCCACAGACCCTTTGATTAAATGGTTGGTGCAAAACCTCAGGTCACTGAAATGATGCATAGTTTATTCCTGAGGACAGTTGTCAGGTATAGCTGTAGTGCAAATCAGTGCAACCATTGATGTGTGCGGTCATGTGACTGCTCAGAGATAATGGGCAAATAACATATAAGAAGAGATCACATCCATATTTAGGAGAAGAAATCCACAGCTGAATCAACCAGTTGGTGCAGATTTAAAATGCACAACATGGCAATTCATGATGCAAATTTTTGTCGCAGAATTCACCCTTTTCAAATGAGGGTAAAATCTGTGCTAAATCTGCATGCAGCATATGGGAATTTTGTAGTGCATTAGAGTTGAGCGAATGTACTCTGCCGAGCTTGATGCTCATTCGACCCCGCCCCAGTTTTTGACTGCTCCCCGCTGTGACGTGTCTGTTTTAGCCCCTCCCCGCTGCGACACAGCGCGCGTGTCAACAGCAAATTTTTGGGCTGGGAGAGAGGGAGGGAGAGGGAGAGAGAGAGAGGGAAAGGGAGAGGGAGAGAGGGAGAAGGGGAGGGGGAGGGAGAGAAAAAAAAAAAGGACCCGGCAACCCACATACAAAAATGCTCGAGTCTCCCATTGTAGTCAATGGGATTTGTTACTCGGGTAGCGCTCTCGAATTTTATGAAAAGCGTGACTCGAATAACGAGGACCCGAGCATTTGTGTGCTCGCTCATCTCTACAGTGCATTCATTTAAGATATATGTTCCATGTGGACATACCATTACTTGGTCACTGACTTTTCAACAATTTATGCATATGTGATAACGAACTTGATAACTCGCAAAAGTGCTAATTTTAATATGATGTTTTTGAGCTGAAAAATTCCTCTAAAGTGCCGGCTACTAGAGCTCTCTCTTTGTTTCAATTAGCTGTTGTCCAGTGATGCCCCTATGTTGTAGCAGAGATAACAAGATGGGTGCTGCTGCCCATTGAAGTTTATGGAGAGGAGAGGGTATGACGAGGAGGGAGATAGAAGCAAAGACTCACATGGACATGCCTGCAGCTAATAATAAATGATTGTTTACTGTGTTATAGCTACTGAAATCACATCTCCACTTTTCAGTCCTTCTCTAGCGCCCTTTCTGATGCAGTAATGTTTGTATGTGTGTGTTAGGGTGGACACCCAGTGGCGATATTTTCTTTCTTGCGCTGTGAGAGCACGAGAAAACTCTCGCCTCGCAGCGCAAGAAAGACGCCAGAATAGAACCGGCATATCACTAGTGCTTCCAATGGGGCCAGCGGCAGCAGCGCTAGCCCCATTGAAAACATAGGGAGAATGCCGCGGACTTCTGCCACAGCTGTGACAGCTGTGGCAGAAGTCCGCGGCATGCTATCCCATTGCTTTCAATGGGATCGCCACTGCTGCCAATCCCGTGAAAGCACTGCTTTCTGGCAAGCCCCGCAGTATGATTATCGGGGAAGGGCTGGAAATATAAGCGCTTCCCCGATAATCATCAATAAGTGGTAAAAAATTTTTTTTTTAAATTACTCACCTCTCCGCCGCTCAGACGCATCCTTCGGCTGGCTCCCCTGCACTGCTGTTAAGCTCTTTCAGCAGGCGGGGATTTAAAAATCCCCACCTCCTGAAAGGGCTGTGCTGATTGGCTGAGGGCTCAGCCAATAGCAGCTAGTGCTTAGCTATTGGCTGAGCGCTCAGCCAATGACAGATAGCCCTGCTATTCTGCTGTGGCAGAAGTCCGCGGCATTCTCCATCTCTTTTCAATGGGGCTAGCGCTGCTGCCGCTGGCCCCATTGAAAAGACTGGCGATATCCCGGCGTGATGCCGTTTTTTTTCTCGCACTGTGCTGCGAGACTTTTCCTTTACTCTCGCAGCGCAGTGGAGAAAAACACGCCAGTGGGTGTCCGCCCTTACAGATTAGGGAGCAGAATCTCCATGAGCAGTGTATAGAACACAACCTAAGGCCATGGTCAGACGAGCAATTTTTTTTTGTACGCCTATGTGCGCAAAAAAATTATGTCTATTAGAACCATTCCTATGAAGTGTTTACACGTCTGTTTTTCAGAGTTGCAAAATACTTGCACCTGCAAAAAATAGAACATGCGTGCCTAGAATGCGTCCGTGCTGTGCGTAAAGACATTATGTGATGTCCGTTTATCCCCGCGGGGAGTCCCCTCATCACTCAACACTGTGACAGCACATTTTTACTTTTGGAGCAACATGCGATTTTCATGTGTATAAAAATTGCAAGTGCAGCTGTGTGATGCGTTTCTCTCACAAAACACATCGCATAAAAAATTGCAGGTTTACATGTGCGATACCGATTTGAGTTTCTCTGCCCAATATCACATTTCTCGATTTTGCACTCGCATTTTGCATGCAAAAAAAATAGAACATGCCCTATTTTCCTGTGCATTTCTAGGTCAAAGGTCCCCATAGAAGACTATAGGGGGGGGGGGTGCACAAATGCGTACGAGATATGCATGGGGGTGCGGATTACGCTGCCACAATTCCATGAGAAAAAGAAATCAGCCTGTGTTTGTCTGCTGAACGCAAATGAACATGCGCTGCGAGTGCAAAAAGTACAGTAAAATGTGACGATATGCGTGCAAAAAAACTCATAGCACAAATACGTTGCGCTGAGTCACATGCAAGAATGCTTACACCCCGGTGAAGCCGCCCTAACATAACAGTTAGACTTTTCCTGCTAACCCAGAGAGAATTGAAAATCACAGATAGAGCTTGCACAGGGAAAAAATAGTGAGGGCTTATTCACACAAGCGATTTCCACATCCATGTGCTGTCCATCGATTGCTAGAACAGGGTTCTCGTGTCTCCCCATGTGACTGGCAATGAATAGAGCTACACCATTCATTGGTGGTCACATAGAGGGAAATGGGATCACCATTTTGGCAATTGTTGGGGGTCACAGCAGTCAGAGCATAACAATCAGGTAGCTATCCCCTATTCAAAGATTAGGGGATAACTTGATATACTGGAATACCCCTTTAAGACTGATTTAAATGCAAAAAAAGGGTTTTGCCCTACTCCACGGTGAAATCTAAATTGTTACTACTATTCATCTTGTCCAAAATGTAACATTTATCAGCCTAATTTACCTTTTCTAATCTCTCAAGAAAATCTACACATCCATTAAACTTCTATATATGAAGCAAGCCAAGCCAGAAATGTTACATTAAGAGCAATAGAAGGGTTAATGATAGCGTATCCAATGTACAGGCTTAATGAGACTCATAAAACAGCAAGGTAGGTGATGTGAAGTCATGTGCTTCTGTTTTCAGATGGTGACTAATAGATCTTACAGCAGGAAGTCAATGACGTAATGTCAGCTCTGAATATGTGTGTACCGTCAGTGTCGCTCTCTTGGATGAATGTTTCAGGCACTTTGTACATAGTGTACAATACACAGCATAGCATCAATGAGTCTGGGGTAAAGCACTCAGATCTCGGTGATGTAACCTGCATCATTCTAATTTGCATTCAGAAGACAGCTATTCCCATTACTATATGACTTCCATTATTACTGTAATTACCGTTACTTCTTTAAAAGGGGCCTTTCAACTGAGCTGTGCGGAAAATGTCCTCCAAAACTTGTCTTTTATGTAGTCACTCAATCTGACAGCCGTTATTCTTCAATATCGAAGATAATTATCTTTCTTGGTAGATTTTGACAGTAAATGGGCTAACTGCTTGACCCAAGTGACAAAAGCCACATCTGACTCCCAGAAAGCAATGCACTTAAATGCAAAATTCATTGCAAGAGTTACTGCTGCTGCTAGCTATTTAAACTAAACAACAGAGCGGCTGTTGGGGTGTGGTGACGTGTGCTTGATGTAAAGTGTGGTTGTTTTAAGTGTGTGCGACTTAAAATCAAGTGACTTTAATGTCGGGGTCACCTCTATCTATTTAATGTTATTGTCTACTTGTTTAAATTACTTGTTAATTTGATTTTTATTTGTACCATTCCTATTTAAAATGTGCTCCATTATTAGCGATGCTGTCCAGTGTATATCTTGTCTGATGTTACAGTCCTTGAACTGCCGTGTGAGGGTGCATACTGCTATAGAAAATGTGAGCACATTACGCATTTGGAAGCCCAGGTATTGGATCTAAAAGCACATCTTGTAACACTGAGATCCATTGGCAACCTGGAGAGAAGTTTGCTGCTCACTGAACAGGCACTCACTGGGGTAGATGTGGGGATGTATGGGAGTGCAGGATAATCAGGCAACTAGCTGGGTGACAGTTAGAAGAGGGATAGAGAGAAGAGATCCAGAGGAGCTAGTATTGCACTGGCACAACCCAACAAGTTTGCAAAGTTGGCAGATGAGGGGGATGCCATTACCGGATTAGTACTGCTGCAGCATGACATAGCCACTGACTGCCAGGGGGATGTCTGGTTCAGTAAGAAGGGGAATAGGAGCACAGGGCAGGCTAGACAGGCCCTAGTGGTGGGAGGCTCAATTATTAGTTTGAGTGACTGAGACCGGGATTGTCGAACGGTGTGTTGCCTTCATAGCTCTCGAGTTCAACACATCATGGATCGGGTTCATAGATTACTGGGAGGGGCTGGAGATGATCCAGTGGTCATGGTACACATTGGCACCAATAACAAACTTAGAGGCAGATGGAAAATCTTTAAAAATGATTTCAGGGAACTAGGATGTAAGCTTAGAGCATGGACTTCGAAAGAAGTATTTTCTGAGATAGTATCTGTACCATGTGTCACGCCAGAAAGGCAAAGGGAGCTTAAGAAGGTAAACAAGTGGCTGAAGAGTTGGGGTAGGAAACAGGGATTTGGGTTCCTAGAGAACTGGGCCAACTGCGGTGTTTGCTACAAGTTCTACTGTAGGGATGGGGAGGGTATAGCTGTGCTTTGGAAGAAGATGGCTAGAAGGTTGAAGCAGTCTTTAAACTAGGGACTGTTGAAGGATGGCAACCAGAGAGATGGAAGGTAAGATAATGTAGAGAGAGATTTGGGACTAAGTAATAGAAATTGGGGAGTGGGGTGGGGTTTAGTATGGTTAGAACTAGCAGAACAGTTAATAGGGATACACTTAAAGTGAAAAACTCTAAACTGCATGGTGACTAATGCTAGACGTCTGAGCAATAAAGTTGACGAACTGAAAGTAATAATGTCTGAGGAAAACTATGACATAGCAGGAATAACAGAGACCTGGTCGAATGAAAGCTGTGACTCATGGAGGAAAAAATAATAATAAAATCTTCATAGTAACCAACAAAAGTCTATTACTTTATTGACTGCGACAATGTCTTCAGAAAAAGCAGTACGCACAATAAATGGGAAATTTTTTAAAGCATCTTAAATACTTACTGTGAGAAGTTCATACCTTACAGGATAAAAGGTTTAGGAATAAGGATGAGTGAGTATACTCGCTAAGGCACTACTCGTCCAAGTAATGTGCTTTAGACGAGTATCTCTCTGCTCGTCCTTAAAGATTCGGTGACCGCTGCGGAGTGGGGAGCTGCAGGGGAGAGCGGGGAGGAACGGAGGGGAGATCCCTCTCTCCCGCCCGCTCTCCCCTGCTCCCCGCCGCGACTCACCTGTCAGCTGCAGCGGTCCCCGAATCTTTAGGGACGAGCAGAGAGATACTCGTCTAAAGCACATTACTCGGACGAGTAGTGCCTTAGCGAGTATACTCGCTCATCCTTATTTAGGAATAGGAGAAAAACAATGTGGCTCAATAAAGATGTTAAGGGGGCAATAAACAACGCAAAGAAAATATTTAAACTACTAAAACAAGAATTCAGTGAAGAAACATTAAACAGCTTTAAGGAAAAAAATAAATGATCTAAAAACCAAACAAAAGCAGGAACGGTGGAGACAGAGAGACTCATTGCAGAAGAGATTAAAACTAACCCTAAACTGATCTTCATCTATATAAATAGCAAACAGATTAAAATGGAAAGTGTTGCCCCTTTAAAAAGTAATGAGGAAGAAATAGAAAAGGGTTATGAGGAGAAGGAAAATCTGCTAAATAGTTTTTTTTGCCAGTGTATCCACTTGGGAAAATGAAATGTCTAATGAAATCCAGAGTGATAAAGTAAATTCTGCATTAACTCAACCAGTCTAACCTAGGAAGAAATGCAGAGCCACTCTAAAAAGATTAAAATAGGCAAATTGCTCAATCCCAATGGCATACATTTCCGGGTTCTAAAGCAATTAAGTAATCTGATAGACAGACTGTAATTTCTTATATTTAAGGACTCTAGAGTGATGGGGTCTGTTCCACTGGATAGCGCATAGCAAATGTAGTGCCAATATTCAGAAAGGGGTCGAAAAGTGAACCTGAAAACTATAGGCCAGTAAGTCTTGCTTCTGTTGTGGGTAAAATCTTAGAAAGGTTTCAAAGAGATGCTGTTCTAGAGTACCTCAAGGAAAATAGCTGTATAATTCCATATCAGCATGGGTTTATGAAAGGTCACTCCGGTTAAACCAATCTGATCAGCTTTTATAAAGAGGTAAGTTCTGGAATGGCCTGGGGAAAGTCATTGGATATTGTGTATCTTGATTTGTGCCGCATAAAAGGTCGGTATATAAAATGAGAATGCTTGGTCTGGGTAAGAATGTGTGTAAGTGGTAAGTAACTGGTCAGTGTTAGAAAGCAGAGGGTGGTTATTAATGGTGCATTCTCTGATTGGGTCACTGTTACTAGTGGGGTACCACAGGGGGCAGTATTGGGCCCTATTCCCCTTTAAAATTTTTATTAATGCCCTAGTAGAAGGATTGCACAGTAAAATATCAACATTTGCAGACGATACAAAACTATGTAAAGTAATTAACACAAGAGAGGATAGAAAGTGGTTGCAAATGGATTTGGATTAATTGGTGGATTGGGCAAAAAAGTGACAAATGTGGTTTAACACTGATAAATGTAAGGTTCTGCACATGGGCAGGGAAATACATGTCACCATTACACAGTAAATGGGAAACCACTGGGTAACACTGACATGGAAAAGGACTTGGGGATTTTAGTTAACTGTAAGGTTAACTGGAACAACTAGTGTCAGGCAGCTGCTGCCAAGGCAAATAGGATATTAGGGTGCATCAATAGATACATAAGGGCACATGACGAGAACATTGTTTTTCCTCTTTACAAGTCACTGGTCAGACCACACATGGAAAATTGTGCACAGTTTTGGGCACTGGTACTCTAGAAGGACATATCAGAGCTTGAGCGGGTACAAGTTAATAAATTGAATGGATGGATTACAATACCCAGAAAGGTTATCAAAATTGGAATTATTTAGTTTAGAAAAAATAGCTATATATGAATGTATCAGGGGACAATACAGGGATCTCTCCCATGATATGTTTATATCAAGGACTGTGACTGTAACAAGGGGGCGCCCTCTACATCATAGAAGAGGTTTTTTTGTTACTGTAAGAGCAGTAAGACTATGGAACTCTCTGGTTGAGGATGTGGTGATGGTGAACTCGATAAAAGAGTTCAAGAGGGGCCTGGATGTTTTTCTTAAGTGTAGTAATTAGAGATGAGCGAACGTACTCGTTTAGGGCGATTTCGCAATCGAGCACCGATTTCTTCGAGTAACTGACTACTCGGGCAAAAAGATTCGGGGGGCTCTCTCTCCCCCCCCCTACCTCTGCAACCCCCCGCTCACCCCCGGCGCCCCCCAAATCTTTTCGCCCGAGTAGTCAGTTACTCGAAAAAAGCGCTGCTCGATTGCGAAATCGCCCTAAACGACTACGTTCGCTCATCTCTAGTAGTAATATTACATGTTAAAGTCACTTATTATTTCGGAAGGGTTATTTGATTAATACATTATTCTGATTGCCAGATTAGGGGGAAAAAAATTATTTCCTGACTCCAACATGTAGAAAATCGCCTTCTATCTCATGGGAGTTTTTGCTTTTCGCTAGATTAAGGCCGCCTGCAGACGATCGGGTCGGATCCCGCTGTGAGAATTCTCGCAGCGGGATGCGGACCTGTGCCCCTGCAGAGACCTGCGGCTCCCCCGCTCCCAGAATCTTCCGTCTCCTGCTATGCGCCAGCTTCCGGCCTGCCGACGCATGCGCAGAGCGGAGCCAGCCCGCCACCACTGACATTTCTGTGCGGGCCTCTGCGAGACCCGCACAGAAATAGAACATGCAGCGATTTGTTTTCCGCTCGTGTTTTCATGCTGACAAATCGCGGCTGTATGCATAGGATTGCGTTTTGCAATGCAATCCTATGCAGGCGTCCAGGGGCGGAAATTCTGCGGGAAATCCCACTGCAGAATTGACGCCCGTGTGCAGGGGGCCCAACACTGGGAGTTAGTCCGAACTATATGGACATATGCCCACTATGTATTCTGCAACTGAGATATCTGCACTAGATATTTAACATGTCTGTTGTCTATGTGGAGAGGCAAAGTGTATATAAACACACACTATAAGATGTGTATGGCACATAACATACTGCAGATATCCTACAGAGCTGTAAAATCAACGGAAATATAAACATAAGACAAATATTTATACATTTTGTAACAAATGACTATACAAAAACGGGAAAGGACCCTGCTGAGAAGAGTTTATATAGTTACACTCAATAGAGAAACGAAATGGGAAGGAAATGGGTATAGAGCTAACGCCAATCACAATTTGCTTTGAACGTACTGATTAGTTGGTATATGCAGTCATATCTTTACTGTGAAAATAATTCCTTACTACACCTGGAAATCTCTTACCTCCTAAATGCCAATTTTACAACCATGGTTCGGGGAAGGGAGCCCCAGTATAGATGTTACAAGGGCAAGACTGTTAATACACCAACCTCTGGTGTAGTGCAAGTCTATGTGCCACTACTTTTAAAGAACTTGGGAAGAAGACAATATGCACAGCAAACCAGGTAAACTAAAGTCTTATAGAGGATTAACCCTATAAATTAGATAGCAGCCTTCTTGAAGCCTCTCTGTATCCTCAGACGATCCCTTTAGTTTCCATAGTGATTCCCAGTGTTGAAGTGGCGTTTCTGATTTCCTAGTAAAACTTCAATGGTTGTTCTGGTTCCCAAAGATCCCATGTGAGCTGTTTATTCCTAAGAAGCACAGATACAAAAACTTCCAGTACACATTTGTTACTCAGGTGTCTGGAAAACGACACTATTATGCAATTTCCTTTACTACTAAAGGAAATGTAGTATTCAGGCCACTTAATTTTGTCCCTTGTTCTCCAGAAATCTATTGAGAACTGTTTAGTTTAATATACAACCTCTTCTTCACAAGGTCAGGGGTGATCACTATTCGAGGCCTTCATGTACACAAACTGACTACAAAAAGTGACTGTGCCAATGCTTCCGCGACTAAAGAGCGACTTATATTATAGCATTGTAATAGGCAATCTGTATGTGTCCAGCTACATCATATTCACTGCGGCACTCAGGATACTTACATTCATCTGTGGCTTCATTTCATAAGGAAAGTTTTCAAATGTGTATTTGTCAGATCTTCTCTGTCTCATCTTAAAAAGTCTTGCTCCTCGGTTGTTGAGGAGAGACAGTTCCTCCAGCATTATGTCTCTAGGAATACTTATCTTTTTTCCTAGGTCAATGTCATCTGACTCTGCAACAGCAAAGACACACAATTATTCCCTCTATTAGTGTGGTACTCAAAAATCCTAACTCCGCATAACTACAAATTAATTGAGAAGTAATCCAGGCAATGCACTGTGAGCTAAAAGCATGACAAGTAGTCTAAACAATGCTCTGGGAGCTAAAAACATGACAAGTAGTCTAGGCAATGCTCTGTGAGCTAAAAACATGACCAGTTGCAACACAAATTTCTGACATTTTGTTACAGTGTAGCACTCTGTAGTCACCGAGTATTGCCTAGACTGGATACAATCATATTTGCTTCTCAGCTAAGAGCCGTACAGGGTTGGCAGGCTATGAATGTAAACAAGAGTGTTTTCATTTACTGACAGCAAACTAATTGAAAATGGTAAGGAATGGAAACACAAATGTGGGAATTTATTATGTTACTTGAGCCAGAATTCTGGTAACAAACAGTCACAGTTTTGGTGTGAGTGCATTTTTTGTGCTTGTAGCCAGAGTAGATAGCTTTATTTTGGCAAAGGAATGGGTGGAGGCATGCACCTCCTTATATATTATCGGCATCTCCTAACGACGGTTCTGCACATTAACACCAACATATCAAACACTGGATTTAATATATTGGGTCGTTAATTATTAGTAAGTTGTATGACTTTTCATTTGTTAGGTTATAATGCATTATTTACATGAAACCAGAAACCCAAAGGCTAAAGAGGTTGTCCGAGACAAAAAAGTTTTTTAGAAAGGGGTCTCCCAGTGTGGAAAAATAATAAAGAGCTCATACTCACCTCTCCCTATTTGTCCACCACCGGCGGCTCTGCTCTCCCAGCTGACACCATCTTTGCAGTTTGCAGTCAGCCTGACCCGTCTCCAACAAGCTGCTGCAGCCAATGACAGCACCCAGCAGTCATCGCTGAGTGCTGTCATTGGCTGCAGCAGCACATGGCTAACTGCAGCCTGTAAACAAAGAGCACACCATAGGTAAGAGAAGCCATCGGGAGACAAGTGAGATCTTTATTATGTTCCTAAACAGAGGGACGCCTGTCTCAACTTTTAACATTAATCAAAACCTAATGTCCACCTCTAACCCCTTAAGGACCAAGTGCGGTAAATATACTGAGTGCACATAGACATCTATGGGGCACTTGGTGCGCAAATGTGCATGAGAACAAACTTTCACTCTACCACACTTTCTGCAAACTCTGGAAGCAAACATTGTGCAAGCCTGAACATACAAACTACATGCAGATCTTCTTTTACGTTTAGACTTAAAGGGGCATTCTGGTGATTCAAAGTGAAAGCTCATACTTCATAAGGCGATATCTTGCAATTGAATAACTTGGTAATCTTGTTTTACAAAGCTGCAGATATTTTGCTTTAGCTGTGGTCTCCCCTCCCCCCACTTAGTTCTCCATTGCTATCCAGTGGTGACGACCAGTATGCTCTGCTGTATTACTGGTCGGGCATGCTCAGTGCCTTCATATTTGGTAATGGCAACACAGTTTGTACAGTCATGAATGTGCACTTGTCAGCAAATGGCAATGGGGCATTGTGGGAGATGTGGTTTTTGCACTCCCCGGCAGCTATTTTTAAAAGCAATGTGGAACTCTGAAGACAGCGTGTAAAAGATACTGGAATTCAGTTTGATGATTTTTAGGTGGACATTTGGAATAGAAGAAATAAATGAAAATGTTAGGGAAATTTTTAAAAGTTCGTCCAGCCTCCGGAATACCCCCTTGAGATGCCCATAGGCATTAGAGTAAAGTTGATAAAAACGGACGATTGCAAGCAAAACGACGGTTCATTGGGTGAAATATAACAAAGAATGACAGTTTCAGCCAGCTGTTATAGTTTGTCTTGACTGAGATTTTCATCCAATAGTCAGACACAGGATCTTTCTTATAGAACATTCCCAGAGAGAGCTTTTGCCCATCAACCAGTGTCATTGGATGTGTATGGCCAGTTTGAATGACTGAGACAGTCAATATGGACTAAAGAAAAAACAAACAATATATCTGACAGCGCTTCAATAATAGGATCAAATCCAATTGGACAGCAAAGATAAAAGTGGACTTACCCGGTGCCAGGTGGGGCTCTGGATGGATACCCCACCTGCACCGTGTAGTACAAGGTAGCTTTGAATAATGGGTGGTGATCCTCTGATCTTGTCCGTATCCTAGTGGGTACTTGGAGAGTCGCTGAGAGGTGTGCCGCCCATTGTCTCCCGATAATGGGGTAAGAAGAAAGCCAGCAATAAAATAAGAAAAAATCCTCTGCTCTCCTTAGGTCCAAAGATATGGGTCCCCCAATGTAATAAGTATTATCCAATTTATTGGGACATAATGGACTAAAGGGCCTTTTACACCAAACGATTATGGGGCACAAAAGTTCACCTGGATGTTTGATTGCCGGATCTGAATGTCCCACTGATCATTGTTCACATGGAGGAAGTGCTGCCGACAATGGTAAAACTCTATGGGGACTAATAATTGTAGGAACGATTGTTCATCCCATAAAAGAGTCTGAATCAGCCTTTGTAATGGTCAGGCAGACTAGCGGCAATTATTGATTGGTGCTAGTCATTTAGAAAAGATTGTTAAATGTACAAAGACCCTAAAATGTGGATGGCTGCATCTGTGAAACAGTTGATCACCATACAAATGTTCGTTTAATGGTTGTGCAGCCATCAACTTACTTCTATTGTGCATGGCCACCTTAAAACCTAGATGCCATGGCGTTGATTGCACTATGACTTCTGGGTTCCTGATGCACATGGATGTTTCACTCAGCCTTGGCAGTCAAGGATTAACTATTCCTTCTTCTATTAAGCTGTTGGGCTGGCCGAGATGATTGATAGTCCAGCCAGCTATTCAGTAAATTTATTAACTTAGTTTTGCTATTGGGCTGGCTAGGATGATTGTCAACTCAGCTAGTGAATCAGGTTTATTTTAGTGCTATTTAGTCCAGCTCTTCTGAACACAGGTTGCTGGTTATAATGTCATGTCTGGTATGACTAGTTTATGGAACCAATAGTAACTACATTCAGGTACAAAAATGGAGCACAGCAAGGAACAGGAAATGCCATTCTTTACAGACTGACTAATAATAGTAAAACTGAATATAAATAGGTTCCAAGAACTACAAGAACAAGAATGCCAGAATCACCCGAACAGGATTGATCCCTAAAGTGGAGCACCTGTTCCAAAAAGAACGACCCCACTATGAGAGACTGAAACCAATCAGAGCCTATCTGACAATCACTGTACTAACACTTAACCCCTGAAGCTAATAAACCTAAAGCACAAAAACTGACTGACACACAATTCCTAAGGGCGCTTTCAAATGACAGTTTTTTTGTGAGCCAAAACCAGGAGTGGAGAGAAAGTGTAATGGAAAGATTTGCATGTCTTCCGCGTTTTGGACCCACTCCTGGTTTTGGCTCACAAAAAACTGAACATAAAAACTGTCGTGTGAATGCGCGCTAACACTGATACATAGGAATCTCTGGCACAGTATATGGCCATTACACAATCAGTATAACCAGCAACCTGTTCAGAGGAGTTGGACTCAATAGCACTAGAAAGAACCTGATTGACTGTCGGAGCTGACAATTATTTCAGCCAGCCTAATGGCAAAACCAAACTAATAAAATTACCTACTGGCTAGCTGGGCGATCAATCATCTTAACCAGCCTAGCAGCTAAACAGTAAAATGATTAATTAACCCTTGACTACCAAGGTGGAGTAAAACATGCATATGCATCATGGATGCAGAAGTCATAGCGCAATTGACACCTTGAAACTGAGATTGTGGTGGTACAAGGCAACAGTACTAACCACTAGACCACCATGCCTCTCATATTTCCTGCAAAACCCATAGACAGAACTTTCTCCAACAGACATGTGCACTAATCATACAGATATACCTAGATTCAAGAGGGACATTGCTTTCTTTAGCTGGTGGTAGAATGTTTCTCTTGCAGAGGTAAGTTGCCCCTTGAAAAGTTATGGTGCTCAATGATACAAGCGATCAGAGTCTTATATTATGCAGTATAAGTAACTGACAAGTGTACAATATCAGACGAAGTGATATTAGCACATTGTGTAGCTATTCTATCTTGACACATTTCAAGGAGCTGTCTGGCAAAATCATATTTCTTCTTAAGTTCTAATTAATATCATGAAGACAAAAAGCCTACACATGCCATGACTACCAGAACCTTTAGCAGATGCCAGTTATGTGGTCAGGGTAATATCGTCATCATGTCTAGATCAAGCACGATCGCACACATTTTCGCTGGCACAGCGCCCACCAAAGCAGTCAACATACTTGTTTTTTTCATAGTAGTGCATTATTTGGAGTTAGATGATTATTTCTCCGAGATGTAGGGCTGGAAAGGTCTAGTCTGTGGTCTGCGATAATATTTATTTCCGTGTAACAACCTACTCTCAGTCTAGCAAAATATACTGTTTGAAGGCTGCAGACTTCCTTCTGATCACACGTCTGCTTTCAGATGTTAGCCTGACCAAGCCCAACAGGCAAATCTCTCCAACATGTTCTTCCCAGGCCAATCACAACAAAAACAACTTATGAATCCACTTAATAAGTGAAGTCGTCTTTTTATTAGAATTTTCGTCAATACCAGTTACTGTTTTAACCCCTTATTGCTTGTCAGCACTACACAAAAACTTTAGATTTTTCTTTTTACTGTGACTTTTGCGCCCGCAAGGCATGCTCATTTGCGTATGCAAAGACGCACCGATTGAAATCACTAATTAGGCCGGGCTCACATGAGTCTGTGCAGCATTTTAGCCGGCCTATCGCCGTGTATGGCAGCGATTTTTCACTGCGCATGACAGCGTATCTCACGCACACTGTCATGCGCAGTCTTACTTTTTAAAAAATTTCCCGTTTTGTTGTTTAGCGACTTTGCGTATAAACGCCACACATGCGCAATGTAATTGTGTATGTACAGTGTTTCTTACGCGAGAACAATAGGGCTCTATCGCTTGTAACACCCGGTAAAAATAGAACATGCTGTGTTTTTTATTACACGCAATATATACACGCAAGTGTGAATGGATCAATGAAAATCAATGTACTTTTATTGTCTCCATTCACCGCGTATTAAAATGTGATTGTTCTCAGTAAGAGAAACCAAGTAATCTTGTAGACATGATACCTTTTAATGGTTAACAAAAATACATGATGTTATAGTGAGCTTTCCAACCTACTCAGGATTCTTCTTCAGGCATAATGAAATGGATCCGAAGAGGCATGCATGTATTTAGGCCTCCTGCACATGGGCGGAAATTCTGCGGGATTTCCTGCAGAATTTCCGCCCGTGCACGCTGCCATAGGATTGCATTATATAATGCAATCCTATGCAGACAGACGTGTGAAAACTTACGCAGTAAACAAATCACTGCATGTCCTATTTCTGTGCGAACCTCGCAGAGGCCCGCACAGAAATGTCACGACTGACGTGCCGGCTCTGCACTGTGCATGTGCGGCTGTGTGGCAGCCGGCACATCGCAGTGCAGAGAGAGAAGACGCCGGACGGGTGAGTATAAGGGGCTGCGAGGTCGCATCGGGATCTAACCCGGCCATGTGCAGATGGCCCTACTTAGGGTCTATTCCGATATGCCTGAGGAAGAACCCTAAGTAGGGCCATCTGCACATGGCCGGGTTAGATCCCGATGCACATACATATTTATGACAAGGCACAGACATGGATGTGATTAATTTGCACTTAAAACAATACCACAACAGGATGAGTAGAGAAATAGATACTTAAATAGTCCCCTGATAAAGATATGAAGGGGTTTTATGGTCCCTGAATTAGTGTTAGGGGGTCACCAGGCCAGCAGTGTTATCTGTGCTATAGATGTCTCATACTTCCCAGTCACGCATGAATTCTCTTGAAGAATTTAACCCTGTGTTTTGTAGATATGATACCTTTTAATGGCTAACAAAAATACATGATGTTATAGCAAGCTTTCGAATCTTGTAGATATGATACCTTTTAATACCTTAACCGCATATTAAATTACACTCATGTAAACCTGCCCTTAGTGTAATGAGTTCCAGATGTGTTTTTTGTCCTGCGCACTTGTGCAGTGTTTGACGTGTATTTTGCACGCATTCATGCATCCCTATTGAGTCCTATGGGGACTTTGGGTACGCAAATGTGCAGGCAAATATAGCACGATGCGTGTTTTTCTTGTACGACCAAAGGAATAATATGTGCACGTGAACTAATCCATCAACATCCATCGGTTCTATTCTCTGCATATTGCTCGCATAAATGTTGCATGCACAAATATTTGTGCAAATAGATCCCTATGAAGGGGATCTAAGTGTCTGACTAATTGTAGAAGAAAAGTAGATTTAACCCCTTTGTCCCAGCTGTGTTTTTTTCGCAGTTCTGTATCTATCACGTGTTTCTTTCAGGGACCCGGTTGTCATATTTCCATATGGCTCAGTCTGATAAATAGGATTGTGAAAGCATATTGGGAGAGATGAAGCATTTCCCACGTGTGTGACTTGCATAGTATTCTTTTAACTGTGCAGAATACTTGGAAGAAGTACTAGAGTTTGTCTGCTCTAACAATTTAACCCATTTTATATTTAAACATTTAACACCTATTTAATCATTGATTTAGTTGGCTAGGTTCACAGTTGCTGACCCTGGCACATGTACAGTGTGGATGAGGTCCAAGATAGACACAAGCTGATCTGTAGGCATGATGACAAACTGTAACCCACTATTCCTGTAATTATTTACCTACACAGGAAGGCAGTAATTGTGAACTGCCAACCACCGACATTTCCGGACATAATCAAGTGTCCAAGTTTCTTTCGACTGCGGTTAAGGACAAATACAGATGTGACATCCAATATATGATGAATGGAAGAGAAAACTGATCTTCAAATAAAAAAGGTAACTTCACTACTGGCATTGACACTTAGAAGCATTTACATCCTCTCATTTTTAAAATGATTTTTTTTGAAGAATGACGTGCTCAGCAAAGCAAATAAACATACAATGATCAGCCATGATATTGGGATCACCTGCCTAATACTTTGGAGGTTGCCCTCATGCTGCCAGAACAGCTCTGAGCGGTCAAGGTATGGCCTCCGGTAGACCTCTGCAGGCTTCCTGTGGTATATTCTACCAACATATAAGCAGCAGATAAGTTTAGTTCCTAAAGGGAATATGTCACCGACTTTTAGCCCTACAAGCTAAGCAGGTGACCCGTGGAGTCCGGGAATGTCCCAGTCGTTCTCTCGGTGTGAGCGCTGAAAGCTGGTGTCCTAATTTTATAATGGGTGGACTATTTAGCAGCGCTGCTCAATGCATTCAGCATCTGTTTTCATCAGGGCAAAAATGGGCAAGATAAGTATAAAAGTAGGACTGAGATCAGAGAATTTGGAGGTCAATGAATAGGTCATCAATAGAAATGAGCGAGCGTACTCGCTAATGCAAAGTACGAGCGAGCGAGTATTGCCATTTTCGAGTACATATCTGCTTGTCCGAAAAGATTCGGGGGGCGACGGGGAGAGCGGGCAGGAACTGGGGGGGGGGGGGAGATCTCTCTCCCCCCTGCTCCCCCCTGCTCACTCCCGCAACTCACCGCTCAGCCTCTGGCCTCTCAGGTCCACCTCGCCAGATGATCTTCTTCCTCTGTGTGGCAGCATCTTGTGGAGCTACATGAATTATACTCCTCCTGGCTCTGTCTTCTCCCCTCTAAAGTTCAGATGCACCACTGTCAGCCCATCTATGCCGCCACAGCACAAATGCTTTGTTGTGCTACTGTAATTATGTTACAACCTTGGTTCTGGCATTGTATCTATGTAGTAAGTGTGGTTCTGGTAATGTGTCTATGTGGTGAGTTTGGTTCTGGTGCTGTTTTTATGTTATGATCTTGGTTCTGGTACAATATTTAAGCCGTTCTGAGCTGTTCTGCTGTGTATGCTGCTGTCTTGCTGCCTTCTTCAATCAGACTACAGGCAGACTGCCTATCCGTACAATATGTATCATTTATTATTTAGGATGGGAGAGGCGCCTAAAAAAATTAGGATACTGTCTAACCTAAAGTTGGCATTGAAAGAACAAAAACATTATGTAGAGGGCCTTCACATTAAATTTTTGTGGTGTTTTTCCTGATGTTTACTTTGAGCAAAAAAAAAATACTGTGGCCAGATATTTGCTGTAAGTCAATAGGGTGGACAATTATGAAAAGCATTACAATGTCCCTTTTGTGTCTTATTTTTTGTGGGATTTGTGTTTTTTTAGTGTTTTTTGCCGTTGCCTCTTAAAAATGCAGCACACTCCAGGTATGGCAGTTTTTCAGGCATTTTTCCCTCAATTTCAACATAGAAAAAAATGGATAAAAAGCACAAGGCTTTATTCACGCAAGCGTATATCGGGCACGTTTTCATGCCCTACCGATATACACGACCATCTGAGGCATTGGTTTCCAATACATTCGTTCACACAGGCGAATATACGTTGCAACGTAAAAAATGGAACATACGCAACCGAAATACACGCTGGCGAATATACAATGGGTAAAAAAATAGTTCTAGTTCTATCTGTTGACTGATATACGGTGGAAGCTCTCATAGACTCCTATGGGAGCTGGAAAAAAAGGGAGGAGGATGCACTTTAGCAGCGTCCAACACTACAAAAAGCTTGCAGCTTACGAGGACGAGAGAACGCAAAAATGCATACGCCCGTGTGAAAAGCCCTACGACTATGTGGCAAAAAAACACACAAAAACACTTGGAAAAGACTCATGAAGGTCATGGTGTTAATTTTACAATCCAGACAAATAAAGACTGTTTTTTGAGAAAGTTATCCTGAAACACAAAGTTTCTTGTGTTATTATTACACTACAAATGCAAAATGGAAGAACAAGAGCAAAACAATTCCCCTTTCTTATTTGCTGCAGTAAGATTTAAAAGGGCGCTGTCAGTTCTTCTGGTATGCCTATTTTTATTAGATGCTAGTATTCTCTATGAAATAATAACATCTTTTCCTAAAGTAAGAAATGAATGAATATATTGACAACTGGTCACACACCCACTGTTATCAGTAGGAATGGTCTCTACACAGCACTGATTGGGCAGTGTCACAGTATGTAGTGACTGTTACGTCTGAACTATCTCTAAGGCCTCGTTCCTATGAGCGCTGTTTTAGCGCAGTATAGGCGCATGAAAAGATCAAGGCTATATTACACTGAAGATCACATGAACGTGTGATTTCCACCTATTTTAATTAGCTGTGAAATTGCCTGCTCACACGATCGGGAGTGCGTTATCCAGCTCTCATAGGAGTCTATGGAAAGCACGCACCAAAGATAGGTCAGGTCTAGAGATGAGCGAGCACCAAAATGCTCGAGTGCTCGTTACTCGAGTCGAACTTCCCGCGATGCTCGAGGGTTCGTTTCGAGTAACGAACCCTATTAAAGTCAATGGGCGACTCGAGCATTTTTGTATATCGCCGATGCTCGCTAAGGTTTTCATTTGTGAAAATCTGGGCAATTCAAGAAAGTGATGGGAACAACACAGAAATGGATAGGGCACGCGAGGGGCTACATGTTGGGCTGCATCTCAAGTTCCCAGGTCCCACTATTAAGCCACAATAGCGGAAAGAGTGCCCCTCCCCCCCCGCACTGTCAGCATAAAGATCGTTCTCCTCTGCCAAAGCTGTAACAGCTGTGGCAGAGAAGAACGATGTTAGCCCATTGAATTCAATGGAGCCGGCAATACAGCCGGCTCCATTGAAAGCAATGGGCTGCCGGCGAGTGCGGGATGAATTTTCGGGAAGGGCTTAAAAATATAAGCCCTTACCTGAAAATCATCCTAAAATGTGTAAAAATAAAAATAAAATGAATACCATTACTCACCTTTCCGCTGCAGCCGGAGTTCAGCCGCGTCTGGACGGCAGTTCTCCTGAACTGCTCTGTGTAGTATACAGCAGCCGGGGATTTAAATTCCCCGCCTGCTGAATGAGCTGCCTCTGATTGGTCACAGCCTGACCAATCAGAGGCAGCTCTCACTCACACCCATTCATGAATTCATGAATGGGTGAGTGCTGCCTCTGATTGGCTCAGCGCAGGGACCAATCAGGGGCAGCTCTCAATTTTTTTTACTTTTTACACATTTCTGGATGAATTTCAGGTAAGGGCTTATATTTTTAAGCCTTTCCCGAAAATTCATCCCGCACTCGCCGGCAGCCCATTGCTTTCAATGGAGCCGGCTGTATTGCCGGCTCCATTGAATTCAATGGGCTAGCATCGTTCTTCTCTGCCATAGCTGTTACAGCTGTGGCAGAGGAGAACGATCTTTATGCTGACAGTGCGGGGGGGGTCTCACTCCCGCGCTCGCCGGCAGCCCATTGCTTTCAATGGGCTAACATCGTTCTTCTCTGCCACAGCTGTTACAGCTATGGCAGAGGAAAACGATCTCTATGCTGACATAGCTTTTTTTATTTTTACACATTTTAGGAAGATTTTCAGGTAAGGGCTTATATTCTTAAGCCCTTCCCGAAAATTCATCCCGTGCTCGCCGGCAGCCCATTGCTTTCAATGGAGTCGGCTGTATTGCCGACTTCATTGAATTCAATGGTCAGCGCTCATTTAATCGAGACGAGTATCGCGTGGTGCTTATCTCGAGTAACGAGCACCTCGAGCACCCTAACACTCGAACGAGCATCAAGCTCGGACGAGTATGCTCGCTCATCTCTAGTCAGGTCCTATCTTTTCACTCACCACGGACCTTAGATGCGACCTTGCACTTGCATTTCCTATCTGTTAGGTCCTGCAGACCATCCTGTCTCCTGAGTCTGATTCTGTGTCTTCCAGCCCTCACATGGTTACTGTGACTAGCACCTCTACACAGCCTGTGGGGAATTGTAATCAACTTCCTATTTAAACCCTCTAGACTTCAATCCACTATGCTTGGTGTTGTTGTCATTTCCTGTTTGACTGCATGCAAGCTGCTGGTGTAGCCCTCTAGTCTGTATTCAGTTTGATGTACCTCCTAAACTAGTTTCCACTGTGTCTTGGTGTGTTCCCAGCTTCCTGTGTGCTTGCTGCTGGGTTTTCTTTGTCTGTCCATCCTCTGTATCTGTGATCTCTGCTCAATACTATCTTCAGTTTCCAGTTTATGTTCACTCCTGCATATCTGTGTGGCTCAGTGCATATGACCCTGGATTCCTATCCTCACCAGGTAGATAGGGACGTCTAGGAGTCAGGGTCAGGAAAGGTGGCCTGGACCTCTCCAATTTCAGGAGTATCTCTAGGACAGAGACACCTCATTCATCTGAGTCTAGGGTAAGGTGCATTCTCGTTATTGCACCGATTTTCTGCATTCTGTTCTGTCTTCACCTTAGTGTCAGCTGTCTTTCCTGCCGGGTGATTCCACTTGGCAGGGAGACACAGTGGATCCATAAACCATACGTAGCACTATCTTTGTTAGGTGCGTGTATTTAGCGTGTCTAAAATTCCTTAATCTGAACGGTTCTATAGGAAAGCATTGGTTCTAATAGAAGCGCCTTCTTTGCGTGCCTCTAATGGCTGCTTGCTTCCTCATGTTGTTTCAATAAAGAAGAGGATTTTAATGAATGCTGCCTGGTTCTTCTTTTCTCCTCTAATGAACTAAAACAGTGCTCGTGTGAAGAAGGCCTAAGAGGGAGACCAACTCACAGTCCCTCAGACTAAAAGAGGTGAAAGACTGGGAAGTGTACAAAGTGAAGGAAAGGTAGGTCAGGTGGAATACATGGAAGGGACGCAGGATGGGAGAAGAGGGATCTCACCCTACTCTAACCCTGACTGATCCTGCCTAAAGCAAGGCTGCAGCCCTGACAAGGACTGCCTCACATCTGGATCTTTACTAGGTACCCTAGATGTCATTAAATGGAAACCAGACAGAAAATGATAGTGGTAGGAAGACAGGACGAGATAATACATGGGAGTTATGGAGCAAAAAATTAAAGAATTCCCCAAGGTCACACCGGGCTATTACACTAAGGCTAACTTCACACAGGGGCGAGCGCGATACGGGGCCTTGAATCCTGCCTCCGTATTGTTTTTCCCATGGCAAATCCGCTTCGCATCACTACGCGGAAGAAGCACTCCTCTACCATGGCTGTCACAGCCTCGGCGAAGGATCACAGAGTTTCTGCCATTGCTTTCAATAGCGCTGGCGCTACTGCGAGAGCATGCAGCAAGATAGAACATGCTGCGATTTGATTCCCACGTAGAATCACTGTACCATGCAGGAAAGCATTGCTCGTGTATATGACATCATTCAAAATAATGGGGTTCATATTTGTGCGTCTTGCAACTTTCTACACCCTTCCTAAATTACCTGTGTTCCTGAGAGACCTATTGTATCAGGTAATGATAATCTGACTCAAGGAGCTAGCACTTATATTGATACCCTTCAGTTAGGCAAAATATGTTGGTGGAGCTAGTTATTATATTTTAGCTCAGGACTTCATTGATACTGCTACCACCAGCCTGTTTATTCCAAGCAGTACACCCATGGGATACAGCTTCATGCTTTTTATGACAGATGCAGACCTGAGCATCCGTATGGTTCAGCAAGAAATAAGACTTGTCACTCCAGATAACCCTCTGCCATGTGTTCAGGGTCCATTAATATCTATCCTGAACCCATGATAGACGTTGTTGGCAATGACATGGGGTCTTCATAGGCACCCTTGTCAGTCTTTGGCTATTGAGACCGCGTCAATGCCAAGTATGCTTTATGGTCATTGTGGAAATTTGTCCAATTTCTCTGCTGTTGCACGGCTGTTTCAGTCGGTCCACTGTGGCATATCATGCTGAGATATCAGATATGCCACCTAACGCTCGCCTCTAGGATCAACCCCATGTGGCCTTCTCCTGTCTGATCTTTTGTCGTATATCTGTATATTGTTCAACCAGTCTTGATACACTCTTGATACCGTGATTTGGGAAGAGCCAAAAACTGCAACCATTTCAGAAATACTTGCATCACACCTCTGGGCACCAAAAATCGGCCCGCGGACAAAGTCATTCAAATAACCATGTTTACTAGGGATGAGCGAACATACTCGTCCGAGCTTGATGCTCGTTCGAGTATTAGGGTGTTCGAGATGCTCGTAACTCGAGACGACTACGCGGTGTTCGAGTTACTTTCACTTTCATCTCTGAGAAATTTGCACGCTTTTCTGGCCAATAGAAAGACAGGGAAGGCATAACAACTTCCTCCTGTGATGTTCCAGCCCTATACCACCCCCCTGGTGAGGAAGGGAAAGAGGTATACTGGCTATATAGGCAGTGGGCTTTTTCCCAAAAAGTTCAAAAAAATACTGTATTTGGCCTGCCTGTCACTGCCTTCAGTTTACTGCGTCCCTGCTGGGGGTAGTAGTTGTTGAATTAATACCCAGCCTTGCGCATAATTGTTTCCTGCCTCTGCAGTGCATTACGTACGCGAAGTCAGCCTCCAACAGGGAAATCGAAATACAGTGTATATCACAGGCAGTGTGGTTGTTCCCAAAAACTTCAAAAAAATACTGTATTTGGCCTGCCTGTCACTGCCTTCAGTTTACTGCGTCTCTGCTGGGGGTAGTAGTTGTTGAATTAATACCCAGCCTTGCGCATAATTGTTGCCTGCCTCTGCAGTGCGTTACGTACGCGAAGTCAGCCTCCAACAGGGAAATCGAAATACAGTGTATATCACAGGCAGTGTGGTTGTTCCCAAAAACTTCAAAAAAATACAATATTAGGCCTGCCTGTCACTGCCTTCAGTTTACTGCGTCTCTGCTGGGGGTAGTAGTTGGTGAATTAATACCCAGCCTTGCGCATAATTGTTGCCTGCCTCTGCAGTGCGTTACGTACGCGAAGTCAGCCTCCAACAGGGAAATCGAAATACAGTGTATATCACAGGCAGTGTGGTTGTTCCCAAAAACTTCAAAAAAATACTGTATTGGCCTGCCTGTCACTGCCTTCAGTTTACTGTGTCTCTGCTGGGGGTAGTAGTTTTTGAATTAATACCCAGCCTTGCGCATAATTGTTGCCATCCTCTGCAGTGCGTTACGTACGCGAAGTCAGCCTCCAACAGGGAAATCGAAATACAGTGTATATCACAGGCAGTGTGGTTGTTCCCAAAAAATTCAAAAACATACAATATTAGGCCTGCCTGTCACTGCCTTCAGTTTACTGCGTCTCTGCTGGGGGTAGTAGTTGGTGAATTAATACCCAGCCTTGCGCATAATTGTTGCCTGCCTCTGCAGTGCGTTACGTACGCGAAGTCAGCCTCCAACAGGGAAATCGAAATACAGTGTATATCACAGGCAGTGTGGTTGTTCCCAAAAACTTCAAAAAAATACTGTATTTGGGCTGCCTGTCACTGCCTTCAGTTTACTGCGTCTCTGCTGGGGGTAGTAGTTGTTGAATTAATACCCAGCCTTGCGCATAATTGTTGCCATCCTCTGCAGTGCGTTACGTACGCGAAGTCAGCCTCCAACAGGGAAATCGAAATACAGTGTATATCACAGGCAGTGTGGTTGTTCCCAAAAACTTCAAAAAAATACTGTATTTGGGCTGCCTGTCACTGCCTTCAGTTTACTGCGTCTCTGCTGGGGGTAGTAGTTGTTGAATTAATACCCAGCCTTGCGCATAATTGTTGCCTGTCTCTGCAGTGCGTTACGTACGCGAAGTCAGCCTCCAACAGGGAAATCGAAATACAGTGTATATCCCAGGCAGTGTGGTTGTTCCCAAAAACTTCAAAAAAATACAATATTAGGCCTGCCTGTCACTGCCTTCAGTTTACTGCGTCTCTGCTGGGGGTAGTAGTTGTTGAATTAATACCCAGCCTTGCGCATAATTGTTGCCTGCCTCTGCAGTGCGTTACGTACGCGAAGTCAGCCTCCAACAGGGAAATCGAAATTCAGTGTATATCACAGGCAGTGTGGTTGTTCCCAAAAACTTCAAAAAAATACTATATTTGGCCTGCCTGTCACTGCCTTCAGTTTACTGCGTCTCTGCTGGGGGTAGTAGTTGGTGAATTAATACCCAGCCTTGTGCATAATTGTTGCCTGCCTCTGCAGTGCGTTACGTACGCGAAGTCAGCCTCCAACAGGGAAATCGAAATACAGTGTATATCACAGGCAGTGTGGTTGTTCCTAAAAACTTCAAAAAAATACAATATTAGGCCTGCCTGTCACTGCCTTCAGTTTACTGCGTCTCTGCTGGGGGTAGTAGTTGGTGAATTAATACCCAGCCTTGCGCATAATTGTTGCCTGTCTCTGCAGTGCGTTACGTACACGAAGTCAGCCTCCAACCACAGGCCAATAAGCGGCACATTTAATTACAGCGTTTTTTTCCTGCTAATCTCGTAATACACCATGCTGAGGGGTAGGGGTAGGCCTAGAGGACGTGGACGGGGGCGAGGACGGGGAGGCCCAAGTCAGGGTGTGGGCACAGGCTGAGCTCCTGGTCCAGGTGTATCGCAGCCGACTGCTGCGGGATTAGGAGAGAGGCAAGTTTCTGGGGTCCCCAGATTATCTCACAATTAATGGGTCCGCGCGGTAGACCATTATTAGAAAATGAGCAGTGTGAGCAGGTTCTGTCGTGGATGGCAGAAAGTGCATCCAGCAATCTATCGACCACTCAGAGTTCTACGCCGTCCCCTGCTGCAACTCTGAATCCTCTGGCTGCTGCTCCTCCTTCCTCCCAGCCTCCTCACTCCATGAAAATGACACATTCTGAGGAGCAGGCAGACTCCCAGGAACTGTTCTCGGGCCCCTGCCGAGATTGGGCAGCAATGGTTCCTCTCCCACCAGAGGAGTTTATCGTGACCGATGCCCAACCTTTGGAAAGTTCCCCGGGGTCCGGGGGATGAGGCTGGGGACTTCCGGCAACTGTCTCAAGAGCTTTCAGTGGGTGAGGAGGACGATGACGATGAGAAACAGTTGTCTATCAGTGAGGTAGTAGTAAGGTAGTAGTAAGAGCAGTAAGTCCGAGGGAGGAGCGCACAGAGGAAGGGCAGGTTGGCAGAGGCAGTGCGGTGGCCAGGGGTAGAGGCAGGGCCAGACCGAATAATGCACCAACTGTTTCCCAAAGCGCCCCCCCGCGCCATGCCACCCTGCAGAGGCCGAGGTGCTCAAAGGTGTGGCAGTTTTTCACTGAGAGTGCAGACGACCGACGAACTGTGGTGTGCAAGGTTTGTCGCGCCAAGATCAGCCGGGGAGCCACCACCACCAGCATGCGCAGGCATATGATGGCCAAGCACCCCACAAGGTGGGACGAAGGCCGTTCACCGCCTCCGGTTTGCACCACTGCCTCTCCCCCTGTGCCCCAACCTGCCACTGAGATCCAACCCCCCCTCAGGCCACAGGCACGACCGTCTCCCGGCCTGCACCCACACCCTCACCTCCGCTGTCCTCGGCCCCATCCAGCAATGCCTCTCAGCGCAGCGTCCAGCCGTCGCTAGTGCAACTGTTTGAGCGCAAGTACGCCGCCACGCACCCGCACGCTCAAGCGTTAAACGTGCACATAGCCAAATTGATCAGCCTGGAGATGCTGCCGTATAGGCTTGTGGAAACGGAGGCTTTCAAAAACATGATGGCGGCGGCGGCCCCGCGCTACTCGGTTCCCAGTCACCACTACTTTTCCCGATGTGCCGTCCCAGCCCTGCACGACCACGTCTCCCGCAACATTGTACGCGCCCTCACCAACGCGGTTACTGGCAAGGTCCACTTAACAACGGACACGTGGACAAGCACAGGCGGGCAGGGCCACTATATCTCCCTGACGGCACATTGGGTGAATTTAGTGGAGGCTGGGACCGAGTCAGAGCCTGGGACTGCTCATGTCCTACCCACCCCCAGAATTGCGGGCCCCAGCTCAGTGGTGGTATCTGCGGTGGTGTATGCTTCCTCCACTAAACCACCCTCCTCCTCCTCCTCCTACGCAACCTCTGTCTCGCAATCAAGATGTGTCAGCAGCAGCACGTCGCCACCAGTCAGTGTCGCGCGGGGTGGCAGCACAGCGGTGGGCAAGCTGGCTTGCGCCGCTGAGCCTCCAACCGGGCATGGTCGTGTGTGACAACGGCCGTAACCTGGTGGCGGCTCTGCAGCTCGGCAGCCTCACGCACGTGCCATGCCTGGCCCACGTCTTTAATTTCGTGGTTCAGCGGTTTCTGAAAAGCTACCCACGCTTGTCAGACCTGCTCGGAAAGGTGCGCTGGCTCTGCGCACATTTCCGCAAGTCCCACACGGACGCTGCCACCCTGCGCACCCTGCAACATCGGTTTAATCTGTCAGTGCACCGACTGCTGTGCGACGTGCCCACACGGTGGAACTCTACGCTCCACATGTTGGCCAGGCTCTATGAGCAGCGTAGAGCTATAGTGGAATACCAACTCCAACATGGGCGGCGTAGTGGGAGTCAACCTCCTCAATTCTTTACAGAAGAGTGGGCCTGGTTGGCAGACATCTGCCAGGTCCTTGGAAACTTTGAGGAGTCTACCCAGATGGTGAGCGGCGATGCTGCAATCATTAGCGTCACCATTCCTCTGCTATGCCTCTTGAGAAATTCCCTGCAAAGCATAAAGGCAGACGCTTTGCGCTCGGAAACGGAGGCGGGGGAAGACAGTATGTCGTTGGATAGTCAGAGCACCCTCATGTCTATATCTCAGCGCGTTGAGGAGGAGGAGCAGGAGGGGGAGGAGCATGAGGAGGAGGGGGAAGAGACAGCTTGGCCCACTGCTGAGGGTACCCATGCTGCTTGCCTGTCATCCTTTCAGCGTGTATGGCCTGCGGAGGAGGAGGAGGATCCTGAAAGTGATCTTCCTAGTGAGGACAGCCATGTGTTGCGTACAGGTACCCTGGCACACATGGCTGACTTCATGTTAGGATGCCTTTCTCGTGACCCTCGCATTACACGCATTCTGGCCACTACAGATTACTGGGTGTACACACTGCTCGACCCACGGTATAAGGAGAACCTTTCCACTCTCATACCCGAAGAGGAAAGGGGTTCGAGAGTGATGCTATACCACAGGACCCTGGCGGACAAACTGATGGTAAAATTCCCATCCGACAGCGCTAGTGGCAGAAGGCGCAGTTCCGAGGGCCAGGTCGCAGGGGAGGCGCGGAGATCAGGCAGCATATACAGCACAGGCAGGGGAACACTCTCCAAGGCCTTTGCCAGCTTTATGGCTCCCCAGCAAGACTGTGTCACCGCTACCCAGTCAAGGCTGAGTCGGCGGGAGCACTGTAAAAGGATGGTGAGGGAGTACGTAGCCGATCGCACGACCGTCCTCCGTGACTCCTCTGCTCCCTACAACTACTGGGTGTCGAAGCTGGACACGTGGCCTGAACTCGCGCTGTATGCCCTGGAGGTGCTTGCTTGTCCTGCGGCTAGCGTCTTGTCAGAGAGGGTGTTTAGTGCGGCTGGGGGAATCATCATGGATAAGCGTACCCGCCTGTCAACTGACAGTGCCGACAGGCTTACACTCATAAAGATGAACAAAGCCTGGATTTCCCCAAACTTCTCTTCTCCACCAGCGGACAGCCGCGGTACCTAAACAATACATAGGCTGCACCCGCGGATGGAAGCATCGTTCTCTATCACCATAAAAAACGGGGACCTTTTAGCTTCATCAATCTGTGTATTATATTCATCCTCCTCCTCCTGCTCCTCCTCCTGAAACCTCACGTAATCACGCCGAACGGGCAATTTTTCTTAGGCCCACAAGGCTCAGTCATATGACTTTTGTAAACAATGTTTATATGTTTCAATTCTCATTAAAGCGTTGAAACTTGCACCTGAACCAATTTTTATTTTAACTGGGCTGCCTCCAGGCCTAGTTACAAATTAAGCCACATTAACCAAAGCGATTAATGGGTTTCACCTGCCCTCTTGGTTGGGCATGGGCAATTTTTCTGAGGTACATTAGTACTGTTGGTACACCAATTTTTTTGGGCCCTCGCCTACAGTGTAATCCTAGTAATTTTTATGGGCTTCGCCTGCACTCATGCTACAGCAAGGTGTGTGGGGTTGGCCTACACTTTTGCTACATAAATGTAACTGGGGCCTTGTCTATACTGAAACTACTGAAATTTGAAAGAGACTGTTATCTCCCTAAACTGCTGCAACGGGAATGTTACTGTGGCCTGTCTTGACTGCTACTACTACTGAAATGGAACTAATACTGTGCTCCCCCTATACTGCTGCTTCGGAATTGTTACTGTGGCCTGTCTTGACTGCTACTACTACTGAAATGGAACTAATACTGTGCTCCCCCTATACTGCTTCGGAATTGTTACTGTGGCCTGTCTTGACTGCTACTACTACTGAAATGGAACTAATACTGTGCTCCCCCTATACTGCTGCTTCGGAATTGTTACTGTGGCCTGTCTTGACTGCTACTACTACTGAAATGGAACTAATACTGTGCTCCCCCTATACTGCTGCTTCGGAATTGTTACTGGGGCCTGTCTTGACTGCTACTATTACTGAAATGGAACTAAGACTGTGCTCCCCCTATACTGCTGCTTCGGAATTGTTACTGGGGCCTGTCTGGACTGCTACTACTACTGAAATGGAACTAATACTGTGCTCCCCCTATAATGCTGCTAGTGATATGTTACTGGGGTCTGTCCCTAATGCTACGGCTGAAATGTTACTAATTCTGGGCTCTGCCTATACCGCTGCTAATGCTATGTCACTGGGGTGTGGAAACGGAGGCTTCCCAAAGACATGATGGTGGCGAGGCCATTTCCCACCAACGCGGTTACTGTTAAGGTGCATATAACCACGGACACGTGGAGAGGACACGTAGTGCCTCAAAAACATCCCCCTCCTCCTCCAACAATGAAAACATTCTTGGCAAATACCTTTGCATTGGTCCGTCTGGTGGCAGTCCAAGAATTTCACCTTTACCGACACAACAAGAGAGCCCCCCCCACCATCCCCCCGCCACGGCCTACTTAATCCTGGCAACATTCCGAAAACCAACTAAATAAAACCGCGCTACTAGGTCCGCAGTCGCCACCACATTCCCACCAACGCGGTTACTGTTAAGGTACATATTACCAGTCTGACTGGGGCATGCACTGTGGGCCGAAGCACACCTGTATTGTATGTGACGTTAGCTCTGCTGAGCAGGGCACTGCAATGGGATTTATTTATGTACCGCCGGTGGGTTCCAGGGAGCCACCCATGCTGTGGGTCCACAGGGACTTCACATTAGGGATTTGTACCTGCCAGTGTCTATGTATTAAAAACCCCGGTCAGACTGGGGCATGCAGTGTGGGCCGAAGCCCACCTGCATTTAATCGGATGTAACCTCAGCTGTGCTGGGCAATGCAATGGGATATATTTATGTACCGCCGGTGGCTTCCTGGGACCCACCTATGCTGTCGGTCCACAAGGAGTTATAACTGCATGTGTCTACTTCTAAAGAACCCCAGTCTGACTGGGGCATGCAGTGTGGGCCGAAGCCCACCTGCATTAAACCTGAAATTACCGCAGCTGTGCTGGGTACTTCAACGGGATTTATTTATGTACCGCCGGTGGGTTCCAGGGAGCCACCCATGCTGTGGGTCCACAGGGACTTCACATTAGGGATTTGTACCAGCCAGTGTCTATGTATTAAAAACCCCGGTCAGACTGGAGCATGCAGTGTGGGCCGAAGCCCACCTGCATTTAATTGGACGTAACCTCAGCTGTGCTGGGCAATGCAATGGGACATATTTATGTACCGCCGGTGGCTTCCTGGGACCCACCTATGCTGTCGGTCCACATGGAGTTGTAACTGCCTGTGTCTACTTATAAAGAACCCCAGTCTGACTGGGGCATGCAGTGTGGGCCGAAGCCCACCTGCATTAAACCTGACGCTACCTCAGCTGTGCTGGGCACTGCAATGGGATATATTTACGTACTGCCGGTGGGTTCCAGGGAGCCACCCATGCTGTCAGTCCACACGGACTTCACATTAGTGAGTTGTACCTGCCTGTGTCTATGTATTAAAAACCCCGGTCTGACTGGGGAATGCAGTGTGGGCCGAAGCCCACCTGTATTTAATCTGACGTTAGCTCTACTATCCGGGGCACTGCATTGGGACAAACTACAGGAGCAATACAGCGCTAATGAGATGTGCACAGCTACACTAGCATAGGAGTCCGCTGTAGGCCCGCGATTGCTGAGGGTTTGTGCAGAGGCCTATGTCCTTGGTGCAGTGAAAGTCCGCTTCCTGCCTAGGATTGCTGAAGCTGTGGGCCGAGGCCTATGTCGTGGGCGCGGTGCAAGTCTGCCATGTTTGGCCGCTCAGATCAATTTTTGGTTCATGTCTTGGGCTTCCTAGGACCCCCCTATGCTGTTGGTGCAAACTTAGTTCCCATCGCGGTGTTTGACCTGTCTGGCACAAAGGCACTGACTGACTTGGGTAGAGGGCAGAGCGCTGACAGCTTTCCCCTTGCAGTGTGGATTGAGCTATGCGAGACCTTGACAGAATGAATACTGTGTGGCACATGGATTCCCCATTGCTATGCCCACGTTTGCAGCTCCTGATGGAGGTGGCACAGGATTGGAGTTCTCATTGCTTCTGTACAGCATTGTGGGCTATCGTCCCGCCCCTTTTAAAGAGGGTCGCTGCCTGGCCCTGCCAACCCTCTGCAGTGTGTTCCTGCGGTTCCTCTTCATGGCATACGCACTTATAAAAAGACATGAGAGTGGTGTGGCTGTAAGGCCAGCGTGTGGCATGAGGGCAGCTGAAGGCTGCGCAGGGACACTTTGGTGTGCGCTGTGGACACTGGGTCGTGCGCGCGGGGGGGGGGGGGGGTGTTGGGCAGCCCCATGTAACCCAAGAGAAGAGGCAGGGGTGTGTCCTGCAGGCAGTGCTTGTGCTTTGTTGGAGGTAGTGTGGTGCTTAGCTAAGGTGTGCCTTGCTAATGAGGGTTTGTCCGAAATAAAAATTGGTAGGGCGGGGGGCCCACTCTTGCCGCTATTGTGGCTGAATAGTGGGACCTGGGAACCTGAAATGCAGCCCAGCATGTTCAGCACATTATCGGAAAACAAATCGTGACGCAGCCGTCATGTGATTCTGCGTTACTGATCCTGTGATGTCATGCTCCAGCTGTTCGTAATGCAATGATCGTTCGATATATATATATATATATATATATATATATATATATATATATATATATATATATATATATAATCACTGTCAGTTTTACACTAATATTGCCCCCTGAGAGTCATTTTTGGTGACTACATGATATAGAGAACGTTTTCATAAATAGATCACACCGATTTTTCAAAGCATGTTGTCCCAGTTTGGTAACTCATATTTATATGCTCTCGAGGAATGTACTGCACATCATAAGGTTTAGGTCTCCCATCAGGCAGTAACCAGAGTGGCAAGATGATATGGTATTTTTAGCATAACTATGTTTTACACTGTGTCCATTCATTCAATTAGCACTATATTTCCAAACCAGGGACTTCAGCAGTTGGATCTGTGGAGATCTGCTAATTGCTGGCACAGTTTCGTTTTGAGAAGCAGTTGCCCAGTTGGATCAACTTCTTTTATGTAGAATTTCCCTTAGATCCATCTTACGAAACCTAGTAGAAAATGTCATAGTTTAGTTAGGAATTGCCTAATATAATGTAATCAGAATGGATCCCTCTAGTTGCAGGACTATGGGAAAATTAGAAATTTCTGGCAGCTTCCCTGCAAGATTCTTGTTCTTTCTAAACTTATACTCTTAAAGCGGTTTTCTGGGACTTAAAGTGGTTTTCACACTACTTAAAATTGTGTCACAGCTACTTTGTGCTTCCTGGTTGCTGCTGACCAGGACATGTGACTACTGCAGCCAATCACTAGCTATAGAAGGTGGCCAGTGATTGGCTGCAGAAGTCACATGTCATGGTCAGCAGCAACCAGGAAGTGCAAAGTAGCTGTGAAGCATTTTTAAATAGTGGGAAAATGCCTTTATCTAATGATAGCCTTAATGAGTGGTCTGCAGCTCGGAACCCCCGATAGTCAGCTATCATTGGGCCTGCTGTCAGTGTGGACAAAGCTGGTATCTGATAGCTCTATCCACATTACAGTAGCCTGAGATGATAATTCAGGCACAGCTACTATGAAATTCAATGGGAACAGTGTCTGCATTACCAACCCTGGCTACTGCAGTGTAGCAGAGCTGTTAAGGCCCATTTAGACGGGATGAATATTGGGCAAATGATGCCCGACACTTGTCCCCGCATACACTTGCTCCCGTGCGGTTGCATGAGGGCTAGTATCGCTGGCTCACTCACAGAACGGCCAGCAGGGGGCGGGGAGGTTGCAGGAGATTTCTCTCGAGTTTCCCCGGCCTTTTCCATTGACCTAACATAGTGGCCATTCAGTACTGAATCGCCGCTATTTACAGTGAACGATCAGCGATCAGCTCACTGTCCATCATTTATGCTGCATGAACGATGGACGATGAGATGAATGATCATCGTTCAGTGTAAATGGCAGCAGTATTGAACGGCTGCTATGTTAGGTCAATGGAGAGGGGCAGGGGAGAAATCTCATCCAGCCGCCTGCTGTGAGCCAGCGATACTAGTTCCCATGCAGGTGCACAAGATCAAGTATGTGTGGGGACGAGTGTCAGGCATCATTTGAACGACATTCGTCCCATCTAAATGGGCCTTTCGATTCCAGCTCTGTCCGCACTGGCAGTGGCAGATTTGTTGCAGACATTTCTGTGATTCTGGGACTAAAATTAGTTCTATATGTCTGACTAGGATTGTTTCAGCAGCAGGTGCATCGATTTTTACAAAGCCCATTCAGACATATGGAAGAGTCACAGAAATTTGCATCAAATTTGCTACATACTGTATAAACATACCCTATTACACAAAAAAGGAAAAATGGGTGTTCACTAGAGATGAGCGAGCACCAAAATGCTCGGGTGCTCATTACTCGAGATGAAATTTTCGCGATGCTCGAGGGTTCGTTTCGAGTAACGAACCCCATTGAAGTCAATGGGCGACCCGAGCATTTTTGTATATCGCCGATGCTCGCTAAGGTTTCCATTTGTGAAAATCTGGGCAATTCAAGAAAGTGATGGGAACGACACAGCAACAGATAGGGCAGGCGAGAGGCTACATGTTAGGCTGCATCTCAAGTTCCCAGGTCCCACTATTAAGCCACAATAGCGGCAAGAGTGGTCCCCCCCCCCTCCCAACAATTTTTACTTCTGAAAAGCCCTCATTAGCAATGCATACCTTAGCTAAGCACCACACTACCTCCAACAAAGCACAATCACTGCCTGCATGACACTCCGCTGCCACTTCTCCTGGGTTACATGCTGCCCAACCCCCCCCCCCCCCCCCCGCACTACCCAGTGTCCACAGCACACACCAAAGTGTCCCTGCGCAGCCTTCAGCTGCCCTCATGCCACGCCACACTCATGTCTATTTATAAGTGCGTCTGCCATGAGGAGGAACCGCAGGCACACACTGCAGAGGGTTGGTATATATTACAACCAGCAGGGGTTCGTGAGCTATACAAGAGATGCACTTTAGGGGCTTGCTGATCAGTTGGGCCCCACGGCCACCATGGCTTTCCGGAACCGAGTGGCTCTGGATATGATACTAACCGAGAAAGGTGGTGTTTGTAAAATGATTGGTGAAACTTGCTGTACATATATTCCAGATAACACAGGGCCCACAGGTAAAGTGACTATCGCAATAAAGAAATTGGCCACATTGTCAGAAGAGCTGAAGCGTAACCCTGGGATGAGTGGTTTGTATGGACCGGACAATGGAAACAATTCTTAAAGGGGTTGTCCCGCGCCGAAACGGGTTTTTTTTTTTTCAACCCCCCCCCCCCCGTTCGGCGCGAGACAACCCCGATGCAGGGACCTAAAGAAAGCTTACCGGAGCGCTTACCTTAATCCCCGCGCTCCGGTGACTTCTATACTTACCGGTGAAGATGGCCACCGGGAACCTCTTCCTCCGTGGACCGCAGCTCTTCTGTGCGGTCCATTGCCGATTCCAGCCTCCTGATTGGCTGGAATCGGCACGTGACGGGGCGGAGCTACACGGAGCTACACGGAGCCCCATAGAGAACAGGAGAAGACCTGGACTGCGCAAGCGCGGCTAATTTGGCCATCGGAGGGCGAAAATTAGTCGGCTCCATGGGAACGAGGACGCTAGCAACGGAGCAGGTAAGTAAAAAACTTTTTATAACTTCTGTATGGCTCATAATTAATGCACAATGTACATTACAAAGTGCATTATTATGGCCATACAGAAGTGTATAGACCCACTTGCTGCCGCGGGACAACCCCTTTAATGCAGATAGGAATAGGGATTCTGGTTACTCTTATCATACTCCTGCTACTTTCTGTCTGTATTGTGCCATGCATGAGACGCTCTTGTGCTAAGCTTACAGATCAGATGGTACCTGTCGCCCCCGTATACGTAAATGTAGAGACCCCAGGCTATATGCCTATAATACAACAGAGCGATTTGTCCCCTTATGGATCTGTCTCAGCAGAAACAGGGGTGACCACTCTAGTCTCCCAGCCATTAGAATAGAGTAGCATGTGTGTTGTAGATCCCTTCTGTGTCTATTAGGTCTTCGTGTTTATTTAGTTAGGATTAGTTGTCGGGGAAGGGATTAGCCCTTGGACAGCTGACCAACAATGACAGGTAGGGCATAGATCATAAACTAGAGATAGGGAAAGCAAACCTTACCCCGCCCAGTAGAAGTTATAAGGTATTGTTTATTTTGAGACAGTTTTTAGGGGGATTTGAGAAGGTACAGGTCCATAAAATGGAAGAATCTGTCTCAAAATGGCCGCTAGATACAAAATGGAGCATTATAAGATGTAAATAAGCTTGTGTGTAGTGAAACAATAATTAAGGCAGAAATAACTTTACAGCAGGGTATTCGTTGCAATGTCTAATGATTTGTTTGTTTTTTTTTCCTTTCTATTCATCCGAGAACATTTGCCTGGTACAGCCGCTATCAGAAAAAAACTCCCCCATGTCCTGAGCTTCGGGAAAAGAGCAAATCGTGCTGATAAGACGCTGCGATCATCCAAACTCCCAAGAGAGGAGTAATCACTTGGACATTTCACATATTTATTCTAGCTGCGCTGATTGTTGAACAAAGCACAATTCTTGATGTTTTTTCTAACCCCATGACTAATGATGACGTATTGCTTTCCTGTATTTAGAAATGTAGTCAGTCAATAAACGCTCAGAGTATGTACGCCTTAAGCAGAGTGAGCTATATACTTGCCGTGGCTCTCTCTCCGTATCTGAGGAGAACTAGAAACCGACTCTTGTGTGGTTCTTGGCCTCCGTGCTGCAGCGGATATGAATAGATTTGGAACCCAAGACTTGAAAGGTTAATGTGACCGGTCATGTGTAACGGTCCTTAACACTACCTCCAACAAAGCACAATCACTGCCTGCATGACACTCCGCTGCCACTTCTCCTGGGTTACATGCTGCCCAACCCCCCTCCCGCACTACCCAGTGTCCACAGCACACACCAAAGTGTCCCTGCGCAGCCTTCAGCTGCCCTCATGCCACGCCACACTCATGTCTATTTATAAGTGCGTCTGCCATGAGGAGGAACCGCAGGCACACACTGCAGAGGGTTGGCACGGCTAGGCAGCGGCCCTCTTTAAAAGGGGCAGGACGATAGCCCACAATGCTGTACAGAAGCAATGAGAAATATAATCCTGTGCCACCGCCATCAGGAGCTGCACACGTGGGCATAGCAATGGGGAACCTATGTGCCACACACTATTCATTCTGTCAAGGTGTCTGCATGCCCCAGTCAGACCGCGGTTTTTTATAAATAGTCACAGGCAGGTACAACTCCGCAATGGGAATTCCGTGTGCACCCACAGCATGGGTGGCTCCCTGGAACCCACCCGCTGTACATAAATGTATCCCATTGCATTGCCCTGGACAGCAGAGCTAACGTCAGATTAAATGCAGGTGGGCTTCGGCCCAAACTGCATGCCCCAGTCAGGCTCGAGTTTTTTATAAGTATACACAGGCACGTACATCTCCCTAATGGGAAGTCCATGTGGACCGACAGCATGGGTGGGTCCCAGGAAGCCACTGGCGGTACATAAATATATCCCATTGCAGTGCCCAGCACAGCTGATGTAACGTCAGCTTTAATGCAGGTGGGCAAAAAATTAATTGGATTACACTGTAGGCGAGGGCCCAAAAAAATTGGTGTACCAACAGTACTAATGTACCTCAGAAAAATTGCCCATGACCAACCAAGAGGGCAGGTGAAACCCATTAATCACTTTGGTTAATGTGGCTTAATTGGTAACTAGGCCTGGAGGCAGCCCAGTTAAAAAAAAAATTGGTTCAAGTGCAAGTTTCAACGCTTTAATGAGCATTGAAACGTATAAAAATTGTTTACAAAAATTATATGACTGAGCCTTGTGGGCCTAAGAAAAATTGCCCGTTCGGCGTGATTACGTGAGGTTTCAGGAGGAGGAGCAGGAGGAGGAGGATGAATAGAATACACAGATTGATGAAGCAAAAAGGTCCCCGTTTTTGATGGTAATAGAGAACGATGCTTCCATCTGCGGGTGCAGCCTACGTATTGCTTAGGTATCGCTGCTGTCCGCTAGTGGAGAAGAGAAGTCTGGTGAAATCCAGGCTTTGTTTATCTTGATGAGTGTAAGCCTGTCGACACTGTCGGTTGACAGGCGGGTACGCTTATCTGTGATGATTCCCCCAGCTGCACTAAACACCCTCTCTGACAAGACGCTAGCCGCAGGACAAGTAAGCACCTCCAGGGCATACAGCGCGAGTTCAGGCCATGTGTCCAGCTTCAACACCCAGTAGTTGTAGGGGGCAGAGGCGTCACGGAGGACGGTCGTGCGATCGGCTACGTACTCCCTCACCATCCTTTTACAGTGCTCCCGCCGACTCAGCCTTGACTGGCGAGCGGTGACACAGTCTTGCTGGGGAGCCATAAAGCTGGAAAACGCCTTGGAGAGTGTTCCCCTGCCTGTGCTGTACATGCTGCCTGATCTCCGTGCCTCCCCTGCTTCCTGGCCCTCGGAACTGCGCCTTCTGCCACTAGCGCTGTCGGATGGGAATTTTACCATCAGTTTGTCTGCCAGGGTCCTGTGGTATAGCATCACTCTCGAACGCCTTTCCTCTTCGGGTATGAGAGTGGAAAGGTTCTTCTTATACGGTGGGTCGAGCAGTGTGTACACCCAGTAATCTGTAGTGGCCAGAATGCGTGTAACGCGAGGGTCACGAGAAAGGCATCCTAACATGAAGTCAGCCATGTGTGCCAGGGTACCTGTACGCAACACATGGCTGTCCTCACTAGGAAGATCACTTTCAGGATCCTCCTCCTCCTCCTCCTCCTCCTCAGGCCATACACGCTGAAAGGATGACAGGCAAGCAGCATGGGTACCCTCAGCAGTGGGCCAAGCTGTCTCTTGCCCCTCCTCCTCATGCTCCTCCCCCTCCTCCTCAACGCGCTGAGATATAGACAGGAGGGTGCTCTGACTATCCAGCGACATACTGTCTTCCCCTGCCTCCGTTTCCGAGTGCAAAGCGTCTGCCTTTATGCTTTGCAGGGAACTTCTCAAGAGGCATAGCAGAGGAATGGGGACGCTAATGATTGCAGCATCCCCGCTCACCATCTGGGTAGACTCCTCAAAGTTTCCAAGGACCTGGCAGATGTCTGCCAACCAGGCCCACTCTTCTGTAAAGAATTGAGGAGGCTGACTCCCACTACGCCGCCCATGTTGGAGTTGGTATTCCACTATAGCTCTACGCTGCTCATAGAGTCTGGCCAACATGTGGAGCGTAGAGTTTCACCGTGTGGGCACGTCGCACAGCAGTCGGTGCACTGGCAGATTAAACCGATGTTGCAGGGTCCGCAGGGTGGCAGCGTCCGTCTTGGACTTGTGGAAATGTGCGCTGACCCAGCGCACCTTTCCGAGTAGGTATGACAAGTGTGGGTAGCTTTTCAGAAAGCGCTGAACCTCCAAATTAAAGACATGGGCCAGGCATGGCACGTGCGTGAGGCTGCCGAACTGCAGAGCCGCCACCAGGTTACGGCCGTTGTCATACACGACCATGCCCGGTTGGAGGCTCAGCGGCGAAAGCCAGCGGTCGGTCTGCTCTGTCAGACCCTGCAGCAGTTCGTGGGCCATGTGCCTCTTCTCTCCTAAGCTGATGCTTGCCCACCGCTGTGCTGCCACGCCGCGCGACACCCACTGCTGGCGACGTGCTGCTGCTTACACATCTTGATTGCGAGACAGAGGTTGCGTTGGAGGAGGAGGAGGGTGGTTTAGTGGAGGAAGCATACACCGCCGCAGATACCAGCACCGAGCTGGGGCCCGCAATTCTGGGGGTGGGTAGGACGTGAGCGGTCCCAGGCTCTGACTCTGTCCCAGCCTCCACTAAATTCACCCAATGTGCCGTCAGGGAGATATAGTGGCCCTGCCCGCCTGTGCTTGTCCACGTGTCCGTTGTTAAGTGGACCTTGGCAGTAACCGCGTTAGTGAGGGCGCGTACAATGTTGCGGGAGACGTGGTCGTGCAGGGCTGGGACGGCACATCGGGAAAAGTAGTGGCGACTGGGAACCGAGTAGCGCGGGGCCGCCGCCGCCATCATGTTTTTGAAAGCCTCCGTTTCCACAAGCCTATACGGCAGCATCTCCAGGCTGATCAATTTGGCTATGTGCACGTTTAACGCTTGAGCGTGCGGGTGCGTGGCGGCGTACTTGCGCTTGCGCTCAAACAGTTGCGCTAGCGACGTCTGGACACTGCGCTGAGAGACATTGCTGGATGGGGCCGAGGACAGCAGAGGTGAGGGTGTGGGTGCAGGCCGGTAGGCACTCGTGCCTGTGTCCTCAGAGGGGGGTTGGATCTCAGTGGCAGGTTGGGGCACAGGGGGAGAGGCAGTGGTGCAAACCGGAGGCGGTGAACGGCGTTCGTCCCACCTTGTGGGGTGCTTGGCCATCATATGCCTGCGCATGCTGGTGGTGGTGGCTCCCCAGCTGATCTTGGCGCGACAAAGGTTGTACACCACAGTTCGTCGGTCGTCAGGCGTCTCTGTGAAAAACTGCCACACCTTAGAGCACCTTGGCCTCTGCAGGGTGGCATGGCGCGAGGGGGCGCTTTGGGAAACAGTTGGTAGATTATTCGGTCTGGCCCTGCCTCTATCCCTGGCCACCGCACTGACTCGGCCTGTGCCCACACCCTGACTTGGGCCTCCGCCTCCTCGCCCGCGTCCACGTCCTCTAGGCCTACCCCTACCCCTCAGCATGCTGTATTACCAGTAGTGCAGAAACACAACGCTGTAATTAAATGTGCCGCTTATTGGCCTGTGGTTGGAGGTTGACTTCGCTTACGGAACGCACAGCAGAGCCAGGGAAGAATTTTGCGCAAGCCTGCTGTAACACTTAGCTGGCTGCGTATGAATTAGGACAACTACCCCCAGCAGAGACCCAGTACACTGAAGACGGTCACAGGCAGCCCAAATAGATTTTTTTTCCCAAATGTTTTTGGAAAGGCCCACTGCCTATATACACTAAATATGTCTTCTGTCCCTGCCTCACCACTACTGGCCCTGCACTATGTAAAATTACTGCAGACTGTTTGACTGTGGACAGGAATACAGCGGTGATGTAACAGGCAACACAGAGCCAGGAAAGAATTTTGCGCAAGCCTGCTGTAACACTTAGCTGGCTGTGTATGAATTAGGACAACTACCCCCAGCAGAGACCCAGTACACTGAGGACGGTCACAGGCAGCCCAAATAGATTTTTTTCCCCAAATTTTTTTGGAAAGGCCCACTGCCTATATACACTAAATATGTCTTCTGTCCCTGCCTCACCACTACTGGCCCTGCACTATGTAAAATTACTGCAGACTGTTTCACTATGGACAGGAATACAGCGGTGATGTAACAGGCAACACAGAGCCAGGAAAGAATTTTGCGCAAGCCTGCTGTAACACTTAGCTGGCTGCGTATGAATTAGGACAACTACCCCCAGCAGAGACCCAGTACACTGAGGACGGTCACAGGCAGCCCAAATAGATTTTTTTCCCCAAATGTTTTTGGAAAGGCCCACTGCCTAGATACACTAAATATGTCTTCTGTCCCTGCCTCATCACTACTGGCCCTGCACTATGTAAAATTACTGCAGACTGTTTCACTGTGGACAGGAATACAGCGGTGATGTAACAGGCAACACAGAGCCAGGAAAGAATTTTGCGCAAGCCTGCTGTAACACTTAGCTGGCTGCGTATGAATTAGGACAACTACCCCCAGCGGAGACCCAGTACACTGAGGACGGTCACAGGCAGCCCAAATAGATTTTTTTTCCCAAATGTTTTTGGAAAGGCCCACTGCCTATATACACTAAATATGTCTTCTGTCCCTGCCTCACCACTACTGGCCCTGCACTATGTAAAATTACTGCAGACTGTTTCACTGTGGACAGGAATACAGCGGTGATGTAACAGGCAACACAGAGCCAGGAAAGAATTTCGCAGAAGCCTGCTGTAACACTTAGCTGGCTGCGTATGAATTAGGACAACTACCCCCAGCAGAGACCCAGTACACTGAGGACGGTCACAGGCAGCCCAAATAGATTTTTTTCCCCAAATGTTTTTGGAAAGGCCCACTGCCTATATACACTAAATATGTCTTCTGTCCCTGCCTCACCACTACTGGCCCTGCACTATGTAAAATTACTGCAGACTGTTTCACTGTGGACAGGAATACAGCAGTGATGTAACAGGCAACACAGAGCCAGGAAAGAATTTTGCGCAAGCCTGCTGTAACACTTAGCTGGCTGCGTATGAATTAGGACAACTACCCCCAGCAGAGACCCAGTACACTGAGGACGGTCACAGGCAGCCCAAATAGATTTTTTTTCCCAAATGTTTTTGGAAAGGCCCACTGCCTATATACACTAAATATGTCTTCTGTCCCTGCCTCACCACTACTGGCCCTGCACTATGTAAAATTACTGCAGACTGTTTCACTGTGGACAGGAATACAGCGGTGATGTAACAGGCATCACAGAGCCAGGAAAGAATTTTGCGCAAGCCTGCTGTAACACTTAGCTGGCTGTGTATGAATTAGGACAACTACCCCCAGCAGAGACCCAGTACACTGAGGACGGTCACAGGCAGCCCAAATAGATTTTTTTTTTCCCAAATGTTTTTGGAAAGGCCCACTGCCTATATACACTAAATATGTCTTATGTCCCTGCCTCACCACTACTGGCCCTGCACTATGTAAAATTACTGCAGACTGTTTCACTGTGGACAGGAATACAGCGGTGATGTAACAGGCAACACAGAGCCAGGAAAGAATTTCGCGGAAGCCTGCTATAACACTTAGCTGGCTGTGTATGAATTAGGACAACTACCCCCAGCAGAGACCCAGTACACTGAGGACGGTCATAGGCAGCCCAAATAGATTTTTTTTCCCAAATGTTTTTGGAAAGGCCCACTGCCTATATACACTAAATATGTCTTCTGTCCCTGCCTCACCACTACTGGCCCTGCACTATGTAAAATTACTGCAGACTGTTTCACTGTGGACAGGAATACAGCGGTGATGTAACAGGCAACACAGAGCCAGGAAAGAATTTCGCAGAAGCCTGCTGTAACACTTAGCTGGCTGCGTATGAATTAGGACAACTACCCCCAGCAGAGACCCAGTACACTGAGGACGGTCACAGGCAGCCCAAATAGATTTTTTTTCCCAAATTTTTATGGAAAAGCCCACTGCCTATATACACTAAATATGTCTTCTGTCCCTGCCTCACCACTACTGGCCCTGCACTATGTAAAATTACTGCAGACTGTTTCACTGTGGACAGGAATACAGCGGTGATGTATCAGGCATCACAGAGCCAGGAAAGAATTTTGCGCAAGCCTGCTGTAACACTTAGCTGGCTGCGTATGAATTAGGACAACTACCCCCAGCAGAGACCCAGTACACTGAGGACGGTCACAGGCAGCCCAAATAGATTTTTTTCCCCAAATGTTTTTGGAAAGGCCCACTGCCTATATACACTAAATATGTCTTCTGTCCCTGCCTCACCACTACTGGCCCTGCACTATGTAAAATTACTGCAGGACGCAATGCTCTGCACGGCCGGTATACAAAAAAAAAAAAAAATGTGCAACACTGCAAAAAGTAGCCTCCACACTACTGCACACGGTTAGATGTGGCCCTAAGAAGGACCATTGGGGTTCTTGAAGCCTAAAATAACTCCTAACACTCTCCCTATAGCAACTCTAGCAAGACAGCACTTTCCCTGAACTATGTCAGAATGCATCTGTGGCGAGCCGCGGGAGGGGCCGATTTATATACTCGGGTGACACCTGATCTCGCCAGCCACTCACTGCAGGGGGGTGGTATAGGGCTTGAACGTCGCAGGGGGAAGTTGTAATGCCTTCCCTGTCTTTCTATTGGCTAGAAAAGCGCGCTAACGCCTCAGAGATGAAAGTGAAAGTAACTCGAACATCGCGTGGTACTCGTCTCGAGTAACGAGCATCTCGAACACGCTAATACTCGAACGAGTATCAAGCTCGGACGAGTACGTTCGCTCATCTCTAGTGTTCACCCGTTTCCATCTAATGAAGTCTTATTGTATTACATATATTTCCGGAGGAAGCTATTTTAAATATATATTGGAAGTTATACACATTACATTTGCTCAATTTCCTTGAAGTGTAACATGCCAGTTCTTCCTGGTTTGTAGACATACTGTACATAAATTGTTACCAGTAGAAGTTAATTAAAAGCTAACGTTCTTGGAAAGAATCTTTGCAGTTACTCATGTGATCTCCTTTTCGCACAGCAAGGTCACATGAATAGATTCATTAACTCAAGGTCAGTGTAGTTGCCAGGAAGGTGATATTGGCATGTTATCCAACACAGGGAATAAAACTGGATGATGATTAATAGAATCTATTACAATCTAAATACAATAAGCTGAGTGTGTTGTGAGGAACAGTGTATCATATTCATTTCATTACATCAATACACTGACATGCCAAAAGTCACGGGATAGCAATATTTAAACTGAATATGAAGAGGCATTACCTCAGCTGATGGCTTTGGAACACCCAAACACCTGTATAAATTGTGAGCTGTTACCTTGTGAGTGAGGCTGAACACTCCAGCGTGCTTATGGCAAGGTGACGTGAATAATTGGAGTTCAAACAAGGTATGATAGTGAGTGTTAGATGGATGGGACATTTCATTTCCAAAGTTGTGCAAGCATTTAATATTCCTCGATCCACAGTTGTGAGGGGTAACATCTCCCCTTGGGGAAAGCACCAAGAAGGTGAGTGAGGAGACTTATAAGGCCATCCAAGCTCCTCTAGGTAATATGCAAATAAGGAAGATGGAACAATACCTCTGCAGCGCCACCTATGGGATGGCAGCATTCCTTCAAATGAATGCTCATGTATTGGGAATACATTATAGAAGACATTACTGCCCACAGTTGCCCGCACACTGGCCGCTCACAGGTACTCAATGATTGCGATTGGCGACATCTATCTAGAATTGTGCATATGTACAGACAACCAACTCTGACATAAATCACCTACGCATTCAATGTAGGAGGCTCCACATGCATATTCCACAGGTCAGTGCAGTGTTCTTTTGCTTGCATGGGATACCAGAGCAAAAGACCCACCAGAGCACCTCTGTTAATACGATAATATTGGACCCATTGGGGTCTTTAGGTTGTTAACTAGACCCTAGAGAACTGGCAACATGTGGTGTAGTCCAATTAGTCACAGTACCAATTGTTTCAGGATGATGGTGTGTGGCACAGACCCCATGAAGCCATAGATCCCAGTTGTAAACAAGGCACTGTGGTAGTTCCATACTAACTTAGTGTGTGTTCTTATGGCATGGGTTTGGTCAACTTGTCCATCTAAACATGTCATTGACTGCCCACTACGTTTCATTGTATTTACAGTCCTTCGTGGACTTCATGTACCCCTATAAAAATGGGATATTCCAGTAGGATAATTCACAGTACCATCAAGCCCCAAGTTGTCTAGATTTGATTTGAGGAGCATCTTGGAGAGTTCCTATGAATGGTTTGGCCTGCATGTTTACCCATCATAAGCTCAGTCGAGCAGTTATGTGCACCCAAGATGCTGCACCCAAAAATGCCATGGAGTTGTGGGTGGCTATCCAAACAATATGGCTCAACATTAGAGATGAGCGAACGTACTCGTCCGAGCTTGATACTCGTTCGAGTATTAGCGTGTTCGAGATGCTCGTTACTCGAGGCGAGCACCACGCGATGTTCGAGGTACTTTCACTTTCATCTCTGAGACGTTAGCGCGCTTTTCTGGCCAATAGAAAGACAGGGAAGGCATTACAACTTCCCCCTGCGACGTTCAAGCCCTATACCACCCCCCTGCAGTGAGTGGCTGGAGAGATCAGGTGTCACCCGAGTATATAAATCAGCCCCTCCCGCGGCTCGCCACAGATGCATTCTGACATAGCTCAGGGAAAGTGCTGCTGATGCTGGAGCTGCTATAGGGAGAGCGTTAGGAGTGATTTTAGGCTTCAAAAACCCCAACGGTCCTTCTTAGGGCCACATCTGACCATGTGTAGTACTGTTGAGGCTGCTTTTTGCAGTGTTGCACATTTTTTTTTTTTTTTTTGTATATCGGCCGTGCAGAGTATTGCGTCCTCAGTCTGCAGTAATTTTACATAGTATAGGGCCAGTAGTGCTGAGGCAGGGACAGTGAAAAACGTGAAAGACATATATTGTCTATATAGGCAGTGGGCTTTTCCCAAAAAATTTGGGACCAAAAAATATATTTGGTCTGCCTGTGACCGTCCTGACTATACTGCGTCTCTGCTGGGGGTAGTAGTCCTAATTAATACGCAGCCAGCTAAGTGTTACAGCAGGCTTGCGCAAAATTCTTTCCTGGCTCTGCGTTGCCCGTTACATCATTGCTGTCATCCTGTCCAGAGGGAAACAGTCTGCAGTAATTTTACATAGTATAGGGCCAGTAGTGCTGAGGCAGGGACAGTGAAAAACGTGAAAGACATATATTGTCTATATAGGCAGTGGGCTTTTCCCAAAAAATTTGGGACCAAAAAATATATTTGGTCTGCCTGTGACCGTCCTGACTATACTGCGTCTCTGCTGGGGGTAGTAGTCCTAATTAATACGCAGCCAGCTAAGTGTTACAGCAGGCTTGCGCAAAATTCTTTCCTGGCTCTGCGTTGCCCGTTACATCATTGCTGTCATCCTGTCCAGAGGGAAACAGTCTGCAGTAATTTTACATAGTATAGGGCCAGTAGTGCTGAGGCAGGGACAGTGAAAAACGTGAAAGACATATACTGTCTATATAGGCAGTGGGCTTTTCCCAAAAAATTGGGACAAAAAAATATATTTGGGCTGCCTGTGACCGTCCTGACTGTACTGCGTCTCTGCTGGGGGTAGTAGTCCTAATTAATACGCAGCCAGCTAAGTGTTACAGCAGGCTTGCGCAAAATTCTTTCCTGGCTTAGCATTGCCCGTTACATCATTGCTGTCATCCTGTCCAGAGAGAAACAGTCTGCAGTAATTTTACATAGTATAGGGCCAGTAGTGCTGAGGCAGGGACAGTGAAAACCGTGAAAGACATATACTGTCTATATAGGCAGTGGGCTTTTCCAAAAAACTTTGGGACAAAAAAATATATTTGGGCTGCCTGTGACCGTCCTGACTGTACTGCGTCTCTGCTGGGGGTAGTAGTCCTAATTAATACGCAGCCAGCTAAGTGTTACAGCGGGCTTGCGCAAAATTCTTTCCTGGCTCTGCTGTGCGTTCCGTAAGCGAAGTCAGCCTCCAACCACAGGCCAATAAACGGCACATTTAATTACAGCATTCTGTTTCTGCACTACTGGTAATACAGCATGCTGAGGGGTAGGGGTAGGCCTAGAGGACGTGGACGCGGGCGAGGACGCGGAGACCCAAGTCAGGGTGTGGGCACAGGCCGAGCTCCTGATCCAGGTGTATCACAGCCGACTGCTGCGGGATTAGGAGAAAGGCACGTTTCTGGCATCCCCACATTCATCTCACAATTAATGGGTCCACGCGGTAGACCTTTATGAGAAAATGAGCAGCGTGAGCAGGTCCTGTCGTACATGGCAGACAGTGCATCCAGCAATCTATCGACCACCCAGAGTTCCGCGCCGTCCACTGCTGCAACTCTGAATCCTCTGGCTGCTGCTCCTCCTTCCTCCCAGCCTCCTCACTCCATTACAATGACACATTCTGAGGAGCAGGCAGACTCCCAGGAACTGTTCTCGGGCCCCTGCCCAGAATGGGCAGCAATGGTTCCTCTCCCACCGGAGGAGTTTGTCGTGACCGATGCCCAACCTTTGGAAAGTTCCCGGGGTCCTGGGGATAAGGCTGGGGACTTCCGGCAACTGTCTCAAGAGCTTTCAGTGGGTGAGGAGGACGATGACGATGAGACACAGTTGTCTATCACTCAGGTAGTAGTAATTGGAGTAAGTCCGAGGGAGGAGCGCACAGAGGATTCGGAGGAAGAGCAGCAGGACGATGAGGTGACTGACCCCACCTGGTTTGCTAAGCCTACTGAGGACAGGTCTTCAGAGGGGGAGGCAAGTGCAGCAGCAGGGCAGGTTGGAAGAGCCAGTGTGGTGGCCAGGGGTAGAGGCAGGGCCAGACCGAATAATCCACCAACTGTTTCCCAAAGCGCCCCCTCGCGCCATGCCACCTTGCAGAGGCCGAGGTGCTCAAAGGTCTGGCAGTTTTTCACTGAGAGTGCAGACGACCGACGAACAGTGGTGTGCAATCTTTGGCGCGCCAAGATCAGCCGGGGAGCCACCACCACCAGCCTCACCACCACCAGCATGCGCAGACATATGATGGCCAAGCACCCCACAAGGTGGGACGAAGGCCGTTCACCACCTCCGTTTGCACCACTGCCTCTCCCCCTGTGCCCCAACCTGCCACTGAGATCCAACCCCCCTCTCAGGACACAGGCACTACCGTCTCCTGGCCTGCACCCACACCCTTACCTCCGCTGTCCTCGGCTCCATCCACCAATGTCTCTCAGCGCACCGTCCAGCCGTCGCTAGCGCAAGTGTTTGAGCGCAAGCGCAAGTACGCCGCAACGCACCCGCTCGCTCAAGCGTTAAACGTGCACATAGCCAAATTTTTCAGCCTGGAGATGCTGCCATATAGGCTTGTGGAAACGGAGGCTTTCAAAAGCATGATGGCGGCGGCGGCCCCGCACTACTCGGTTCCCAGTCGCCACTACTTTTCCCGATGTGCCGTCCCAGCCCTGCACGACCACGTCTCCCGCAACATTGTACGCGCTCTCACCAACGCGGTTACTGCCAAGGTCCACTTAACAACGGACATGTGGACAAGCACAGCCGGGCAGGGCCACTATATCTCCCTGACGGCACATTGGGTGAATTTACTGGAGGCTGGGACAGAGTCAGAGCCTGGGACCGCTCATGTCCTACCCACCCCCAGAATTGCGGGCCCCAGCTCGGTGGTGGTATCTGCGGCGGTGTATGCTTCCTCCACTAAACCACCCTCCTCCTCCTACGCAACCTCTGTCTCGTAATCAAGATGTGTCAGCAGCAGCACATCGCCAGCAGTCGGTGTCGCGCGGCATGGCAGCATAGCGGTGAGCAAGTGTCAGCAGGCCGTGCTGAAACTACTCAGCTTAGGAGAGAAGAGGCACACAGCCCACGAACTGCTGCAGGGTCTGACAGAGCAGACCGACCGCTGGCTTGCACCGCTGAGCCTCCAACCGGGCATGGTCGTGTGTGACAACGGCCGTAACCTGGTGGCGGCTCTGCAGCTCGGCAGCCTCACGCACGTGCCATGCCTGGCCCACGTTCTTAATTTGGTGGTTCAGCGCTTTCTGAAAAGCTACCCACGCTTGTCAGACCTGCTCGGAAAGGTGCGCCGGCTCAGCGCACATTTCCGCATGTCCCACACGGACGCTGCCACCCTGCGCACCCTGCAACATCGGTTTAATCTGCCAGTGCACCGACTGCTGTGCGACGTGCCCACACGGTGGAACTCTACGCTTCACATGTTGGCCACGCTGTATGAGCAGCGTAGAGCTATAGTGGAATACCAACTCCAACATGGGCAGCGCAGTGGGAGTCAGCCTCCTCAATTCTTTACAGAAGAGTGGGCCTGGTTGGCAGACATCTGCCAGGTCCTTGGAAACTTTGAGGAGTCTACCCAGATGGTGAGCGGCGATGCTGCAATCATTAGCATCACCATTCCTCTGCTATGCCTCTTGAGAAGTTCCCTGCAAAGCATAAAGGCAGATGCTTTGCGCTCGGAAACAGAGGCGGGGGAAGACAGTATGTCGCTGGATAGTCAGAGCACCCTCCTGTCTATATCTCAGCGCGTTGAGGAGGAGGAGGTGGAGGAGCATGAGGAGGAGGGGGAAGAGACAGCTTGGCCCACTGCTGAGGGTACCCATGCTGCTTGCCTGTCATCCTTTCAGCGTGTATGGCCTGAGGAGGAGGAGGAGGAGGAGGAGGATCCTGAAAGTGATCTTCCTAGTGAGGACAGCCATATGTTGCGTACAGGTACCCTGGCACACATGGCTGACTTCATGTTAGGATGCCTTTCTCGTGACCCTCGCGTTACACGCATTCTGGCCACTACGGATTACTGGGTGTACACACTGCTCGACCCACGGTATAAGGAGAGCCTTTCCACTCTCATACCCGAAGAGGAAAGGGGTTCGAGAGTGATGCTATACCACAGGACCCTGGCGGACAAGCTGATGGTAAAATTCCCATCCGACAGCGCTAGTGGCAGAAGGCGCAGTTCCGAGGGCCAGGTAGCAGGGGAGGCGTGGAGATCAGGCAGCATGTACAGCACAGGCAGGGGAACACTCTCTAAGGCCTTTGACAGCTTTTTCTGGCTCCCCAGCAAGACTGTGTCACCGCTCCCCAGTCAAGGTTGAGTCGGCGGGAGCACTGTAAAAGGATGGTGAGGGAGTACGTAGCCGATCGCACGACCGTCCTCCGTGACGCCTCTGCCCCTACAACTACTGGGTGTCGAAGCTGGACACGTGGCCTGAACTCGCGCTCTATGCCCTGGAGGTGCTTGCTTGTCCTGCGGCTAGCGTTTTGTCAGAGAGGGTGTTTAGTGCGGCTGGGGGAATCATCACGGATAAGCGTAACCGCCTGTCAACCGACAGTGCCGACAGGCTTACACTCATAAAGATGAGCAAAGCCTGGATTTCCCCAGACTTTTCTTCTCCACCAGCGGACAGCAGCGATACCTAAACAATACGTAGGCTGCACCCACGGATGGAAGCATCGTTCTCTATCACCATCAAAAACGGGAACCTTTTAGCTTCATCAATCTGTGTATTATATTCATCCTCCTCCTCCTGCTCCTCCTCCTGAAACCTCACGTAATCACGCCGAACGGGCAATTTTTCTTAGGCCCACAAGGCTCAGTCATATGACTTTTGTAAACAATGTTTATACGTTTCAATTCTCATTAAAGCGTTGAAACTTGCACCTGAACCAATTTTTATTTTAACTGGGCTGCCTCCAGAACTAGTTACAAATTAAGCCACATTAACCAAAGCGATTAATGGGTTTCGCCTGCCCTCTTGGTTGGGCATGGGCAATTTTTCTGAGGTACATTAGTACTGTTGGTACACCAATTTTTTTGGGCCCTCGCCTACAGTGTAATCCAATTAATTTTTTGCCCACCTGCATTAAAGCTGACGTTACATCAGCTGTGCTGGGCACTGCAATAGGATATATTTATGTACCGCCGGTGGCTTCCTGGCACCCACCCATGCTGTCGGTCCACACGGAGTTGTAACTGCATGTGTCCACTTCTAAAGAACCCCAGTCTGACTGGGGCATGCAGTGTGGGCCGAAGCCCACCTGCATTTAACATGACATTACCTCAACTGTGATGGGCAATGCAATGGGATATATTTATGTACCGCCGGTGGCTTCCTGGCACCCACCCATGCTGTCGGTCCACATGGAGTTGTAACTGCATGTGTCTACTTATAAAGAACCCCAGTCTGACTGGGGCATGCAGTGTGGGCCGAAGCCCACCTGCATTTAATCTTACGTTAGCTCTGCTGTCCAGGGCACTGCAATGGGATACATTTATGTACAGCCGGTGGGTTCCAGGGAGCCACCCATGTTGTGGGTGCACACGGAATTCCCATTGCGGAGTTGTACCTGCCTGTGACTATTTTTAAAAAACCGCGGTCTGACTGGGGCATGCAGACACCTTGACAGAATGAATAGTGTGTGGCACATAGGTTCCCCATTGATATGCCCACGTGTGCAGCTCCAGATGGAGGTGGCACAGGATTGGATTTCTCATTGCTTCTGTACAGAATTGTGGGCTATCGCCCCGCCCCTTTTGAAGAGGGTCGCTGCCTAGCCGTGCCAACCCTCTGCAGTGTGTGCCTGCGGTTCCTCCTCATGGCAGACGCACTTATAAATGACATGAGGGTGATGTGGCATGAGGGCAGCTGAAGGCTGCGCAGGGACAATTTGGTGTGCGCTGTGGACACTGGGTCGTGCAGGGGGGGGGGGGGTTGGGCAGCATGTAACCCAGGAGAAGTGGCAGCGGAGTGTCATGCAGGCAGTGATTGTGCTTTGTTGCAGGTAGTGTGGGGCTTAGCTAAGGTATGCATTGCTAATGAGGGCTTTTCAAAAGTAAAAATTGTTGGGAGGGGGGGCACTCTTGCCGCTATTGTGGCTTAATAGTGGGACCTGGGAACTTGAGATGCAGCCCAACATGTAGCCCCTCGCCTGCCCTATCCGTTGCTGTGTCGTTCCCATAACTTTCTTGAATTGCCCAGATTTTCACAAATGGAAACCTTAGCGAGCATCGGCGATATACAAAAATGCTCGGGTCATCCATTGACTTCAATGGGGTTTGTTACTCGAAACGAACCCTCGAGCATCGCGATAATTTCGTCCTAAGTAACGAGTACCCGAGCATTTTGGTGCTCGCTCATCTCTACTCAACATCCTTTCAGACATCTACCGTCCACTTGTGGAATCAATGCCACATTGAGTTGCTGCACTCTGTTGGACTAGAGGGCGACCTACACAACATTCATTTATGTCCTATGACTTTTGGTACATCAGTGTATGAGAAATGAGCATAAACAGAGCAAGATTCATAACAATGAATACAGTGCATTGGCCTTTGGTGTCTTAGAGCATCCAGAGCATATAAAAATTATTACAACAGTCGAGTTACATACAAAATATATATTTTCATCTCTTTATATGCAGCAATACCATGACAAGCCTCAGTACCGCTCACCTCATGCTATTTATTACTCTGCATACCAAAAATAGTTCCAACTCTTCAATGACTGAAATAGATAGTGTAAGAATGAATAAAAGCAAAATACAAAGGACTGATATACCGTATTTTCCGGCATATAAGACAACTGGGCATATACGACGACCCCCAATTTTCCAGTTAAAATATAGAGTTTGGGATATACTCTCCGTATAAGACTACCCCTCTTCCAACACACACCAAATAATAATTTAAAAAAAAACATCAGATTTGATTTCAATATGGTAATTTTAATTGAAAGGCTTATGGCATGCAGGTACTTAGCAGGAAAACTGTCACTTATAAACATAAGGCTGTTTGTCATCAAACATATAAACATAAAACAGCGCAAGTGGATTAAACTTTCCTAATTCACTCTAAACTGAAAGGAAGGATAAGACAATAAACCCATGGGAGCAGCCATGCTGTTTGTTTTCTAAGCTGTCGACCAAACTGGAACTGATGATGATAGGAGGAAGATAACAAACAATAGAGAGAGAGCAAGTGCCGGGCAAGTCCCTGGCGAGTTAGCAGCGCCCATCATAACTGCAAGCTTCGGTAATTTTTATAGGTTTTTTTTTGGCGTGACAGTTTCCCTTTAAAAGCCTCCAAAATCTTCCTGTTCGTCATCTGATACCATAAGTACATCAATGACATCTTGTGATACATTTGTAAGGCAGTCATCGTATGGATCGAATTCCGTATCAGATGGTGTGGTCTCAGCTTCGGCTTCCTCTTCATCTTGCCACAAGTATTCATCCTCCATACCATCTAATGAATTTGATATGCCACACTTCTTGAAAGACTTGATAACTGTTTCTGCATCAATATCATTCCAGGCTTTTATGACAAACTTGCACAAAACATCCAACTGTGGCGCACGCATGTTTCTTCCTTTTGTGAATGACTTTTCGACGCTAACCATCCATTCATTCCACTGTTCTCGAATGCGATCTTTAAATGGCTTGTTTAGGCACACATCCAGTGGCTGTACCAACGATGCCAATCCTGCAGGAATAACCGCCGCATCTGTGTTTAGTCTTGGAAGCCTTTGCTTGGTGCTGGAAGTTAAATGAGCCCTGAACATATCCCACACTAGTAGACTACGTTTTTGAATAAGTCCACCTGGTCGCCTGCTGCATACGTTATCAAGCCATAGCTTTACCCCTTCTCCATCCAGCCTTTTTCATTCACATGTACAAACATCCAACAGGGAACTTGAGTTTCGGCATTGTTTTTCTTTTAAAAATAATCATTGGTCTCAGTTTGGCGCCATCAGCTGTGCATCCTAGTACCACTGTAAAACTGGACTTCTCATGTGCTGTTGTTTTAATTAAAATTATTTTTTCACCTTTTTGATGGACAGTTTTATTTCCAACCATATCAAAATTCATTGGAGTTTCATCCATATTTCCAATACTACTTAACGCATAGCCATGTTTAGTGCGCTGCTGTATTACGTATCGATGGAAACTATTTACTTTGCTATCAAGATCTGCAGGTAATTTTTGGGCAATTTTCGTCTTTTGCCTCAGTACCATATTACGCCTTCCCATGAATCTAGTACAGTAGGATACAGTGGCCCTAAATCTGTTGCTGTGATCTAGGTTAGATTTGGCCCACTGAAGTGCAAACAAATGTATTTTATTTCATGTCACTACATACCCGTTTTGGCGATGGTCACTCACCATGTCTGCTACATGTTTTTCGAGTTCTGGCCAATGTGGGGTGCCTCTTAATGCACACTTACCCCTTGGCACACTCTTTAATGCTTTTTCATTTACTTTCCAGTCCCGAACCATCTTTTCTGTTACTCCATATTGTCCTGCAGTAGCGCAGTTATTATGTTCCATGGCAAAGTTTACAACTTTAAGTTTGAAACTGGCTTCATATTTCTTTCTTTTTGCTGGTAGAGCCATGATGGGGTTTTGACTGTTGGACATGTGTATACAGTACTGCGTGTACTGGTGCTATACTGTATGAACAGGTACAAATACTGGTGCTGTACTGTATGTGGTACCCAGTATACAACAACCAGCCAATCACAGCAAGCGATGTACCTTACCGGCGATTGGCTGGTTGTTGTATACAAAGCCTGCTTGGATTGGTCAGCTCTCCCTGCCTGCCCAGCCCTCCCTGTCTACAAGACTATCGCTTGCCGTATAATGTCTCTATTGCTCTGCAGCTATGCCACCAAGTGGTGCGGGAGGGCAGGCCCCAGGGATACGTACATATAGGGGATTCCCTTTGGTGGTTACAGTGCTGTGGGTCTCCCGGAGCGCCAGCGCTCATTCCTTCACTCCTGCAACGTGCAGCCTCTGATGGCGTCCCATCCGAAACCAATGTCCGCACAGACCCTGGGTCCCAGGTAGGAGACTTACCCTCTAGTCAGCGCCACCGATTAGGATCCAGCCTGCGCTTCCTTGCACGGTGTCAGTTGGGCCCCACAGAGCAGAGAGTCCAGCTGTCAAGTTCCGATACTGCAGGCCGACAGGCACAGATGAGGAGGGTGTTGGCATGCAGCCTAGCACACGTGTCGGCACAAGTCCTCCATGGCAACCTCGGGGGGGCTGTCCATTTCGCTCCTGCCCGAGCCAGCTCCTTACAACAGGGTCAGTACGGCAAATTTAGCAGTACGGTGACTGCAGATTCTCTTGTCCAGCTTAGAAGTTTCAGCACCCACCCTATAAGATGACCCCCGACTTTTGAGAAGATTTTCCTGGGTGTAAAAAGTCCACGTATATATAATAAGCCTGAAAATACGGTATTATGGAAATCTATTGAGAGTATGTTAATACTATGAGAGCATGTCTTCTACTCAAAGCATCATATATACATTGTGATACTCTGCTGTAGGGCTACCTGTTCACTTACATGCTTCATCTCTGGCAGAATTATGTACCACTGCTCGTGTATGCTGCCCCTACAGAGCCCCCTGTGTGAACTGGAAACAGACTGTTGTGAAGGTAACCCAGAATATTGTTGTATTAAATCATTCTTTCTCATCACAGTTCACAAAACAACAAATCAACACCTTATAATGAACTAGACGAATGTCCTTGCATTAGTAATTATGTACTCCAGATGTGCTGGCATTATTCCTAGTCTATATACTAGATGTATCCTTTCAAGGCTTCATCTTCTCACTTGAATTATTTTATGTTGCATCACTGAAAATAAATTCTCTATGAAATGCTTATTAATGTGCGCACACCATAATCTTACTATGATTCGCTGTGAAATACTTATATATTGATTGGATGCTAATGGGGCGAAATGAGCTCCTGATCAGTTCCTGTAGGTACTTAGTTTACTATATACAAGTAGGGGAAAAGAGAAAAAAATATTTTCTGGACGGGTGAAATTGTTGCAACCTAACGTGATGAAAAAATAATACTTGAGAATAGGTGTATTAGCCAAACAGATCTCAGTTTATTACTAAAACCCGCTTATATATGCCTCTTCCTAACCACGTAAATGAATCAGAGTTCTTTAGGCATTGCCTAAAGAACTCTGTTTCATAAACGTGTTTAGCATCTTTGGATATATAACCCCATCAAGTACTGAGCAAGAGGTTCTAACACCTCGAAACTTGTATACAAGCTGGTTTTAATAATAAACTGAGATCTTTTTGGCTAATACACCTACTCTCAATTATAATTTTTTCATCGTGTTACAAGGTTGTGCCAATTTCACCCATTCAGAAAATATATATATATTATTCTTTTCCTTCACCTGTTGCTCCACACGTTTTCCTATCAGGTATAATGTCAGTTAGGTGGGCAGCACCTTTCGAATGCAAGCTTCTCCATCTCACGACAGCAATTCAAATTCATACTTTCATTTTTTTAATCCTATTTCCTCTTCACCGGGGGCTGCTCTACCTTTTTTTCTTCAAAAAAAAATTTTTTTTTTCTTCTCCACATTAGTTTACTATATAAGATATGCTTAATAAATGTGCTTCAGAAGATAAGCTTGAGACATCATCCTGACTGTTTATTGTGTGTCCCTCATCAGTGCACTGCTGAATTGGGCATACTTGACTAATGAGGCTTCGATACCCTTTGAGTATCACCTAAAGGCAGCTCATTACTCTATCACTGTAAATAAAAATATGCCTTTCCCTTACTATAGTGCTCAAAGTTTTATTGCTACATATAGAAATTTTCTATAGCTAGACACTTTTCCTGACTTTCCTCCTAAAATGTGTATTTCATATCTTACCTTAAGGCGCTTCCACATGGGCAGTGCAATATCGCCACGAGAAAATCACATCAATATCACATCTGTGTTCTGTGCAATATCGCTGCATTTTCTCGTGGCGATATCACGATTTTGTGTCACTACCATGTCCTGCAACTTTGTAGCACTCTTTTGCCAGGATTTTATTTGGGGGGTGAGGTGGAACGGGCTTGAAATATAAGCCTTACCAGAAAAAATAAGCCCTGGCAGCATAAAAAAAAAAAAAAAAGAATACATCACCTAGCAGGGGCCGTTAGCTCCCTGCGCATCTAACCTAAAGCTCAGTCAGACTTGCTTGAAGTTTTCCCTCAGCGCTTTCTGGTTTGGAGACTCAAAATCCCCGCCTCCAGGAAGCGCTGGCTGTGATTGGTTCTCAAGTGCTCAATGGACCAATCACAGCCATTCCTAAAGCCTGTGATTGGTCCATTCTTGAAGGCGGGGATTTTCGAACTACTGATCAGGAATTTCTGCAGGAGAACTTTGTGTCGGGGAGCCTCTGGAAAAGTTCGGTGAAGCTGGACAGCGCCTCCTAGGTGATGTATTTTTTCTTTTATTTTAGGGCTTTTACAGTAGGATTTCCTGCTGTAAAAGTTGCACCGCACGAAAACCGTGCTTTTGTGTGATGCAACACAAAGGAAGGCTGCATAGAGAAACATGGGCTACAAAAAATTGCAAATTGGGGTTCTATAGAGTGTGTCCCGATTTTGTATTCTCGCAATGTCACAGGCTACAAAACATTGCTTATGTTAAAGAACCCATTAGAAAGCATGGGCTTCACATACATGCGATCTGTAGCACTGTCGCATTGCGAGAAAATTGTGCATTTTTTTTGTCACCGTATGGAAGCGGCCTATAGGAAATTCTTGTTAGACAACACTTTTACATATATCATAGGTATTGGGAAGGATTTTTTCCCCCCTAAAATGAGGAAAATTGGCTTCTACCTCATTGGGTTATTTTGCCTTCCTCTGGATCAACATTGGGGGGTAATAGGCTGAACTAGATGGAGATACGTCTTTTTTTCAGCCTCACACACTGTTACAAAACTGTTACTATGTATATATTAGGACATCAGATAGAAGTGACACAAGTTTCCCACTTGGAACCCTCCTTTAATGAGAGAAGCATAACACCCGACTCTGGAAAGCAGTGCAGACATTTCTTGCAAGTAATTGCAGGCACTATGCTGAACTCTGGGTCAGAAATTAGCATGTATGAAATGTCTTCCCTGCATATAAAAGCTGATCTGCATGTCTACAAGGGAACCCCTTGTTGTGGTGGATATCACATTTACTACTGGGATTAACATGCGATGTAGGTGCCAAAGAGATGTCAGACATGCTAATCAAGATGTGCTAAGTGGCTAATATGTTTAAATTGTTTACTTTTTTATACTATCTTGAGAATGCACTGGAAAGATCATACCAATTCTTACATATTTTATCATATGTCCAGCTTATCTCAACATTTCCCCTTACGCTATTCATACCATAACCCGATAAGGACTATGGTATGAATACCATGAATATGGTAATGAATGGCCCTTGGTCCTGGGCTTTAATTCTAGCCAATGTTAAAAATTTAGCGCAGGATTAAAGCTCTTGCAGTGTAGCAGGAACAGGTCGGGTCCTCGGCTATGACTAACAGCCGAAGTCCTGGAAGAGAAGGCAAAAGCGGTTCTTAAACACTTCTGCTTTCTCTCTTGCAAGCTACATAGCGCTCAATGAACGCTATGTAGGGAAGAGAGACAGCAAAAGTGCCACTTCCACTATTCGACCCAGCAGTCACGTGAGCTTCAGGTGCACCCAGCCATAGAATTGCTGCAGATTCCTAGCAGAGCTCTATTAGTGACTACTGTCCCAATAGAGGGACGTTTTCCCTATGAATGACCCAGTTACAGTGGAAAAGTGTGAAAAAAAGACAATGTGAGTGTCCCCCAGAGGTCTTATGTGATGTCATGGGGGACATAGATATGCAAAAAAATAGTTACAAAAAAAAGTAAAAAAAAACAAGAGCAAACGAAAAAAAATAAATAAATAAAAAAATAATATATATATATATATATATATATATATATATATATATATATATATATATATATATATATATATATATATATATATATGTATATAAAAAAGAAAATGACCCACCACCGACACCAACCAAAACAGTCGCTGTATGGGCCCTGTAATCTAAGACTATACAAATTCAATCAAAACGTCCAAAACAGAATGAGGAACCAATTGCATTACTTTGTTTTTAAAATTAATATGTTTACGCTAACATAAACAACTATAAAAAATCTATATATATTTTAGTTTTTTACCCCTAATTTGGCCCAATGTCCACATGCAGACTTGAATTGTGGAATCCATGCGAGGCACCACACTGACGATTCGCAGTTCAAATCGCCCATAGAGAAACATGGGCGTCCACAGCTGGATTAAAGCATGCAGGTTTGTTTTGCAGAACTTTTCAGGTCCGGAAAACAAATGACAGCATGCTCCATTTCAGTGCGGTTCCCACTTGAACGGCTTCCATTGAAGTCAAGGGAAACAGTCCGATCCGCGGCCCATCCGCAATTGATATTGCCACGGATTCTGCAGGAAAGCAGGAGTTTCTTTTAAAAAAAAACCTCTACTGTGCATGAGTGGTTGCGCGCCGGCCGGCGCTTCTGAACACATCCGCAGTGAAGACCCGAAGAGTTACGCACGGTCCTCGACTGCGGGCAGGGTCGTTTTCCGCTGCAGGCTCCCATATGCGGAATCCTACCTGCCCATGAACATGAGGCCTTTAAACTGAAAAACAGGAAAAAATGCAGCAAAAATAATTTTGGTAGCTAAAGAAAAAAATAAGGCCATAAAACAACCACATGGGTAACATCCCTAAAATGTGTCTGGTCCTTTTGGACCAAAACTGAAAACCTCGACTGACCACATGCAGTAAGGAAATATAATAGACAGAGACACCGCTGCGACATCTAATTCCTATAAGATAATATCGGATCCTTCATCAGGATGGCCAGAGAAGGAGATTCAGCCTGGAGCAAAAGTGAGCAGAGAGTGCAGCTCCCGAGAGAGCCAGAGAGTGCAGCGTATGCTGGAGACGTCTGGCCGCGGAAAGTCCACTGTGTATATTGGGAGTAGCGCTGCAGCTTAAAGGGGTTGTCTCGCGCCAAAACGGGTTTTTTTTTTCCATAGGCCCCCCGTTCGGCACAGGACAACCCCAATGGATGTGTTAAAAAAAAAAAAAATACATATTACTTACCCGAATCCCCGCTCTGCGACGGCTTCCTTCTTCCTACTTCTTCCTTCACCAAGATGGCCGCCGGGATCTTCACCCACGATGCACCGCTGGTCCTTTCCCACAGTGCACCGTGGGCTCTGTGCGGTCCATTGCCGATTCCAGCCTCCTGATTGGCTGGAATCGGCACACGTGACGGGGCGGAGCTACGATGACCAGCTCTCCGGCACGAGCGGCCCCATTCACCAGGAAGAAGACCGCACAGCGCAAGCGCGTCTAAAAATACCAGAAGAAAGCGAAATTAGACGGATCCATGGCGACGGGGACGCTAGCAACGGAGCAAGTAAGTGAATAACTTCTGTATGGCTCATATTTAATGCACGATGTATATTACAAAGTGCATTAATATGGCCATACAGAAGTGTATAACCCTACTTGCTTTCGTGAGACAACCCCTTTAAGTGCTGGAGGGGATGATACCAGAGCAGAGACAGGCAGCCATATCCTGGAGTGATTGTAAGAGGGTCTGTTCTGTGTGTGGCTCTTAACTCTTGAAACCCCGCTTAAGGATGGTGCAGTGAAGAGGCATACACACTGGGATAAACTTCAGTTAAGCTTACTTTACCCCCTTAAGCCATGCACCTCTTTTAATCTAATGTACATCATCACAATACGTCAGTATGTAATAGGTTCACTATACCTGGTCTAGCTACAGGGGTGGACAAAAATATGGAAGCCCTTGAGCAATGAATTCTTCTTGCTCAGGCAGATGTCATATTACCTTCACTTAAAATTGGTCTCTTATTGATATAGTTAAAATTTACTGGTAGTATTGTTAAATATGATATATAATCTCATGTAACTGAAGGCATGCATTTTATACGATGTTTCCACCTCCTGTACTTTCTATATTTTCTATGTCATGTGACCATCGGCCTGAAAAATATCTGCACTTCCTCTGGTCACATTTACTACTTCCTTCCCTGTCTTTAGCCCCCAACAGCTCAATATTGTGCCAAGAAAACCCATTTAATAGTTAAAGGTACAATTAGGCACAAGGCTTGGCAGTTAGCCGGAGTGTCTAAAAGGCACAAAGCTTGGCCCTTATGCGACGTCCGAGGAGCGGGCCCCAGAATAGGAGACAGCGGGGAGAGTTTGGACCCTGTCACAGTGGCTCTACCTTCTCTAACCCAGAGGGTAACCAGTGACACGTCCAAGGGGCCGAGGACAGGCTATTAAACAGGAAAACCCAATGCTGGATTACCTTAGTCTTTTTTGTCACACGTAACGCCACCATTCCATTCTCTGTGGTGAATCCAGTTGTTGGCAATAAAGAATCCACACACAGAGGCTTAACTTTCTGAGCCAAACCGGGAATGGTCGGTGAAGCTCGTTTAGTTGAAGCAACTTGATTACAATGCAAGAATACACGCCAGCAGTAGAATAGTTCAAAAACTCAAGACGGTGTGACAGGGAAGATTCACAGGAGGTCAGGGGAAACCACAGTCCTGTTATCTGTGGGTCCTGATCCCGGGGACACTCTTCTCTTCTCTAACTCTCTACCGGTCAACACTAACATCTAAGAAAAGGTACACTGCATGACAGCTCCTCATTCTCTCTTAGCATTGAAGGGATACTTTCACAACTCCTGGGTACAGGAAGTCCGGGGCAGGCTGTAGATTCCTTTTAGCTTCTTCCATTCTGCGCCACACAGGCTGAAGGTGCCCGCGTGGTCCTCTTGTAGATCCAGGATAGAACTCAACACACCATTCCCTAAAGCAACCACAGCCCCCGCACTCATGCACCTTGCATCTATATGTGTATATATATATATATATATATATATATATATATATATATACATAATCACAAGGTCAAATGACAAACAAACAGATACATTTTCCAGGCAGTCAGCTCACATACCAGACAGTTAACTCTTTCAGTGCTGCAGCTATGCAATATACATCAATCCTCCAACACAGAAGACACTGACATTACGGTAGACAAATGCGTACACACTATCATGGAGGGGCCCTATTGTTCTGAGCCACTACACTTATTACTAGTAACAAATAGTCACCCAATAGGGCACACAGCAGATTGATTACACGCTCTGTTCATTTCACTCTGCAACTCACTTGAGTAGCACTAGGCGGGCACTTAGTCTTAGTCACACCTCTAGTCACAACAGCAGTTGAACAGCCTAAACACCTCAATTCTCAAGGAACAAGTCTGGTAATGTGTTCCCTTCAGGCCCAAGCAATGCCACAAAAGGCATGGATCAAGATGACGGGGAAGGGATGTCTGTATAGCACCAACTTTTTCCAGAGGTAATTTTTTTGTTTATTACCCCCCCAGCAAGCTGGGTCCTCATTTTACCAACCTCAGAAAGATGGAAGGCTGAGTCAACCTTGTGCCAGCTACCTGAATCATGCAGGGATTGAACCACAACCTTCAGGTCGTGAGTGAGAGTTTAGGATTGCATTCTGCTGCCTTAACATTCTGTGCCAGATGAGTGTTAAGAGGATCTCAAGATAAAGAGCTCTCACAAGACATGCTGGCCGGATCTGAGTCTACTTTTCACAGACCGGGACGGCTGATACTTGTGAATTGCAATCAGTCTGATGCAGCCAACACTTGCCATACACTAGATGTATACTGCACTGCAAAGTATGTCACAAGTCACCACGAGGCATGGAGAGTAGAACCAATTATATTAATATATAATTATATTAATTAATTCTCTGACTCTGTCCACAATGGGGCCTCATAGAGTAACTGTAGATCACACAGAAGATCTGCTGCTGCAGACATTGCCAAAACCTTATATACGTACATACACAATGCTGCACTGTGGTTCTTACCTAAGCTACTGCTGTCACTGTTACAAGGGACAGAGAGACAGTTAAAATGCTCATCCGCTGATACCTAATATACACAAGCTGCTGTTGCACTGCTAGGCAATGTTCACAAGGGGCAGATTTTCCGAATGGAAAATTCATAGCCTTTGTAGTAGCAGCAATGTGGATGAGATTTTCGTAGATGACCGATGGCCTGTGTAATAATCATTTGAGTTTTATGTCTCCCTGATCCGAATGAATTATCGTCCGTATACATATACATTGAACAATTATCTTCAGTTTCCCGCAATCCAGCAAGAATCTAAACCATAATGATTCAGTGTAAAAAGGCCGTACTACAAAGACTGCATCAGATTGTTGTAATGGAGTGTCAAATAAGGGCCTAAACAGATGGGCGCTTAAACGATAAGCTCGCTAGTATCTATTCACATGGCAGCATTTTTCACGGCCTTTTTTTTTTTTTTTAAACGGAGTATGACCTATTTTTTGTGTGTTTACCTCCATATTGTTATTCTTTTTCATTGGGTAAATACTGATCAGTATTTGCCCAGTAGAAAGCAAGATATGCGGAGGCAAATACTGATGATAGCGTGAGAAAATATAAAATTGTGGCATTGCTACTAGAGAAGAATATCTCCATACAGAGTCCGGTAAATCATATACGGCAGGGCGCCGAATCCATATGATTCTGTATTAAGGAGCCGTACAAGATGTAAAGCCAAACTGTAAAGGATCAAGAAAAGGGTTATCTGAGGGATAGCTTATTAGAAGGGAGTAGACCAGAAGTTCCAGGAGTTTGGAGATGGAGAGGAGATTAGAGATAGGTCGGTAGTTGGCAGCACAAGTTAGGGTGGACACGTTTTTTTTCCCCCCCTGTGATGCGACAGCGATGATTATGAATCTGCGATATTGCTCAGTATTTTCAATGGGGCCAGCGGCAGCAGCGCCAGCCCCATTGAAAACATAGGGAGAATATCTTGGACTTCTGCCATAGCCGTGACAGCTGTGTCATGAGTTTCCTTCATCCCTAGCTGGTTAAAAAAAAACAACTTTACTAACCTCTCTGCCGCTCAGACGCGTCCTCTGGCTGGCTCCCCTGCACTGCTGTCCAGCACTTTTAGCAGCCGGGGATTTAAAAATTTAAGCCCTTCCCGAAAGGGCTGTGCCTGTAATTGACTTAGCGCTCAGCCAATTACAGGCAACACTTAGCTGTCTGTAATTGGCTGAGCGCTCAGCCAATTGGCACAGCCCTTCAGGGAAGGGCTTAAATTTCAAGCCCTTCCCCAAAAATCATGCTGCGGGGGTTGACACAGAACCACTGTATTCAATGGGGCCGGCAGCAGCGCCGGACCGCGGGGATGAAAGAATCCTCTGCCACAGCTGTGGCAGAAGTCCGCGATGTACTCCATGTGTTCAATGGGGCTAGCGCTGCTGCCGCTGGCCCCATTGAAAACACTTGTGATATTGCAGCATTTTTTTGCAATGCAAGGTGAGTGTCTTCGCAAGAAATAAAGAAATAAAAACGCCAGTGGGTGTGAGCCCTCACGATATGGTTTCTTTAGTAATAGGGAGATGACTGCATGTTTAGAGGAGGAGGGAATGATACCAGAAGAAAGAAACATGTTGAATATTGTTGTGAGGTGACTAATGGCAGCCAGGGAGAGGGACTTATGGAGATGAGAGGGAATAGGGTCACTAATGCAGTAGGGTAAGAAGAAGCGAGAAGCCTGAAAATGACTTCTTCTGTCGTTGGGTCAAGTGCTGAGAGTGAACCTTTTGGAAACTGGGGAATTATTTGCTGCCGGATGTTGTCAATTTTCTCACTGAAATAAGGTGCCAGATCTGCAAGACTGAGATCATTCGTAGGGGACTACGTTCTGGGGCTGAGGAGGTAGTTACTAGTATCAAAGAGACTTTTGGGGTTATTGGATAGTGAGGAGATGAGCTCGGTGAATTAGGCTTGTCTGGCATGGTGAAAGGCAACGTTGTATGTTCTGAGCATAAATTTGTACTTGAGGAAATCTGCAGGTGTTTGTGATTTTCTTCACATGCATTCTGTACATCTGTACTGCCGAAGGAAACGCATTTGAGGCTTGAGCCAGGGTTGCTATGGTTAGCATTGGGAGGTTTGGAGAATGGGAGGGCACTATTCATTCAGTAAAATTTTAAGACCTTTTATTGTTATATTCGGCAGCCAGATGGGGACCAGAGAAGCAAGCGATAGGGGACAGAGGTGATTGTTATAAGTCTGAAAATTGCTAGGTGCAAATGGCCTGTAGATTTCTGTGTGTGTGGTAGATAGGAGTGTCCTTAGAAAGATGAAAATACTTGACAGTAAAGGAAAGGAAGCTATAAGGTGTGAGAGGTGTAGCGAGGAAGTTAACTATAGAAGCTGAGAGGCGGATGGGGAGATTGGGATGTCAATGGGGATGTTAAAGTCACCCAAGATGAGAGTTCGAATTTCACAGGATAGAAAGTAGAGGAGCCAGGCAGAAAAGTGATAAAGAAAAAGGCTGGGAGAGCCTAGGGATGGTAGACGACCGCTACTCATTATTTTCATTCATTATGTAACTAGCCCCCCAGTACACATCAGTCAGCTAGTATTACCTTGTTTAATTATTCCTTTCTGTCTTAAAATTCCTGGAAACCTTTTCTTTGGGTGGGTAATGTGGTATTATTGTACCTTGTCACCACCGGAAGTTAGGTGTGGTGACAAGGTAGCAGCTGTCAAAGAATTCTAGTAACGTCCCCAGCTTCTGATTGGCTGGAGGACGTTACTAAATTCAGACAGGCCAGGAGAACAGCGACGAGGCAGGCGTGCAGCTAGAGGACAAGGCGCCGGAGGACACCGGCCACTGCCATTTTGTGACAGCATCAAGATAGAGGATGACAGAGCGCTGGCCTTTTTGAATACTGCAAGTGATGTCCTGACACGGGAGGACGACCGCGGCAACAGTCGTAGCTGCAAGTGAGGCAGAAGCGGCGGCTGAGCCTCACGGACAGCGGACCCCATGAGTGAGTTCAAAGTCCAATGTGTGATGGTGAAAGCACTTCTTTTTTATTATTTTTTCAGAAATTAAAAACCAGCAATGGAATACGCGTTTCGGGGAAGAACCCCTTCGTCAGTTCGGCTGGATAGGACTGTGTGATAAGTACAAATAGATGATGGAGGAATGATTAACAAAGAAAGGGGAGGAGACGGGAGAGGAAAAAAAAAATAAAATAAAATTCATATACATAATGAAGTCTCACAAATGTGTCAATAAGAACAATAAATATATGATGAAAACATCGATCTGAACAGTGATAAAATATATATGAGACAAAAAAACATAAGAATATGAGCATCCATACATGTAAATTAACATGAAATTTATACAAAACAAATATCTGTTAAAATAGGATGAAGACAATCCTGAGTAAAATACCAATCTTAAAAGTACCAATATGAGAGCGGATGGACTCAAAATCGTGTGCTTGCTTTCAGCTGAATGGAATGACTACAGAATTAAAATGCATGTACAGCCTACTGGGAAATATGATATGATTGCTACACCCGAGGGGGTGCAAAAATAAATGTGTATATGTATGTAAAAATGAAAAAAGAAGAAAAATAAATAAATAAATAAATAAATAAAAATAAAAAAATAAAAATAAAAAAAGGGAATCTATTGGAAAGCTACTTCAGAATGGTGTGCATTGACAGCATTGGGTTCATGGTGTGGGATAAAGTTAGGAAGAGAAAAAAAAAAAAAGGGGGGGGGGAGAGAAGGGACACCTTTATGTAACCAACCAAAATAAGAATAAAACTAATTAGAAATTGAGATAAGGGGCTCACCAACAGGATGCCTAGGGGTGACACGATTCCAAAGATGTATAGGATGTGTCGGAGGTCCTGAAAATGAAGAGGCATCCTGTTGGTGAGCCCCTTATCTCAATTTCTAATTAGTTTTATTCTTATTTTGGTTGGTTACATAAAGGTGTCCCTTCTCCCCCCCCCCCTTTTTTTTTTTTTTTTTTTTCTCTTCCTAACTTTATCCCACACCATGAACCCAATGCTGTCAATGCACACCATTCTGAAGTAGCTTTCCAATAGATTCCCTTTTTTTATTTTTATTTTTATTTTTTTTATTTATTTATTTATTTATTTATTTTTCTTCTTTTTTCATTTTTACATACATATACACATTTATTTTTGCACCCCCTCGGGTGTAGCAATCATATCATATTTCCCAGTAGGCTGTACATGCATTTTAATTCTGTAGTCATTCCATTCAGCTGAAAGCAAGCACACGATTTTGAGTCCATCCGCTCTCATATTGGTACTTTTAAGATTGGTATTTTACTCCGGATTGTCTTCATCCTATTTTAACAGATATTTGTTTTGTATAAATTTCATGTTAATTTACATGTATGGATGCTCATATTCTTATGTTTTTTTGTCTCATATATATTTTATCACTGTTCAGATCGATGTTTTCATCATATATTTATTGTTCTTATTGACACATTTGTGAGACTTCATTATGTATATGAATTTTATTTATTTTTTTTTTTCCTCTCCCGTCTCCTCCCCTTTCTTTGTTAATCATTCCTCCATTATCTATTTGTACTTATCACACAGTCCTATCCAGCCGAACTGACGAAGGGGTTCTTCCCCGAAACGCGTATTCCATTGCTGGTTTTTAATTTCTGAAAAAGTAAAAAAATAAAAATAATAAAAAAGAAGTGCTTTCACCATCACACATTGGACTTTGATCTACATCTTCTAGTAGCTTTGAGTGTTGCGCCTCCATACCAGTTCTTTTCACATCCTTTTCGCTACACTTACGCCCACACTGGTGGAGCGTCATCTGGTTGGCAGCACCTCCACCATTCAAAATACTCAATCATTGAAAACTCTGTGTATTCCATAAATATTCCACCACCCTCACTGGGCCTTGCTCCACCCTCCTTTTTCATTTCTTTTACTCCCATGAGTGAGTGATCGGGGAAATTGCCGGCGGGTACGGAGCTGACAACCGCGATGACGGCTGCAAAATAATGGCTGCACAGAGCACTGAGGGATCGCAGGGACAGCTGCAGCGTCTGTACTGCTTTTTGCCTGCCCTAGAGGGTTAGGGTTAGGGGTTAGTTTTCCTATTAGGCTTACATTTATAGCTGTAAAGGCTTCTTCACTTACAGCTATAAATGTAAGCCTAACAGGAAAACTAATCCCTAACCCCCCAGCCCAGGCAAAAAGCAGTAGAGAAGCTGCAGCTACGACGTTACAGAATTTACCCAATCGGAACCTAGGGGTGTGACAGGGGCGTTCCTCCATCAAAGCCCTGTCAAACCCCTAGTTTCTTGGTGGTGACAAGATACAATAACACTGGTAATGTAATTTCATTGTAACCACCTGGGAATTATTTTTCTTTCTGTTCTCTTCAGTAATCACTATCTCAGTTACTGGAACTTCCTGCATGATGAAACTGCAAGGACTGTACCACACAAGCTCATCACAGAGAAGGTAGAAACTTCTATAACAGTTAATGCTGATTATTACCATACTCGTTGACTGTACAATTATGGTCTTTAGCTTATTTAGGAAAATATAAAAGTTATTTATAATCACACTGTCCTGACAGCAGGCAAAGGTGGTACTGACTCTTAGGCCGGCTTCACACGAGCGTGACGGGCTCCGCCGCGTAATATTCCGCAGTGAAGCCCGTCACGACGCCCCCCAGAGACCCCATACTTACCAGCGGAAGATAGCGTGAAGACGCTTCCCCGCCCACCGCCGTCGCGTCATGTGATACGCCCACCGCGTCACATGACGCGGCCGGCCGTGTCACGTGACGCGCTAGGCCGTGTCATATGGCGCGCGGCGGTAGGCGGGGAAGCGTTTTTTCACGTTATCTTCCGCTGGTTGCAGCGGGAGATAGCGTGAACGGACGGCTTCCATTGACTGCAATGGAAGCCGTCAGCGCGTACACCCGCGGCAAATAGAACATGCTGCGGGTGAGGACGGGAGATTTCACGGTGCGAAATTCCGCGGTGGAATTACACATCGTGAGCATTGTGCTATTAGGTTCAATAGAACCTAATAGCAGGGGGCAACGCAGCGGATTTTTGCCGCGAATTTATGCGGCGCAAATCCGTTCGTGGGAAGGAGGCCTTACTGTTCTTGTGATGCTGTGCTGATAGGATTGCTAGAACAGCACAAATAAAGAGAAAGCAGGGAGAAATTTAAAATCAAGATGTGTCCGATATGTATGAGGCAGAATGTTGCACTGCATGGAAGTGACTGCAGTATACATACTAGCTAGAGATGAGCGAGCACCAAAATGCTCGGGTGCTTGTTACTCGAGACAAACTTTTCACGATGCTCGACGGTTCGTTTCGAGTAACGAACCCCATTGAAGTCAATGGGCGACCCGAGCATTTTTGTATATCGCCGATGCTCTCTAAGGTTTTCATTTGTGAAAATCTGGGCAATTCAAGAAAGTGATGGGAACGACACAGCAACGGATAGGGCAGGCGAGGGGCTACATGTTCGGCTGCATCTCAAGTTCCCAGGTCCCACTATTAAGCCACAATAGCGGCAAGAGTGGGCCCCCCCCTCCCAACAATTTTTACTTCTGAAAAACCCTCATTAGCAAGGCATACCTTAGCTAAGCACCACACTACCTCCAACAAAGCACAATCACTACCTGCATGACACTCCACTGCCACTTCTCCTGGGTTACATGCTGCCCAACCCCCCCGCACGACCCAGTGTCCACAGCGCACATCAAAGTGTCCCTGCGCAGCCTTCAGCTGCCCTCATGCCACACGCTGGCCTCATAGCCACACAGTGCGTCTGCCATGAGGAGGAACTGCAGGCACATACTGCAGAGGCTTGGCACGGCCAGGCAGCGACCCTCTTTAAAAGGGGCGGGGCGATAGCCCATAATGCTGTACAGAAGCAATGAGAAATCCAATCCTGTGCCACCTCCATCAGGAGCTGCACACGTGGGCATAGCAATGGGGAACCCATGTGCCACACACTATTCATTCTGTCAAGGTGTCTGCATGCCCCAGTCAGACCGGGGTTTCATAAATAGTCACAGGCAGGTACAACTCCGCAATTGGAATTCCGTGTGCACCCACAGCATGGGTGGCTCCCTGGAACCCACCGGCTGTACATAAATGTATCCCATTGCAGTGCCCATCACAGCTGAGGTAACGTCCGATTAAATGCAGGTGGTCTTCGGCCCACACTGCATGCCCCAGTCAGACTGGGGTTCTTTAGAAGTGGACACATGGAGTTACAACTCCGTGTGGACCGACAGCATGGGTGGGTCCCAGGAGGCCACCGGCGGTACGTAAATATATCCCATTGCATTGCCCATCACAGCTGAGGTAACGTCAGGTTTAATGCAGGTGGGCTTCGGCCCACACTGCATGCCCCAGTCAGACTGGGGTTCTTTAGAAGTGGACACATGGAGTTACAACTCCGTGTGGACCGACAGCATGGGTGGCTCCCTGGAACCCACCGACGGTACATAAATATATCCCATTGCATTGCCCATCACAGCTGAGGTAACGTCAGGTTTAATGCAGGTGGTCTTCGGCCCACACTGCATGCCCCAGTCAGACTGGGGTTCTTTAGAAGTGGACACATGGAGTTACAACTCCGTGTGGACCGACAGCATGGGTGGGTCCCAGGAAGCCACCGGCGGTACATAAATATATCCCATTGCAGTGCCCATCACAGCTGAGGTAACGTCAGGTTTAATGCAGGTGGGCTTCGGCCCACACTGCATGCCCCAGTCAGACTGGGGTTCTTTAGAAGTGGACACATGGAGTTACAACTCCGTGTGGACCGACAGCATGGGTGGCTCCCTGGAACCCACCGGTGGTACATAAATATATCCCATTGCATTGCCCATCACAGCTGAGGTAACGTCAGATTTAATGCAGGTGGTCTTCGGCCCACACTGCATGCCCCAGTCAGACTGGGGTTCTTTAGAAGTGGACACATGGAGTTACAACTCCGTGTGGACCGACAGCATGGGTGGGTCCCAGGAAGCCACCGGCGGTACATAAATATATCCCATTGCAGTGCCCATCACAGCTGAGGTAACGTCAGGTTTAATGCAGGTGGGCTTCGGCCCACACTGCATGCCCCAGTCAGACTGGGGTTCTTTAGAAGTGGACACATGGAGTTACAACTCCGTGTGGACCGACAGCATGGGTGGGTCCCAGGAAGCCACCGGCGGTACATAAATATATCCCATTGCATTGCCCATCACAGCTGAGGTAACGTCAGGTTTAATGCAGATGGGCTTCGGCCCACACTGCATGCCCCAGTCAGACTGGGGTTCTTTAGAAGTAAACAAATGCAGTTACAACTCCGTGTGGACCAACAGCATGGGTGGGTCCCAGGAAGCCACCGGCAGTACATAAATATATCACATTGCATTGCCCATCACAGCTGAGGTAACGTCAGGTTTAATGCAGGTGGGCTTCGGCCCACACTGCATGCCCCAGTCTGACCGGGGTTTTTAATACATAGACACTGGCAGGTTAAAATCCCTAATGTGAAGTCCCTGTGGACCTACAGCATGGGTGGCTCCCTGGAACCCACCGGCGGTACATAAATATATCCCATTGCAGTGCCCAGCACAGCTGAGGTAACGTCAGCTTTAATGCAGATGGGCTAAAAATTAGTAGGATTACACTGTAGGCGAGGGCCCAAAAAATTGGTGTACCAACAGTACAAATGTACTTCAGAAAAATTGCCCATGCCCAACCAAGAGGGCGGGTGAATCCCATTAATCGCTTTGGTTAATGTGGCTTAATTTGTAACTAGGCCTGTAGGCAGCCCAGTTCAAATAAAAATTGTTTCAGGTGCAAGTTTCAACGCTTTATTGAATTGAGAATTGAAACGTATAAACATTGTTTACAAAAGTCATATGACTGAGCCTTGTGGGCCTAAGAAAAATTGCCCGTTCGGCGTGATTACGTGAGGTTTCAGGAGGAGGAGCAGGAGGAGGAGGATGAATATAATACACAGATTGATGAAGCTAAAAGGTCCCCGTTTTTGATGGTGATAGAGAACGATGCTTCCATCCGCGGGTGCAGCCTATGTATTGTTTAGGGTGCAGCCTATGTATCGCTGCTGTCCGCTGGCGGAGAAGAGAACTCTGGGGAAATCCAGGCTTTGTTCGTCTTTATGATTGTAAGCCTGTCGGCACTGTCGGTTGACAGGCGGGTACGCTTATCCGTGATGATTCCCCCAGCCGCACTAAACACCCTCTCTGACAAGACGCTAGCCGCAGGACAAGCAAGCACCTCCAGGGCATACAGCGCGAGTTCAGGCCACGTGTCCAGCTTCGACACCCAGTAGTTGTATGGGGCAGAGGTGTCACGGAGGACGGTCGTGCGATCGGCTACGTACTCCCTCACCATCCTTTTACAGTGCTCCCGCCGACTCAGCCTTGACTGGGGAGCGGTGACACAGTCTTGCTGGGGAGCCAGAAAGCTGGCAGAGGCCTTGGAGAGTGTTCCCCTGCCTGTGCTGTACATGCTGCATGATCTCCGCGCCTCCCCTGCTACCTGGCCCTCGGAACTGCGCCTTCTGCCACTAGCGCTGTCGGATGGGAATTTTACCATCAGTTTGTCCGCCAGGGTCCTGTGGTATAGCATCACTCTCGAACGCCTTTCCTCTTCGGGTATGAGAGTGGAAAGGTTCTCCTTATACCGTGGGTCGAGCAGTGTGTACACCCAGTAATCCGTAGTGGCCAGAATGCGTGTAACGCGAGGGTCACGAGAAAGGCATCCTAACATGAAGTCAGCCATGTGTGCCAGGGTACCTGTACGCAACACATGGCTGTCCTCACTCGGAAGATCACTTTCAGGATCCTCCTCCTCCTCAGGCCATACACGCTGAAAGGATGACAGGCAAGCAGCATGGGTACCCTCAGCAGTGGGCCAAGCTGTCTCTTCCCCCTCCTCCTCATGCTCCTCCCCGTCCTCCTCCTCCCCCTACTCAACGCGCTGAGATGTAGACATGAGGGTGCTCTGACTATCGAGCGACATACTGTCTTCCCCCGCCTCCGTTTCAGAGCGCAAAGCGTCTGCCTTTATGCTTTGCAGGGAACTTCTCAAGAGGCATAGCAGAGGAATGGTGACGCTAATGATTGCAGCATCGCCGCTCACCATCTGGGTAGACTCCTCAAAGTTTCCAAGGACCTGGCAGATGTCTGCCAACCAGGCCCACTCTTCTGTAAAGAATTGAGGAGGCTGACTCCCACTACGCCGCCCATGTTGGAGTTGGTATTCCACTATAGCTCTACGCTGCTCATAGAACCTGGCCAACATGTGGAGCGTATAGTTCCACCATGTGGGCACGTCGCACAGCAGTCGCTGCACTGGCAGATTAAACCGATGTTGCAGGGTGCGCAGGGTGGCAGCGTCTGTTTTGGACTTGCGGAAATGTGCGCTGAGCGCACCTTTCCGAGCAGGTCTGACAAGCATGGGTAGCTTTTCAGAAAGCGCTGAACCACCAAATTAAAGACATGGGCCAGGCATGGCACGTGCGTGAGGCTGCCGAGCTGCAGAGCCGCCACCAGGTTGCGGCCATTGTCACACACGACCATGCCCGGTTGGAGGCTCAGCGGCAAAAGCCAGTGGTCGGTCTGCTCTGTCAGACCCTGCAGCAGTTCGTGGGCCGTGTGCCTCTTCTCTCCTAAGCTGAGTAGTTTCAGCACGGCCTGCTGACGCTTGGCCACCGCTGTGCTGCCACGCCGCGCGACACTGACTGCTGGTGACGTGCTGCTGCTGACACATCTTGATTGCGAGACAGAGGTTGCATAGGAGGATGAGGGTGGTTTAGTGGAGGAAGCATACATCGCCGCAGATACCAGCACCGAGGGCCCGCAATTCTGGGGGTGGGTAGGACATGAGCGGTCCCAGGCTCTGACTCGGTCCCAGTCTCCACTAAATTCACCCAATGTGCCGTCAGGGAGATATAGTGGCCCTGCCCGCCTGTTCTTGTCCACGTGTCCGTTGTTAAGTGGACCTTGGCAGTAACCGCGTTGGTGAGGGCGTGTACAATGCTGCGGGAGACGTGGTCGTGCAGGGCTGGGACGGCACATCGGGAAAAGTAGTGGCGACTGGGAACCGAGTAGCGCGGGGCCGGCATCATGTTTTTGAAAGCCTCCGTTTCTACAAGCCTATACGACAGCATCTCCAGGCTGATCAATTTGGCTATGTGCACGTTTAACGCTTGAGCGTGCGGGTGCGTGGTTGCGTACTTGCGCTTGCGCTCAAACACTTGCGCTAGCGACGGCTGGACGGTGCGCTGAGAGACATTGCTGGATGGGGCCGAGGACAGCGGAGGTGAGGGTGTGGGTGCAGGCCAGGAGACGGTAGTGCCTGTGTCCTGAGAGGGGGGTTGGATCTCAGTGGCAGGTTGGGGCATAGGGGGAGAGGCAGTGGTGCAAACCGGAGGCGGTGAACGGCCTTCGTCCCACCTTGTGGGGTGCTTGGCCATCATATGCCTGCGCATGCTGGTGGTGGTGACGCTGGTGGTGGTGGCTCCCCGGCTGATCTTGGCGCGACAAAGGTTGCACACCACTGGTCGTCTGCACTCTCAGTGAAAAACTGCCACACCTTTGAGCACCTCGGCCTCTGCAGGGTGGCATGGCGTGAGGGGGCGCTTTGGGAAACAGTTGGTGGATTATTCGGTCTGGCCCTGCCTCTACCCCTGGCCACCGCACTGCCTCTTCCAACCTACCCTGCTGCTGCACTTGCCTCCCCCTCTGAAGACCTGTCCTCAGTAGGCTTAGCAAACCAGGTGGAGTCAATCACCTCATCGTCCTGCTGCTCTTCCTCCGAATCCTCTGTGCGCTCCTCCCTCGGACTTACTCCAATTACTACTACCTGAGTGATAGACAACTGTGTCTCATCGTCGTCCTCCTCCTCACCCACTGAAAGCTCTTGAGACAGTTGCCGGAAGTCCCCAGCCTCATCCCCCGGACCCCGGGAACTTTCCAAAGGTTGGGCATCGGTCACGACAAACTCCACCGGTGGGAGAGGAACCATTGCTGCCCATTCTGGGCAGGGGCCCGAGAACAGTTCCTGGGAGTCTGCCTGCTCCTCAGAATGTGTCATTGTAATGGAGTGAGTAGGCTGGGAGGAAGGAGGAGCAGCAGCCAGAGGATTCAGAGTTGCAGCAGTGGACGGCGTAGAACTCTGGGGGGTCGATAGATTGCATGATGCACTTTCTGCTATCCACGACAGAACTTGCTCACACTGCTCATTTTCTAATAAAGGTCTACCTCGTGGACCCATTAATTGTGAGATTAATCTGGGGACGCCAGAAACGTGCCTCTCTCCTAATCCAGCAGCAGTCTGCTGCGATACACCTGGATCAGGAGCTCGGCCTGTGCCCACACCCTGACTTGGGCCTCCGCGTCCTCACCCGCGTCCACGTCCTCTAGGCCTACCCCTACCCCTCAGCATGGTGTATTACCAGTAGTGCAGAAACAGAACGCTGTAATTAAATGTGCCGCTTATTGGCCTGTGGTTGGAGGCTGACTTCGCTTACGGAACGCACAGCAGAGCCAGGAAAGAATTTTACGCAAGCCTGTAGTGAGACGTAGGTGCGTATGACTGAGCTAGTGGAATTCACAGCGCAGAAGCAGTCAAGTGTCCAAAGGCCACTAGTAGGCCTTAAGTATTTTGCTTCTATTTTTTTAAAGGCTGAGCTGAGACAGCAGACAGATACTGTAGGCAGCGCATATATGTATACTGTTTCCCTCTGGACGGGATGACGGCGGTGATGTAACGGGCAACGCAGAGCCAGGAAAGAATTTTGCGCAAGCCTGCTGTAACACTTAGCTGCGTATTAATTAGGACTACTACCCCCAGCAGAGACGCAGTACACTCAAGACGGTCACAGGCAGCCCAAAGATAGTATTTTTCCCAAATTTGTTTGAAAAAGCCCACTGCCTATATAGACATTATATCTCTTTCCCTGCCTCACCAGTACTGGCCCTATACTATGTAAAATTACTGCAGACAGTTTCCCTCTGGACGGAATGACGGTGGTGATGTAACGGGCAACGCAGAGCCAGGAAAGAATTTTGCGCACGCCTGCTGTAACACTTAGCTGCGTAATAATTAGGACTACTACCCCCAGCAGAGACGCAGTACACTCAAGACGATCACAGGCAGCCCAAAGATAGTATTGTTTCCAAATTTGTTTAAAAAAGCCCACTGCCTATATAGACAGTATATCTCTTTCCCTGCCTCACCAGTACTGGCCCTATACTATGTACAAGGACTTCAGACTGAGGACGCAATGCTCTGCACGCCCGATATACAAAAAAAAAAAAAAAATGTGCAACACTGCTCATAGCAGCCTTAACAGTACTGCACACGGTCAGATGTGGCCCTAAGAAGGACCGTTGGGGTTCTTCAAGCCTAAAATAACTCCTAACGCTCTCCCTATAGCAGCAGCAGCATCAGCAGCACTGTCCCTGATCTCTGTCAGAATGCATGTGTGGCGAGGCAGATTTAAATACTCGGGTGACACCTGATCTCCCCAGCCACTCACTGCAGGGGGGTGGTATAGGGCTTGAACGTCACAGGAGGAAGTTGTAATGCCTTCCCTGTCTTTCTATTGGCCAGAAAAGCGCGCAAATGTCTCAGAGATGAAAGTGAAAGTAACTCGAACATCGCGTGGTGCTCGTCTCGAGTAACGAGCATCTCGAACACCCTAATACTCGAACGAGCATTAAGCTCGGACGAGTATGCTCGCTCATCTCTAATAGTAGCATGCACAGTGTGACAATCAGGTGGGGGTGCAGTGATTAAAAAATGTATTTTCACTGGACTGGCCTTTAATTGCAGTAATAGCTTTGTCCTTTCACCCACCAGATCCCTACTATGAAGCTGTTTATAGTATTAACCCTAAACACAAAGATATGAAAGTCAATCCAAGTAGACCGTCAGCTGTTGCTCAGATTCATTCCATTACAGCAGTTGTTCATCTGAAAATAGATCTCAAACAGACAACTACAAAAGGCTCAGCTACCGAGGAAGTATGATATTCTTACAGATTATTTATGGACCTTGGTTCAATGACAACATATTCATTAGTTCACATTGTAGATACATTGATTTAAAAAACATTAAACTCATTTGTACCGGTTCCCTGAATCTCCCTCATTATGGCAGAGGCTTGTGCACGTCTTTCTTTTTGTAGGGCAGTATGTGATAACATTGTCTTCTTCACACTAGTTACTGCAAGAAGAAAAAAGTAATGAAAATCAGCATAAATATAAATCATAGAGATAAAATACACATAAAAAAACAGCAAAAATCACAGCCATATACATGCTAATGTAAACCAAATTAGTGTCAGAGACAGCTACTGAAACAGACAAACCTGAAAACACTGTTCAGCAAATACTTATTCTTGTAGCAGTCTAATTTCTTCCTCTTCACCAGCTTTTTAAATTCCGCGCCAGAACTCAGGAGTTTGCAAAGAGCGGGGGGAAGATAGGTTCTGCCCGATCTTCCCTGCATGATGTGTTCACTATGGTCAGGGAAGATGGCGCAGGTCCTATCTTTTCTTGGACATAGTATTCACGGCTTAGAAATCGCGATATTAAAAAGGAAAACACTGGACTCCTATTGAAATCAGTAGTTTCGTTTTGTCCTGTTATACAGTCATGATTAGCACGGCTCTATAAGGGGAAAAAAAACCATCCATGTGTTTTTGCCCTGAGGGTGGTTTCACATCAACGCCCAGGGTTCTGCTTTTGGGGAGCAGGAAAGAGGAATCCCTGTGGCTAAAAGCCTCCGTCTCAGAATAGAACCGAACAGCGCCGAATGGATCCCATTGACTAAAATGAGGTCCTTTCAGTTTCCACTCAACTGCCCGGCTTTTAGATGGAAGGAAAAGCACTGCATGTGTAGTGTCCCGGAGCTAACGGGGCCCCTCCATAATGTGTGTATGCATTTGTCTTGTGCATATGTATTGTCAGGGTCTTTCATGTTGTATGAATATTATGTGTATTGCATAGCTGGAACACTGAATGAGTTAACTGTCTGGTATGTGAGATGTCTGAGAAATGTATCTTGTTGTTAGTCATGTGATCGTGCTTCATATATGTGAATGCAAGATGGTTTTGGAAGGAGATCGATTCTGAGCTTGCAAGTGACAGGAGCGTACGTGGAGCTGCAAGTGAGCCGCACAGACACCTTGAGTCCTGTGTGGCTAAGAATGGAACAGGCTGAAAGGTATCCTCAGCCTTCCCTGGGCCTGCTTTACCCAGGAGATGCCAGTGGTGTCCTGAGCTACTGATAAAGGGAGAGAGAGTGGAACCGCCATCGCAGCCTGGAGTGCCTGTCGAATGTGAGTGCTGACCGGTAGAGAGCTGGCGAGTGTAAAGGAGTTTGTGCTGGGACCAGAACCCTACAGATAACTAGGACTGTGGATTCTTCAGCTATCCTGTGATTTTCCTCCCTGTCGCATCACTTTACGATTTGTGCACCAATATTCCTGCTGGAGTGAAGTTATGTAATTGGTTGGACTGTAAATAGTTTTTCTCAAGTAAACAAGCACTGCTGACCATTTCTGGCTTTGCTATTTAAAGTTCTCTGTGAGTGTGGACCATTTATTCTATCACCTGAATTCACCGCAGAGGAAGGAACGGTGGCACCCGTGACAAAAGACTGTTAAGGTAAACCATGTATTGGGTTACCCCTGTGCAAGTCCCCTCCAGTGGCAACTGGGACGGGTCCCGTGCTACCCTCAGGGTGGGAGATGGTATATCCTGTGACAAGGCCAAAACTCCACCCCGATGTCTCCTAGGCTGTGGGCTCGCTTTTTGGATGCTGCACATGCAGTGCTTTTTATTCCAGAATTGTGAGCCAGCACTGCAGTGGAACCTCCAACCAGAGGATACAACGCAGATGTGAAACCACCCTTATTTATAATAAATACTAAAACCATAATCCCAATTTACTTCTAAAAAATATTTTCCGTATTATACATTGTGTCTGTCTTGTATTATAGAGCATTCTGCTGCTGTGAGGCTTATACAGGTAGGCACAACTTTTTGTACCCCACAACATTTCCTTATAGGATGTATGAACATGCTTATTGGAGTTGCAAATAAGGGAGCAGGAAATAGGCCAGAGGCTGACTTTGGTGTTCTCTTATATAAGGGATGGGTTGGGCTGGGGGTACAGATAAGCCCAAAGCTTTCAATATCCAGTCCGGGTACCTTCTCCTTTATCAATGTACAGTACTCTCAATAACTCAAGCTACATTAAAGGGGTTCTGTCATTAAAAAACATAAAAATTCTATACACACCTATTTCTTTCCCGTCAGTCTCCTTACCACATCTTCTCCTGGCTAAGCTTCTCCAGTGCCTCTGGAGTCACCTCACCGCACACCAGCTGGCTTGTTATGAAACTGGCATTCCTCACATTCCTTCTGGCTGGGTCAGTGAAGGTCAAGTCCCTGTGCTGTAGCGTTCACTGCCTAGGAAGTAATTCTAATCTATTGCATGAGCAGCCTCTGAAGTAGATCGGAACTCCCCCTGCTGGCCTGTGAGCTGTGATGTAACGTACATTGACTGGCAGGAAGAAGACTGCCAGCCAATGTACATAACCTCACAGGAAGGAGAGGAATCAGCCAGCTGGAAATAAAGTGACCCCCCCCCCCCCCCCACTGGACTGCAGGAGAAAAGAGAAGATAGGTGAGGTGAAGATCTGGTAAGTAAACTGACGGGGATGGAATAGGTAAGTAATTTTTTTTTTATGACAGAACCCCTTTAAACCTCAATTAAATCTCTATTTGCTGTGAAGTTGAGTGCAACATATTATTACCAATAAATGGTATGATTTTTGACAGTCCAAAAATATGTCTGCTGTCATTATAACTAAAAGGGGTTTTCTGTTCTTACAGTTTTATTCGCCGTAAGTGACCATGTGATAGGAGATACACAAATCAATCCTTAATCCGATAGAACAGGCGCTGTATTTTACTATCGCTATTAGTGGCAATGGGATGAGATCACATATCTACTGAGTGTGGGGAAGGAGGGCTAGATACTGGCTGAGCTGTGGTTGTAATACTGATAAACAGCAGGCCAGATAGGGATCTCAAAAGTAGTAAAAGATTGAAAGAAGATGTCATAAAAAACTATTATAAAGCTGTTATATCTCTTGTCACCTAGAAACTTTTATCCAATAATAAAACCTTTAAAATGTAACGATCATAGAATTTTTCTTTCTTACATATACAGAATAGGTGATTCTAAGCATTTTTGCAATAGATTTTATTAGCCTATTCTGTAATTTTTTCCTTCAAAACCACTCTTCTGCTATGCAGATAGGTGAAGGAAGTTGCAAGGGCCCTCATTACAAGCAACCTAGACCACCAGATTTGTGCTTGAAAAAGGAGCTATACTTGCTCCAAAACGCGTTGCACTCAATTGTTTCTCCCCCCCTATTGTTGCCCGTGTCTGCATATTTTCTTATCAATAAAGCAGTCAAAATTGAAACCTTCCAAGACTTCCTCTGGCTCACTAATGGCGTTCCTGGGTTTAGAGGAGTCCCGTATTCATATAGGGCTCCTCTATGAAGTAGGTTACTCCCGTCATTAGACCTATATTGCTTACACTATCCAAAGTGCATAGGAGCCCAGGGTTCTTTTCTACTTTGTCCACTGTGTTTCTGACCGAGGTCCATCCACCTGTGGGCTCTCCCCAGACGCTCTCCCTAAGGACTAGGGTTTCTGCTCTTCTGGATACTAAGCCTCTCCGGACTGATGGTGGTGGTGCCTGTCATCAGACAGATGCTTCACACCAAGTAAGTCCCACCTTTTACATCTCAACCCACCTACGTATTTTTGCTTAGCCACCTTTTTGAATGAATCCTTAGATTGGAGTGTTGGTCCGCTAATTTTCTCATTTGCTTTTGTTCTAGTGGTGCCTGATGTCCTGCTGCTCTCTTTTTACTGCTACAGCGATGATGTCCTGATAAAGAGACTATGAGTACTGCAGTCAGTTATCAGCTGACTTTAGCCAGTGATTAGCTGCAGTGGTCATATGTCCCATTGTTGGGTCGTCATAGCTGCAGCAATATCAGGAAGTCGAGAGCAGCGGGAACGGGAGTAGCAGGAAATTGGGTGAGGCTTTTTTAATGTTTTACCCACCACACTGAACCGCTTTGAGAATTTTTTTTTCATCTGGATAACAAATGTAATAGAGTTTTAATTGGGGATATTTAGGCAGCATCTGCATATAATCACTTACCAACTATTTCAAGAGGTACTGTGTATAATGACCATTTTTAATAGTGATATGTTTTTCTGTTGCGGCAACAGCGAATAGTGCTTTTAGCCTTGCAGAGGAATAACTCGGAACTCCCGAGCCCCAATGCAAAATCTGTCGCATTATTATAAATATGCCTTTTATAATACTAGTAGAGGAGCTTTGAGGTTCATTCAACTATTAGGTGTTATTGCAACCTCTACGTGCCCTATAGCTTCACCCCTATAACCTGGTGCATGAGTGCAGCCATACATACTTGTGCAAGAATAAAATATGTCATGTACGGCTCAAGGCCATAGACGATATGTGAACCTCAATGTGGAGTAATATCTTGACAACTACTTCCCATCAGCAATGCTTATAGGGGAGAATGGCTCTGTGCATGTGGCATCTGCCACAATTACTGAAAATAAACCTTTGTATAACTCTGTATGAAATTGGAGGTATATGGAGGTGCAGTAGGGCCCAGTAGAGGTTTATGGGTGCTATACTGCAGCTCTGTACAACTCAGAAGTTTACAAGCTAGGCTTTTTATGCTCTCCCACTGAGACAGAAGGCAATGAACAGGAAAGGGTGCCTTTGAAATAATTGTTCTGATTTAATAATAGTGCACATCTGTCCATATGTTACCATCTCAATATTACTGGCTCTTTTGGGACTGCAGATGTTCAGGAAATGACTGTGTCAAAATTTTAGACAAAAATAGAATTGTTTGGCTCTTCACTGCTCCTAAGTAGATGATTTGACACTGTACTAATTACATTCAGTTAGTTTCAGGCAGTATATGAGAAGAGTTTAGCGTTTTAAATATCTCCAAAGATAATGCACAATCCTACTTATATTATTTAAATAGCATCTAATTATACACATTATCTATATGACTCACGAAGAAATGGGAACTGTGCGGTGTCCTTTTTTTAACACTATCTATCCATTGCCTGGTCAGAATTAAGTTGTACACAGTGTAGTAGTGCAGTACACAGAAGGGCCTGTAGAGGATTGCAGACAGGACTTCTGAAGAGATAGCGTTAACACCTGATGGGTGTGGTAGGAATTAGTTGCATAAAAGCCAGTTCCTGCCAGAAGGAAGAGGGAAGTTACGGTTTAGGTGAGCTGGAAGGGCTAAAAGCCTGGGGTCCAGTGTGGACCAGGGAAACGGTGGAGATGCCGTGTCAGGAACTGGGAGCCTGATCCGTGCGGATGAGTTTTGGGTCAGTCACACGTCTGACAGAGGAAGACGCCCTCTAGATACCCCGGGCAGGGTAGTGACGGTGACCCAGTGGGTGGTGATCTCAGGATTACACATGGACTGTGTTTGTATGCTATTTTCTGTGAAATAAAGGCTGGCAGGAGTCAGAACTAAAGCGAATCCACGTCTCTGGAGCATTTCTACACATGTGGTGCGCCATTTTCATGTATGAGAGGTCAGCAATCCGCAAGCGAGTGACCCCAACTTACCACAACGGTTAAATGGTCAGTCATTTTTCAAATAACTTGCGCCTATATGATAGGCAGTGTGATAACTAGGAAAACTGCTATTTACTTTATTTGCCTAAAATTACATTTTTGTGCTGAAAAATCTCTCTGAAGTGCTGGCCAGAGCAATTGTATTGTTTCATAGCTCTTGTCCTATTACTATTATGACAAACAGGTAGGCGATCCAACAAAGGCAATCCCGATCTTATCCCCTCACACTATCCAATCAGCAAAAATCGACTCTGAAAATTGTTATATAACTCTTGAGGGTATATTGCAGGACAAGAAGTATTGTCAGTTCATATGTCCTGACTGGCAAACCTATTCACTTTTTTGACATTATGTGTCAAAAGATGTTGGAATCTTTTCAATTTAATTATTATGGGGGTGAGTTTTCAATTTTGTGTAACTTTGTATAAAATGGAAAATTAGATCCTATTTAGCTCCATTAAAATGATCAGGGACCCAGCAGAGACTAATAACCACTAAGTTTCAAAATTTGCCTTTGGACAAAACTCTATAATACTCAAAGAGGCTAGCAATATTTTCTTCTTCCCATTATCACTATTCAAGGATAGATTGGATCTTATCAAATACAGGAGCTCTCATCCATTTACTTTATGTAAGACAGAGTCATTGCACATGATTTTATAGAGAAAATGTCCACCCCATATACTTGGTGCTTGAATGAGTCTATTCTTACAAATCCAGATGGGGTGCAGCAACTTGAAGAGGCCTATGGTCACTATTTCAATGTAAGTGTAACTCCAAATTCTATTCCCAGCTTGATATGATTGGCAAACAAGGCATATATCCAGGGTAAAATGATCTTAATAGCATGCTTGAAGCCATATTAGCTAGGTTAACAATTGCCCATTAAAGATCTCCCCCTTTTATATTTGTACTAGTAATTATTAAGAAATTATAGTACCAATGTTTCTGGGCAATGCGCCACACAGCTGTGCTACATGGTACATCCATCATGATGCCCACACATCACACATACAGCTCTAATACATCCATCCTGACCTCACACATCACACACACAGAACATTACACACACCGCTCTACTACATCCATCTGGATTCCCAGACATCACACACACAGCTGTACTACATCCATCCTGATTAACACACATGACACGCACAGCTGTGCTACATCAATGCTGATGTGCAGACATTACACAAACAGTTCTACTACATCCATGCTGTTTCCCACTCATTACACAAACAGCTCTACTACATCCATGCTGATTCCCACATATCACACACAGCTTTACTACCTGCATCCTGACCCCACACATTACACACACAGCTCTACTAAACCCATCCTGATTCCCACACATTACACACAGCATATTACACACGCAGTTTTAGTACATCTATACTGATTCACACACATTACGCACACAGCACATTACACTCACAGCTCTACTACATGCATATTGACCCCACACATTACATACACAGCTCTACTACATCCATCCTGAGCCCACAAATTACACACAGCATATTACATACACAGCTCTACTACATCCATCCTGACCCCAGACATTACAGACACAGCATATTACATACACAGCTCTACTACATCCATCCTGATTCACAAACATCACACACACAGCTGTGGTACATCCATGCTGATTTCTAGACATCACCAGCTCAGGAGACTTGTGGATACAATGATCAGCCCCTGGTCATGTGATCCCTGACTGCACCCACACAAGTGATCACATGACTGACATCATCACAGGTCCTGGTGGCTGCTGTTGGCTTATTTAGTACTTTTTACCAAACTGCAGAATGGCTCCTCCTACAGCAGTGACGTCATCGCAGGTCCTTCAGCCCACCAGATCTCTGTGGTAACGGTAGGTTGGTGTCTTTTGTCAGGACCGCTGAGTTGTGTCTGAGATAATAATGGCTTAGTTGTATTCTCATTTTGTTATTTTTGTCCTCCCCTTCCAAGAGCCCTAACTGTGCTGTTCTTCTATTGGTCAGGCTCTGTGTTTTATATATGTTGTAGGACCTTTGATGATGTCACCAGGGGCGGAGCCATGAGATCACACATGAGAAGCTCACACATACATACTAACTGACAAGTGGTCATTAGTAGTTTGATAAAGCCATAAAAGACAGAATTGTATCCAACTGAAATTTTTATCTGATGCAATCAGGTCCATATTATACAGGTGAAATCTGATCATAATACCTCATATCCATCTTCTATAAATGAGGTCTTTCATACGTTTTAAGCTAAATCATGCACCGAGCCTATAATTTAGCAGCCAGAATGTATTTCAGAATTCTTACAAAAAAATCCCCCTCTCTTTCCCATAAGGCAAGATACTCTTTAAATGCTCTGATTAATGAAGAGGAGGTTCTTGACACTATCAAGAATCTAGAATTACGTAAATCCCTGGGCCCTTATGACCTTACAGACCCATACTGTTTTAAAGACATTTTATCCCCAGATATTGTGAGGATAAAGTGAGTGAGGTGTTTGAACACTCAGCTGCCAAATTTAGTACATAGAGATCAAGTGGGGTTTATTCCTAGTAGACAGGCAGTAGACATTATACGCAAGGTTTTTGAACATCATTCACTAGGCAAATGTCACCTACACCCAAATCACAGTTCTGGCTTTGGATACAGAAAAAGCCTTTGACAGTGTATCTTGGGTCTGTTTGCTAATAGGCTATTCAGGATAAATTGTTAATGCTTTGAAGATTATATATTCAACCCCCCGGCATATTTAAAACTTCCATCAAATAATCCACAACCAGAAATGATAAATCGGTGCACCCAATAAGGTTGCCTATTCTTACCAGGACTGTTTGCCCTAGCTATTGAACTGTTAGCTATACTTTTAAGGGAGAATCTAAATATTGCTGAGGTCACAATTAGAGATGAGCGAACGTACTCGTCCGAGCTTGATACTCGTTCGAGTATTAGCGTGTTCGAGATGCTCGTTACTAGAGGCGAGCACCACTCGATGTTCGAGTTACTTTCACTTTCATCTCTGAGACGTTAGCGCGCTTTTCTGGCCAATAGAAAGACAGAGAAGGCATTACAACTTCCCCCTGCGACGTTCAAGCCCTATACCACCCCCCTGCAGTGAGTGGCTGGCGAGATCAGGTGTCACCCGAGTATATAAATCGGCCCCTCCCGCGGCTCGCCACAGATGCATTCTGACAGAGATCAGGGAAAGTGCTGCTGATGCCGAAGCTGCTATAGGGAGAGTGTTAGGATTGATTTTAGGCTTCAAGAACCCCAACGGTCCTTCTTAGGGCCACATCTGACTGTGTGCAGTACTGTTGAGGCTGCTTTTTGCAGTGTTGCACATTTTTTTTTTTTTTTTGTATATCGGCCGTGCAGAGCATTGCGTCCAGAGCATTGCGTCCTGCAGTAATTTTACATAGTCCACGGCCAGTAGTGGTGGTGAGGCATGGACAGTGAAAGACATATCCAGTCTATATAGGCATTGGGCTTTTCCAAAAAAATTTAGGAAAAAAAATCTATTTGGGCTGCCTGTGACCGTCCTGACTGTACTGCGTCTCTGCTGGGGGTAGTTGTCCTAATTCATACGCAGCCAGCTAAGTGTTACAGCAGGCTTGCGCAAAATTCTTTCCTGCCTCTGCGTTGCCTCTTACATCACCGCTGTCATCCTGTCCAGAGTGAAACAGTCTGCAGTAATTTTACATAGTCCACGGCCAGTAGTGGTGGTGAGGCAGGGACAGTGAAAGACATATCCAGTCTATATAGGCAGTGGGCTTTTCCAAAAAAATTTGGGAAAAAAAATATATTTGGGCTGCCTGTGACCGTCCTGACTGTACTGCGTCTCTGCTGGGGGTAGTTGTCCTAATTCATATGCAACCAGCTAAGTGTTACAGCAGGCTTGCGCAAAATTCTTTCCTGCCTCTTCTGTGCGTTTCGTAAGCGAAGTCAGCCTCCAACCACAGGCCAATAAGCGGCACATTTAATTACAGCGTTCTGTTTCTGCACTACTGGTAATACAGCATGCTGAGGGGTAGGGGTAGGCCTAGGGGACGTGGACGCGGGTGAGGACGCGGAGGCCCAAGTCAGGGTGTGGGCACAAGCCGAGCTCCTGATCCAGGTGTATCACAGCCGACTGCTGCGGGATTAGGAGAAAGGCACGTTTCTGGCGTCCCCACATTCATCTCACAATTAATGGGTCCACGCGGTAGACCTTTATTAGAAAATGAGCAGCGTGAGCAGGTCCTGTCGTGGATGGCAGAAAGTGCATCCAGCAATCTATCGACCACCCAGAGTTCTGCGCCGTCCACTGCTGCAACTCTGAATCCTCTGGCTGCTGCTCCTCCTTCCTCCCAGCCTCCTCACTCCATTACAATGACACATTCAGAGGAGCAGGCAGACTCCCAGGAACTATTCTCGGGCCCCTGCCCAGAATGGGGAGCAATGGTTCCGAATCCTCTCCCACTGGAGGAGTTTGTCGTGACCGATGCCCTACCTTTGGAAAGTTCTCGGGGTCCGGGGGATGAGGCTGGGGACTTCCGACAACTGTCTCAAGAGCTTTCAGTGGGTGAGGAGGACGATGACGATGAGACACAGTTGTCTATCACTCAGGTAGTAGTAATTGGAGTAAGTCCGAGGGAGGAGCGCACAGAGGATTCGGAGGAAGAGCAGCAGGACGATGAGGTGACTGACCCCACCTGGTTTGCTACGCCTACTGAGGACAGGTCTTCAGAGGGGGAGGCAAGTGCAGCAGCAGGGCAGGTTGGAAGAGGCAGCGCGGTGGCCAGGGGTAGAGGCAGGGCCAGACCGAATAATCCACCAACTGTTTCCCAAAGCGCCCCCTCGCGCCATGCCACCCTGCAGAGGCCGAGGTGCTCAAAGGTCTGGCAGTTTTTCACTGAGAGTGCAGACGACCAACGAACAGTGGTGTGCAACCTTTGTCGCGCCAAGATCAGCCGTGGAGCCACCACCACCAGCCTCACCACCACCAGCATGCGCAGACATATGATGGCCAAGCACCCCACAAGGTGGGACGAAGGCCGTTCACCGCCTCCGGTTTGTACCGCTGCCTCTCCCCCTGTGCCCCAACCTGCCACTGAGATCCAACCCCCCTCTCAGGACACAGGCACTACCGTCTCCTGGCCTGCACCCACACCCTCAACTCCACAGACCTCGGCCCCATCCACCAATGTCTCTCAGCGCACCGTCCAGCCGTCGCTAGCGCAAGTGTTGGAGCGCAAGCGCAAGTACGCCGCCACGCACCCGCACGCTCAAGCGTTAAACGTGCACATAGCAAAATTTATCAGCTGCCGTAAAGGGTTGTGGAAACGGAGGCTTTCAAAGGTATGATGGCGGCGGCGGCCCCGCGCTACTCAGTTCCCAGTCGCCACTACTTTTTCCGATGTGCCGTCCCAGCCCTGCACGACCACGTCTCCCGCAACATTGTACGCGCCCTCACCAACGCGGTTACTGCCAAGGTCCACTTAACAACGGACACGTGGACAAGCACAGGCGGGCAGGGCCACTATATCTCCCTGACGGCACATTGGGTGAATTTAGTGGAGGCTGGGACAAAGTCAGAGCCTGGGACCGCTCACGTCCTACCCACCCCCAGAATTGCGGGCCCCAGCTCGGTGGTGGTATCTGCGGCGGTGTATGCTTCCTCCACTAAACCACCCTCCTCCTCCTACGCAACCTCTGTCTCACAATCAAGATGTGTCAACAGCAGCACGTCGCCAGCAGTCGGTGTCGCGCGGCACGGCAGCACAGCGGTGGGCAAGCGTCAGCAGACCGTGCTGAAACTACTCAGCTTAGGAGAGAAGAGGCACACGGCCCACGAACTGCTGCAGGGTCTGACAGAGCAGACCGACCGCTGCCTTGCGCCGCTGTGCCTCCAACCGGGCATGGTCGTTTGTGACAATGGCCGTAACCTGGTGGCGGCTCTGCAGCTCGGCAGCCTCACGCACGTGCCATGCCTGGCCCACGTCTTTAATTTGGTGGTTCAGCGCTTTCTAAAAAGCTACCCACGCTTGTCAGACCTGCTCGGAAAGGTGCGCCGGCTCTGCGCACATTTCCGCAAGTCCCACACGGACGCTGCCACCCTGCGCACCCTACAACATCGGTTTCATCTGCCAGTGCACCGACTGCTGTGCGACGTGCCCACACGGTGGAACTCTACGCTCCACATGTTGGCCAGGCTCTATGAGCAGCGTAGAGCTATAGTGGAATACCAACTTCAACATGGGCGGCGTAGTGGGAGTCAGCCTCCTCAATTCTTTACAGAAGAGTGGGCCTGGTTGGCAGACATCTGCCAGGTACTTGGAAACTTTGAGGAGTCTACCCAGATGGTGAGCGGCGATGCTGCAATCATTAGCATCACCATTCCTCTGCTATGCCTCTTGAGAAGTTCCCTGCAAAGCATAAAGGCAGACGCTTTGCGCTCGGAAACAGAGGCGGGGGAAGACAGTATGTCGCTGGATAGTCAGAGCACCCTCCTGTCTATATCTCAGCGCGTTGAGGAGGAGGAGGAGGAGCATGAGGAGGATGAGGAGGAGGAGGAAGAGACAGCTTGGCCCACTGCTGAGGGCCCACTGCTGCTTGCCTGTCATCCTTTCAGCGTGTATGGCCTGAGGAGGAGGAGGAGGAGGATCCTGAAAGTGATCTTCCTAGTGAGGACAGCCATGTGTTGCGTACAGGTACCCTGGCACACATGGCTGACTTCATGTTAGGATGCCTTTCTCGTGACCCTCGCGTTACACGCATTCTGGCCACTACGGATTACTGGTTGTACACACTGCTTGACCCACGGTATAAGGAGAACCTTTCCACTCTCATACCCGAAGAGGAAAGGGGTTCGAGAGTGATGCTATACCACAGGACCCTGGCGGACAAACTGATGGTAAAATTCCCATCCGACAGCGCTAGTGGTCAAATGCGCCGTTCCGAGGGCCAGCTAGCAGGGGAGGCGCGGAGATCAGGCAGCATGTACAGCACAGGCAGGGGAACACTCTCTAAGGCCTTTGACAGCTTTCTGGCTCCCCAGCAAGACTGTGTCACCGCTCCCCAGTCAAGGCTGCGTCGGTGGGAGCACTGTAAAAGGATGGTGAGGGAGTACGTAGCCGATCGCACGACCGTCCTCCGTGACGCCTCTGCCCCCTACAACTACTGGGTGTCGAAGCTGGACACGTGGCCTGAACTCGCGCTGTATGCCCTGGAGGTGCTTGCTTATCCTGCGGCTAGCGTCTTGTCGGAGAGGGTGTTTAGTGCGGCTGGGGGAATCATCACAGATAAGCGTACCCGCCTGTCAACCGACAGTGCCGACAGGCTTACACTCATCAAGATGAAGAAAGCCTGGATTTCCCCAGACTTCTCTTCTCCACCAGCGGACAGCAGTGATATATAAACAATACGTAGGCTGCACCCGCGGATGGAAGCATTGTTCTTTATCACCATCAAAAACGTGGACCTTTTAGCTTCATCAATCTGTGTATAATATTCATCCTCCTGCTCCTCCTCCTGAAACCTCATGTAATCACGCCGAACAAGCAATTTTTCTTAGGCCCACAAGGCTCAGTCATATAATTTTTGTAAACAATTTTTATACGTTTCAATGCTCATTAAAGCGTTGAAACTTGCACCTGAACCAATTATTACTTTAACTGGGCTGCCTCCAGGCCTAGTTTCAAATTAAGCCACATTAACCAAAGCGATTAATGGGTTTCACCTGCCCTCTTGGTTGGGCATGGGCAATTTTTCTGACGTACATTAGTACTGTTGGTACACCAATTTTTTGGGGCCCTCGCCTACAGTGTAATCCAATAAATTTTTTGCCCAACTGCATTAAAGCTGACGTTACATCAGCTGTGATGGGCACTGCAATGGGATATATTTATGTACCGCCGGTGGCTTCCTGGCACCCACCCATGCTGTCGGTCCAAACGGAGTTGTAACTGCATGTGTCCACTTCTAAAGAACCCCAGTCTGACTGGGGCATGCAGTGTGGGCCGAACTCCACCTGCATTAAACATAACATTACCTCAGCTGTGCTGGGCACTGCAATGGGATATATTTATGTACCGTCGGTGGATTCCAGGGAGCCACCCATGCTGTCGGTCCACACGGAGTTGTAACTGCATGTGTCCACTTCTAAACAACCCCAGTCTGACTGGGGCATGCAGTGTGGGCCGAAGCCCACCTGCATTAAACATGACATTACCTCAGCTGTGCTGGGCAATGCAATGGGATTTATTTATGTACCGCCTGTGGCTTCCTGGGACCCTCCCATGCTGTCGGTCCACACGGACTTCACAATAGGGAGTTGTACCTGCTTGTGTCTACTTATAAAGAACCCCAGTCTGACTGGGGCATGCAGTGTGGGCCGAAGCCCACCTGCATTAAACATGACATTATCTCAGCTGTGATGGGCAATGCAATGGGATATATTTATGTACCGCCGGTGGCTTCCTGGCACCCACCCATGCTGTCGGTCCACAGGGACTTCACAATAGGGAGTTGTACCTGCCTGTGTCTATGAATTAAAAACCCCAGTCAGGTTGGGGCATGCAATGTGGGCCGAAGCCCAGCTGCATTTAATCTGACGTTAGCTCTGCTGTCCAGGGCACTGCAATGGGATACATTTATGTACAGCCGGTGGGTTCCAGGGAGCCACCCATGCTGTGGGTGCACACGGAATTCCCATTGCGGAGTTGTACATGCCTGTGCCTATTTATAAAAAACCCCGGTCTGACTGGGGCATGCAGACACCTTGACAGAATGAATAGTGTGTGGCACATAGGTTCCCCATTGCTATGCCCACATGTGCAGCTCCTGATGGCGGTGGCACAGGATTATATGTCTCATTGCTTCTGTACCGCATTGTGGACTATCGCCCCGCCCCTTTTAAAGAGGGTCGCTGCCTAGCCGTGCCAACCCTCTGCAGCGTGTGCCTGCGGTTCCTCCTCATGGCAGACCACATGAGGGTGGTGTGGCATGAGGGCAGCTGAAGGCTGCGCAGGGACACTGGGTCGTGCGGGGGGGGGGCAGCATGTAACCCAGGAGAAGTGGCAGCGGAGTGTCATGCAGGCAGTGATTGTGCTTTGTTGGAGGTAGTGTGGTGCTTAGCTAAGGTATGCATTGCTAATGAGGGCTTTTCAGAAGTAAAAATTGTTGGGAGGGGGGGCGCTCTTGCCGCTATTGTGGCTTAATAGTGGGACCTGGGAACTTGAGATGCAGCCCAACATGTAGCCCCTCGCCTGCCCTATCCGTTGCTGTGTCATTCCCATCACTTTCTTGAATTGCCCAGATTTTCACAAATGGAAACCTTAGCGAGCATCGGCGATATACAAAAATGCTCGGGTCGCCCATTGACTTCAATGGGATTCGTTACTCGAAACGAACCCTCGAGCATCGCGAAAAGTTCGTCCCGAATAACGAGCACCCGAGCATTTTGGTGCTCGCTCATCTCTAGTCACAATCGATTCTAATACCTATAAAATAAACCTTTTGGTCAACGATCTCTTAGTTGAATTGAGCAAGTCCTTGACGTCACCACCTAACCGTCTGTACACTCTGGACCATTTTTTGTTCAAAAACTTTTTATTAGGACAGAACATTCATAGTATATGGAGCAATCCATTCCGTTCTACAACAAAAACAGACATGCATGCCGTGAAACAATAGCATTCTCAAGGTTTAATAGCAAAATAAGTGGACTTACATCTAGGTAGTCTATATCCAATATTTTTCGCTTAAATATAAATCTAACTCGTCAAAAAAAAGAGAAGAAAAAAAGAAAGACAGATCTAATTGTAACAAAGAGGAATAAAGGAGAAATAAAGAAGGGGGAGTCATGGGGGAGAAAAAGGGAAGGTTAAATAGGGGTGAGGGATGGGTCTTTGAGATGCCTTGAAGAAGGTCTTGTGTCCGAGTATGTTGGAGCCTCCATGGTCTAAGCTGTTACGAGCGGAGGGTTTACCCCATAACGCCGACAAGCGCCAAAGTCACACACTCCCCAGATACCTGAGTAGAAGAGGACGGACGATGAACCTATGGTAGGACTGACCCTCGGATCACCCACTCCAAGACACCAGTAGTTGATCTGAAGTCTAACCAGGGCTGCCAAACTGCATAAACCCCTCAATAGCCATGTCCTCATCCGCCCTCATTTCCTCGTACCTCACCAGCATGTTGACTGCCTCCACCCAATGGATCCTGGGTGAGAAGTGGACCGCCAAAACCTTGGGATGAATTGTCTGACCGCCTTGACAAAGAAGCGCAAGAGACCCTTCTTAGTCTTTGAGATGGACCCCGGGAACATGTACAGCACTGCTGTCTTAAAGGTGAGCCGTACATCCCCACCACACAAACTGTTATATAGGTTTGTTACATCTGCCCACAGTGTAGCCACCGGAGGGCATTCCTACCATATGTGGGATATACTACCACTTTCATCGGGGCACCTCCAACATGAGCGCGAGGACTGGGGAAACATTTTGTGTAGCTGCTTCATGGTTCTGTACCACCATGATAGTATCTTGAAACTTAGTTCCTGTAGTCTGGAAAAGACTGACCCTTTGTGTGTCAAAACATGGAGCAATTTTCAACTATATCAGGTCAGAATTTTTTTTCTATAACATACTTTGGCATGTTCAGAAGCTTATAGATATAAACTTTGGTTTGCACAGATTGACCTACTATATCCCTCATTTAGAAATTAATCTGTCCAATTCTTTAGACAGTCTTTATATTCCTAACTACCCAAAATTATTTAAGTTGAGCTGACAAGATTTTAGGAGATGGGGCTTATCCTATAAGATTTTGGAGTCAAGTTATCTAAGTAATCTACTAGAAGTTATGGGTCATGTGTGCCCCAAGCTTCCTAAAATGTATCTTTTGGGGGCTAAATCTTTACGGATCCTCTAACAACCCCTTTATGTTTATTCAATTTATTCTATTGACAGCAAGGATAAATGTTGCCTCTAAATAGAAAGCCCCCATCCTTCAGTTCTCAGTAGTCATCTCATGAATTAATAACATAATGTTATGGGAAAACCTAAATACAGTCTGTTCGTACCGATACGGTGTATGTTACTGCCGGATGTCATCCTCCATTAGATATTATATCTTGCTACAATGTTTTTTTTTCCTTTTTACTGACATGTCCAGATGTACCACCAACATGGCTGATAACTGTGTTTGATTACCTGGTAGACGTTGTCATTCTATTTGGTACCTACATGCAGCTTGATACCAGCTCTGTATACATATTATGCTATTATACATGCACACACACAACCCCTATTCCAAAAAAGCTGGAACGCTGTGTAAAATGTAAATAAATGTTTAGAAAAAATTAATGCAATAATTTGGAAATCCCATATAACCATATTTTATTCACAATAGAACGTAGAACACATATCAGAAGGTGAGCGTGAGACATTTTCCATTTCAGTTACCATATATTCTGGTGTAAAAGGCGACCTTTAACCCCAAAAAATCTGCTCTGCAGTCGGGGGTCGTCTTAGACACCGGGTATACAGTGTTTAAAAAAAAAAAAGCAGTACTAATCTCCCACAGCGTTCTGCGGCGCTGCTGCAGGCTGTCGCTCCCTCCTCGTCGCCGATAGAGCATTGCTTTCTAGATGCGGGGCTTGAAATCCCCACCTCCAAAAAGCTAATGATGTGATTGGCTAACTTAGGCGGCGTCAGCCAATCATAGCCATTCAATGAACACAGTTTATCAATATCATACAATCCACAAATACAATTTAAAGCTGTATCATGCAAAGAAGAAGCCATATATCAACATAATCCAGAAATGCCCACATCTTCTCTGAGGCAAAAGTGGACTAAGGTAAAATAGAAAACTGTTTTGAGGTCAGATGAATTAAAATTTGAATTTCATTTTGGAAACCACAGACTGCGGACTCCAGAAAAGAGGGACCACAGTGGGATGATAGAGGGTTGCATTAGTGCTTATGGCATGGGCAGCTTACACATCTTGATAGGCACTATCAATGCTGAGCAGTATATAGAGGTTTTAGTACACCATATGCTCCCATCCAGACAACGTCTCTTTCAGGGAAGGCCTTGCATATTTCAGCAAGACAATGCTAAACCACATACTTCATCCACCACAACAGCATGACTCCGCAGAAGAAGAGTCCGGGGGTTAAACCCACTGCCCTGCAGTCTAGACTTTTCACCAATGCATAGAAAACATTTGGTGTGTTATGAAACAAAAAATCCATCAAAGACGACCCAGATCTGTTGAGCAGCTGGAATCCTAGCTGAAAGGGGCAATATTTCTCTCCCAAAACGACTAATTTCCCTGTTATGGAAGACATGGCCCATTCCCAACTTTAAGAAGATATGTTGCTGCTATTCACTTCTAAATGAGTTCATTTTATATATATTTAATTCACTAATGGGTTGGTTTATCTGCAACTAATGCTCTAATACTATGAATGCAATAAAGTTTTATATAAAGTGTTGGCCACTATGGTCTCTCTTCCTTCTAACTTGATGTCAACTGCCTGTTATCACTGACTGCCTGTAATTGACTGGAGATGCAACAACCTTAGAAAACAGGTGGGGGAGTGGGATAAGTCATCAGTGCTCACTGGAATATGTAGAGAGCAGAGCAGAAGAGAGGGGGAGGAGAGACTCACACAGACACTCCTTGCAGCAAATAGTAAGTCACTGTTTACTGTGTATTAGCTACCAAAATCACCCCTCCACTGATCACTTTCTTGTACATTATCGTAAATGATGATTTTATTTCTGTGTGTGTTACAGACACTTAGAGATCAGCGGTTCCCTGTGTACAGTCTATAGGACACAGCACACAAAGCGCAGCAGGCAGGCTCCTCCCACCAGTCCTGAGAGGATTGAGAATCAAAGGTATACCTTCAGAGCGAAAAATACAGAATCCAAGTCATATAATGACCTAAAATAATGCTGCTTCTCATGTATACACATTAAGGGTTGCCAACCATCCAGAAATTCCTGGTCAGTCTGTAAGAATAAGGTACTTTTTTCTGCTGTCCATAAAAATTAGATGCATCTGTGAATTTTTTGTGGTGGGTGGTACTTGAGTCGATTATTATGACTGTAATTATCATGATTTTACAGCTCAAAGTAAATACTGCTAATGAGATCACATCAGTATCTGACATATAGACAGGTATGACTTAGAAATATCTTGTGTCCATAAAAAATGTTAACTCGCCATGAATTTTGCATAAGCTGTCTAGAAAAATGAAAAATTTAGGTTGGCAGCCTTACACACATAGCATCTTATTCAGAAAAGTCATGTGAAACGTTAGGTACGCTATAATGTTAAATATGCCTATGTGGTTTATGTCCATGTTAGGGTGAAAACAAACGGGCTTATTCGCAACTACGCTTGCCGGTATAGAGCGTAGTTGCACATGCACAAGTGAAATTTCTTCCTTTTCTTGGGCCATTGAAACTCTGCACCAGAGTAGAGGAGTTTGAAAAAAAAAAACAGGAGAAGATAGGTGCTGCCCGATCTTTCCTGCACGTAGTCTTAATGGCCAAGAAAAGAGCTAATGAAAACGAAACCAGTGAAATCCATTAAAATCAGTGGTTTTGTTTTGTCCCGTTATACAGCCCTGATTATTATGGACACATAAGGGGAGAAAAACACGGCCATGTGTTTTTGCCCTTTAGCTACGTTTACTCCAGGTTTAATGAAAAAAGTATGGTACCGTGTTAGGCCTCGTTCACACAAGCGTATATTTGTGCGCGCGTATGTGCACACATAACAACGCGTCCATTGGTTTCCGATGATGAGTTCACATGTCTGTCTTTTACAGGCGTGCAAATTCGTGCACCTGCAAAAGATAGGACATCTGGGCGCTGGGAAGATCCGTGCTGCGTGTAAATATTCCCCACGGCGAATCCCCTTATCAATAAACACTGTGAAAGCAATGGGATGCCGGCAACCACTGCAATGATTTTTTGAGGAAGGGCTTTAAATATAAGCCCTTCCCTGAAAATCATCGCTAGCTTGGGTAAAAAAAATAAAAATATATATACTCACCTCTCTGCCGCTGTCGGGGCTCCGACGTGTCTAGCCACTTATTTGCCAGGCACTATACCAGTGGTGGCGAACCTACGGTGCCAGAGGCGGCACGCAGGGCCCTCCCTGCTGGCACGTGCCGCCATCGCCACTCTCCACTAGTGAATACTGGCAGGGGCCGCGGCTCTCTTGCCGATATTTACTTACTGCGCTGCAAGTCGTGCTGATCCCAGCGCACACTGTGACGTCAGTGTGCAGCCGGGATCCTCCTCGCACCCTCCCCCACATCTCCTCTTAGGTTCCACGAGAGCAGGGGGATGAGGCATCCGACGTCACACTGACATCACAGTGTGTGCCGGGATCATCGCCGAGCAGAAGAGGAGCAGAGCTTCCAGGAGGAGGAGGGGGTAAGTATGTGGGTCTCGGGGAGGAAGGGGGGGTTAGGTCTGTATTATCGCTGTGGGGTGTCACTATTATCGCTGGGGCCGCTGGTGGGGAAGGGTCACAATTATCGCTAGGGTCGGTGGGCGGGGGGTCAATATTACTGCAGGGGGATGTTTACATGTGGCAGAAATGGGAAAGGCTGTTTAAAAATAGACAATGTGCAGATTTTGACTACTTTTTGGATGCGGAAATGCTGCAGAATTTTCCACAGAAATTTCCACTGAGGACATTCTGCAGTATTTCCGCATCCAAAAAGCAGTCAAAATCTGCACGCTGTCTATTTTGAAGCGGCCCTGTCCTTTCTAGAACGATGGGGGCAAAATCATATGTCGTGATAAGCCCCGCCCCCTGACGTGTTGGCACTTTGCGATAAATAAGTGGGTTTTGGGTTGCAGTTTGGGCACTCAGTCTCTAAAAGGTTCGCCATCACTGCACTATACTGAAGCTCTTTCAGCAGGCAGGAATTTAAAATCCCCGCCTCCTGAAAGGGCTGCGTCTGATTGGCTCAGCCAAAGAGCTTCAGAGCAGTGATGGGGACCAAACAGATAGACGCACTGAGCCCCGACAATGGCAGAAAGGTGAGTATATATATTTTTTATTTTTATGCAAGCTAGGCATGATTTTCAGGGAAGGGCTTATGTTTCAGGCCTTTCCCCAAAAATCACTGCGCTTGATGCCTGAAGCCCATTTTTTTTATGTTGGTGTACGCATTGGGAGATTTTCCTAAGGTATACAACAGCAATGTATCAAAGACGTAGAAACACCCAAAAAAGAAGATAACTCACATGAGCATCACTGGCGAATCAGAAAAGCATGTATTGTCTTAGACTACTGATGCACTACCAAATCACAATGTGCATCATGTAGTCAGGGAAGTTGTGTGGTTTGTTGGAAAATGGAGGGTCGCTTTGAGCCATGCCTGTGACAAGGCTTATTAGGCTAACATTAACAGCACAATATACTGCAATATTGAATTATTGCAGTGTATTATATAAATGATCATGTGATCGCAAGTTCAAGTCCCCTATAGGAGTAAATTAAAAGAAAAAATAAGCTACATCAAATTTTTAAACATAAAAAAGTATATTAATAGTTCAAAGAACCGCCGTTTTTCATTTTTCTCATAAAAATGTAAACAATAGGAAAAGCATAATGGTATCGCTGTATCAATAAACGCCCAAATTACTTAAATATTGCATTATTTGTCTTGCATGCTGAACTCCATTAGAAATGCAACAGAATTAGCATTGTTTTGGTGACCTTGTTTCCCCCAAAAACGTGAATAAAAAAAGGGATTATATAGTCATATATACCCCAAAATGATAGCAATATAAACTACAGCTCACTCCGTAAGAAAAAAGAAGCCATTACACAGCCCCATCGATGAAAAAGTAAAGTTGTAGATCTCAGAATATGGCTTTTTCATTTTTAAAAATAGTAAAATATAAAAAATATGGAAACACGGTATCATCCCAATTACACTGACCCATAGAATAAAATCGACATGTTATTTTTACTGAACCTTTAAAGCCATAAGAACAACCCCCCAAAAATGATGGCACAAATGCGTTTTTTTCCATTTCACCACAATTAAAACTTTTTACCCATTTTCCGATACGTTATAGGGTACATTAAACAGTGCCCTTAAAAATGTTCCTTCTACAAAAAAACATGGTGATGTCAATGGAAGATTAAAGACTTATGGTCATTAATAGATGAGGATAAAAAAAAGAAAACGGGCACCCGAAAAACAGCTGATAGCTAAGGGGTTGAAGAGATCATTGGAAGTCCTTGATGCTGCTACTGTATTAAAGTGTCATCAGAGTTGTTTTAAGTGGTAAAACCCTGTGCCCCATGTAGTAACATAACTAACCGGCATATACTCCCCTCTCTCCGCTGTAACCGGCGCCACCGCCACTCTAGATCTCTACTCTGGCATCATGTTTACAGGCTGCTGCAGCCTGCTTATGGTATATCCCGGGCTGCTGCAGCCAATGATAGGGCTCAGAAATCAATCGTCACAACAAACCCTGGGATGTCAGCGGACTGCAGCGCTGGATCCCAGCAGCCACAGAGGGGTAAGTATATCTCCGTTTGTTATTTTCACACAGGGGGTCCTATTGAAAAGGGGTTATCCTGTAACCGGACATCCCCTTTAAGCTGATATTTTAGTTGTTACATCATATTATGTGTTACAAGGCTTCTGCACATTGCGAGAAGATGCTTTTGTATTTCAGTTCTAACCAACATGACTCACGCATTACATTTGTGCAGCCTCTGGAAAATAACAGCTGAATCCATCCAGTACAGTGATAAAAATACAAAGCAAAACTGTGGGAGTCGATCATAGTGAAATTATGCATCATGATGTCCCAAGATTGTTGTTCCATACAGTGTGTGTGTGTTTGCGTGTGACGCTCTCATATCTCCATGCCCTTGTAATCGGTGCAAAAACAAGCGGGTTCCAGAAATTAGCAAACATAGATTAGGCAGTTAAGGGGTTAATGTATTAATTCTAGCCCTGGAATAAACATCTTATTTGCAGTCAGCCGAAACCAAAGTATTTTGCTACTTTACTTAATCACGTGACTTTTAGCATTTCATAAATAGAATCTGGTATTCCTATTTAGAGCAAGTAACAAAAGTAGTTGCTTAGCAACATAACTGGCCGAGTTCTTAACAACTTCTATAAAGCATCAAAATTGCGGAGGTCTGCCCGCTATGCAAAGTCACCAAGATTAAGACATATTTGTTTTTAACCGAGGCAGAAGCCCATTAGGGGCAAATCCTAGAGATGCCAATTATACAAGTGTCTGCAAATGATTGCAGGATGTTTCTGATTAGGACGTTTCTGTTCCAGAACGATCGTTGGGAAAGTTTGGTCTCAGAGGGTTAAAATAGATTTGAAATGTGTTTCAATGACCTTGAAGTATGTTTTTACTTATAGCTACGACCAAGTAATACCAACTTCTCCGTTATCAGGTCAGAGTACTAAAAAGTCACTAAAAGATCCTCCTAAGCTGTGGAGATGAGATGAGTAGTCTCTGAACCATAATCTGTATAAGTAATGGTTAAGTAATAGTTCTTACCTGTGCCTTACTGATGGAAATCAACCAGGCAGTTGGAATGGATTGCTCCTACTGTGCTACAAGTGTAAATGACCTTCTTACTCCTTTCCATGCATCGTAACCAGTATGGAGGCAAACCAGGGGTTTCGAGCACTCTACAAAGCCTGGCATCTCAATGACATCAGTTGGCTAAATATAGATTTAACACTTCTAGCTCTTCTAGCCTTTAAACTTAGCATGAATGAAAACTGAACTTGAAATGTATTTCTTTCTTTCATTCATTTGATATCATTGACTGAAATTGATAGGAGCGGTGGGGACAAAATCTGACGCCCCATGGGTAACAGTAAAGATCAGAGTGTTTTTCTTCCGTGGACTCATTGCTATAACAATGCGCTGTGGTGTCACATGGTATTTCTCACTTTGGAGGTCATCTGTCAAGTCTTTTTTTTCTTGTAATGTGAACTGCACTTGTGTGCTGGCAATGCCTTCTGCTCCGGAGCCCATAAATAATCCTGCAAATGCTTTTGTGCTCAACATTAATGTCTGAAACCCAAGAGTATGTTCACACACGGTATATTTGTTGTAGACATTTCTGCAACTCAAAATACATCCTCTATATCTGAATGGCATTGATTCTCATACATGGATTGATGCAAACCCCGTTTAGATATATGGGACATTTTCACAAGCTAGTAGTTGCAACTTGTTGCATTGAGGAATGTCGTGTGACCTCTTCACTTGTAGTTGGTAGAAGGGGTGGTAGGGTCTTCTTGAGAGATATGGGCATGGGAAAACAGAGATTTCCCTCCTCACCCAAACAGAGATGGCATTTAAGTGGAGTCCTGCTGTGGGGCTCCTGTGAAGTTGGTAGGCACCCGAGTTGGAGAGTAATATACTCACATTCAGTGGTATATTCTGGTTATTTTATGAACGGAAAAACCATCATGGTAGCAGGTAGACAGAAAAAACGTGAAGTTCTCAGTTGGTATTACTTTTGAATGCCTAACTGCAAAAATGGTGACAGAGAAGAAGCTTTAAAGACTACTAAGGTCTCACCATCAAGCATGGATTTACACAAACGCTGAAGAGTCACATATTTAGATACTAAAGTCTATATAAGTACTGTGGTAAATATGACAAGTTATGTGAAGCTGATCATATCAATGTAGGAAAGTAAGGTGCAGGTGGAAGGGACAGACAGACTCAGACTTGGGATTGCGTTTAGGGTGGTTTCACATCTACGTTGGGGGTTCAGTTTTTCTGCTCTGTTTGGGGAGCAGGAAATGGGAAATACCCTGGCTGAATGGGTTCGTCTTATGATAGAGCTAAACAATGCCGAACAGATCCCATTGACTATAATGGGGTCCATTTGGTTTCTGCTCAGCTGCCCGGTCTAGTTAAAATACAGCATTTATCCCAAACCGATATGTCACTATCATGGCAATTCACATCCATGTGGCCCTGTCACAGTTCGTGGTCACAAGTATTTAGACATTCCTTCTTACCCAGTTGTCCTGACCAACTGTCCTTCCATACAATTTCATAGTGGATGGGTTCTTACCTTCACTGCTGCTTCACAGTCTTTGTAGCTACTCTGTTGTGCACTGTGACTCAATCTACCACATGTTGGGGCGATTTTCTCAATTCGCAACTGGCTGTAAGAGTATGGGGGGCCTATTGCTGGGCCACCAGATTGTACATCTTCAGTACATTTCTTCAATGCCCCTACATCCAGGTTTGTGGTATCCATCCTTCATGGCAGCGTGCAGAGATAATCATCCATTTCTTCTGAACATCAACAGGAAGGGGGAATATCCTATGGACGACTGCACTATGTTATTACACAGTCATACCAGTTCAGCAATGTAGTTTGGCCACCTCTCCTTCTTCTGCTCTTTCAGGGTCTTCAAGAACTCTAGTAGAGTCCAGTTCAGGCACTCACATTTCCCTAAGGGTGGTAAAGTATAGTGCTTGTCTTCCTTGTCTTTTCAGATTGTAACTTCAAAACAAGCCCCTTGGTTCGAATATAACATTCTCATCCATAAGACCCTTCACAGTGCTGTGCCACCCTATATCTCCTCCCTTATCTCTGTATACCAACCGATCCCTGCTTTCTGCTTTGCTAATGACCTTACACTAAATTCCCCTTTAATCCTAACCTCCCACTCCCATCTCCAAGATGTTTCCAGAGCGGCACCAGAACTCCAGAATGAATGCGCTACCCGAGACAATCAGGTTATTCCTAATGCCCACAGCTGTAAGCATGCCTGAAAATACAAATTTTTAAAGTGGCGCTTTCACATCCCCTAATCTAGCTCTTCTCCATCTATCTTGCTTCTATATTTCCCCTTGGAAACCCAACCCTCTTCTTCCCACTGTATCACCAGCGTACCCTATTGCACCTCTTACTTGCTTATACACAAATACGGCTGTTGATCAACTCACACAGGTTTAGGGCTTCTTCACATGGGTGTTATTTTATCCTGTTATGTGGCCGTAGTTAAGACCTATCTTCCCGCTGTTTTATTCAAACCCGCGCGCTATAGTGCAGAGGTTGAATACTCTGAGAAAAAAAAATTACGTTCATACGTAATTACGTACGGTAGCGGTGAGCGAAGCTGCGCATACGGTCATGTGTTTTTGCTCGTATGTACATATGTATAGCACCCCATATATGTGTGCGTATTTTATTTTTTTCCTGTCTCCATGGATTACAGAACAAGCTTTTATACCTCTTGCGTCGCCTCTATTTCCTTATAATTGGTAAGCTCTGGCGAGCAGGACTGTCTCTTCCATTATTGAAACTCTTTATCGGTTTAACCCCTTAGAGACCAGCCTATTTTGTTCCTTAAAGAGCCATAACCCATGGACATAGCCATATAAGGTCTTGTTTTTAGTGGGACAAGTTGTATTTTTTAATGGTACCACTCTGGGGTGCAAATAATATGTTGCATTGCTTTTATTAATTTTTTTTTCTTATTTGGGAGGAGGGGGGAAGTCATGCAGAAATTCTGCAATTGCTTTTGGGTTTTGTTTTTACAGCTTTCATAATTCGGTAAAAATAACATGATCACTTTCTTATGTGGATCGGCACAATTACTGCGATTCCAAATATATAGAGATTTTTTTTATTTTTTACTACTTTTGCACAATAAAAACGCATTTTTAAAGAAACACAACGTAATCTACGTTGTTGTATTCTAAGACCCATAACATTTTCATTTTTATGGCAGCAGAGCTCTGTGAGGGCTTGCTTTTTGTGGGAGGAGTTGTAGTTTTTACTGGTACCAGTTTGTGGTACATGTGATTTCTGGACTGCCTTTTATTGTATTTTTTGAAAGGCAAACTAAAGAAATATAACAATTCCGGCATTACTTTTTAAAACTATTCACTATGTGAAATAAAATATTTTCATTGTCTGGGTCGTTACAAATGCGGTAATACATATTTTGTGCTGCTTTATTAGATTTTTTTTGCTGTTTTACCTATTTAAAATGTTTTTTCTTTATTTGTGGGAAAAAATGGATTTTTTAATTTAAACTTGATTTAATTTTTTGACAATATTTTTAAGTCCCGGAAGAGGACTTGAAGATGCATTTGTTCAATCACTAGAATAGTACACTCACTGTATTACTTATGTAGTACATTCTACTTAGCCTATGACAGCAGCCTATTGGACTTCACAGGAGGTGGGGCTCAATAGGTTGAGTTACATGGCAGACCTGGAGGCTTTTGTCAGGCTACAGCTGCCATTGGAACCCATTGGTACTTTGTGATCGCATTGCGGGGTGCCAATAGGTGACAGGACAAGCCCCCTCCCCCTGTCTTTTGCTTACATACTGCAGTTACTATTGATTGTGGTATATATGGGGTTAAACTGCCAGGATCTGAGGTTTTTCTGCTACTGACTGTTAGAACAGGAGCCTGGCTGTCGGTAGCCAGCAAAGCCATCACTTTAAAAAGTGCAGGTTTAAAGCCTATTAGTAAGGTCAGTAAAAAGGCGCATTGTGGTCTCTAACGGGTTAATATTGTATGTTATATCTTATTTTGTGTATGTTCCCCCTAGCTTGTAAAGCGCTGTGGAATATGGTGGTATATATACATAAAGCGTTTAAAAGGGGGCTGGGAATAGGGAGAAGAGTCTTTGGGTTGGCTTAGATTTCACTTATACCAGTAACAGGAGCAGACATTTAACGGAATATCCGTTTCGTAGTTGAATAATCCTGTTTCACCACTACAGACCCACTTCAACTACAGAGAACATATATGAAATATTCTGATTAAAGGAGTTGTGGGGTTATAAACTATTGATTGCCTATCCTCAGGACAAGTCATCAATAGTAGATTGGCAGGGGTCTGTTGCACAGGCCAGTGTCAATCAGCTGTTCACCGAGTTAGTTTCTGAAGGAAGCAGACAGCTCTGTTTTTACTATAGTGGCCAGGTGTGGTATTGCAGGCCAAGTTTCCATTGACATGAATGAGAATTTTACCTGCAATATCAAGCATGGCCACTATAGTAAGAACGTAGCTGTCTGTTTCCTGCGGAAATCAGCTCACTGCACAAGCATTCAAGCCTGAAAAACAGTTGATCGGCAGGGGTCCCAGATAATGGACCCCCACCAATCTACTAGTGATGACTTGCCCTGAGGATAGTATTCAACTAGACAACCCCTTTAAACGTAATGAGGGTTGAGCTGTAAAAATTGTTGCTTTTCTATAATAATAAGCAACTATCCAACTACACCTTTTCCAGGTTCCAGTGAATATATTATGTAAACTGAACTCTGTTACATTTGCTTTTCTATTCCCTTTCTTGGAATTTCTGGCATTTCTCTGCTGTCTGCTAAACTACTGACCTTCCTGAGTAAAAATAATGAATATGTATTTTTGCACATCATGGGTGGTTTAGCTTAAAGGTATTTATGAAAGCAAATATGAAGGATCAGTCATCCGATCCGGTATTATTTCAGTATAAAATCATGCAGTAATGGTGAGTCCTCAGCCTAAGAGCCAGAGAAGCTCATGCAATATGTTCGTGTATATTGTAGAATTCAAGATGTTGACTTTTACCTCATTTTTTCTTCTCTACCTCCTAGGGGGACATGGCTCATGCAGTTCTCTGTTTTTCAGGAAGCGGAATAAGAACATTTGCAGAGCTACAGACCCGGGTATTGTTCTACCACTGCGCCTGGAAGAGCACTAGTGTAATCTTAGATCGCCATGTGCTACCTTGTTCATAAACATGGACTTGATTCATTAGTTTTTGCTGTGAAATCAAAAATACGCTAAAAGGTGTGCTTCCTCCTTGTGTGAGACAAACACATCCTCATATTTACACTATTGAAGGGTAAGGGGTACCAATAATGATGTGGTTGATATACAGTAGCCCAAATTTAATTTTGTCCTGTTAATCACTTCATGACTGCAATGCTTCCACACACACATCTTCACAGATTCCCACGCCCACATCCCCACATCTCGTACTCGTCTCTCCATACACACATGTACAGGCCATTCCCCTGACGGCTCACACATCTCCGCACCCATCCCCACTATCACCGTCCATGCCATGCCCCTCTCTGGGCTGTAGTCTCCTATTCCAACTGGCTCCCTCTCACCGAGCCACATTGCTTCCTCCTCCGGCGGTACACACAAGACCAGTGAGGAGGGGGAGGAGGATGGAAACTGTACACTACTGGCTCACTACCACCCCCACACAGATGTCTTATCCATGGGGGATGCTCTGCAGATCATATGTCCACTCAGCTCGGAGCTTGAACATGGGCGTGGGAATCTGTGAAGGTGTGTGTGCGGGAGCCAATCGACAGCTGTGGGCGTGACCTGGGCGTTACCTGTAGCTCAGCCCAACCAACCCATGTCATCCGGTGGAGACATACTACACTAGTTCCGGCCTTGTGAACTGAGTCCGCTCTATACCTGACAGCTATCAGCTGTTTTTTACAGCAACTGCTGAGATTGGAGTTGGCTCTGATTGCAGCAGTTGACTCTTTAGATGCCATAGTCAAAGCTGACCCTCTGTCTAAACAGTCAGCCAGCTGGAAATCCATCTGGTGTCCCATCGGCCCTGCCTGCAACGTGATCAGGCTAACATGATAGCCAGTAGCCTAGTGAGGTCTCCCAGGGCTGCCATGCATGGATGCCTATAAAGTCATGCTTATGGCAGGGCTTCATAAACAACATTAACAATTAATATATACTGCAATACTAAAATATTGCAGTATATAGTACAACTGATCAAATGATCACAAGTTAACTAAATGAAAATGTACAAAAAGTTTAATAAGGTTTTTTTAAACAGAAAGGCTACCTATACACGGGCAGACATGATATCGCATTCGGGAACCTGGGTTTTACCCACAGATGAGACGCGATTTTCAAGCAAAACTGTCTCGCATTCCTTCTGTGAAATTCTGATCCTCACGCGTGATAAAGGTTTGGAAGTGCTTCCCATTGATTTCAATGGAAAACCTCGCATCGCACTCACATGCACATCGCATAGTATGTAAGAGCCATGCAATGTATTTAAGGTCTCATTGAAATCAATGGGTGATGCGTTCGGAGGAATGTGAAAAAATAGAACATGCAGCGATTCTTTCCACTCGCTGCATTGCAGTGAAGGAATACATCTTTCATGTGTATGACTCCATTCAAAACAATGGAGTTCATATTCACGCGAGTTCTGTGCGTCTCCCAACGCACTTGCGTGAGATTCTCGGCCATATGAAACGGGCAAAAAAAAATTAAATGTTCAAAAATGCTCTTGTTTTTAATTTTTCACATAAAATTCTAAATAATTTTAAAAAAAGACCTATTTGCTGTCGCCATGTTTATAAAAGTCATAACTAGTAAGATATCACAATATTTAGCCCTATAGAGAACACTATAAAAAAAAACTGTACCGAATGCAAAAATTGCATTTTTTTGTTATTCTAGCTCCCAAAAAAATTGAATAAAAAGTGATCAAAAATGTGTATATACCCTAAAATAGAACTAATATAAACTACAGCTCACTATGCAAAAAACAAGCCCCACATAGCTCAATCGATGAGAAAATTAAAACGTTATCGGTCTCAGAATATAGTAACAAAAAGCTATTCTTATTTAAAAAACAAAGCAATTCTTTATTTTTTAGTAGCCAGAAATAACAAACCTGATATGAATACGATATGACAGTAATTGTACTAACCCATAGGACAACATACTGGGCTCAGACTGACACACATACATATAGGCCGCCTGCAGACGGGCGGGTCGGATCCGGCGGCGAGAATTCTCACCGCGGGACCCGACCCCAGCGCCTGCAGAGACGAGCGCGTACTCACCTGCGCCTGGCGGCCCCGGCTCTTTCATGTGCCGGCTGCCGGGCAGCCGGCGCATGCGCAGACCGGAGCCGGCGGCCGGGTGAGTGACGTTTCTGCAAGCCCCGCACAGAAATAGGACATGCCGCGGTTTGTTTGCCGCGCGACATTTCACGCGGCCAAACCGCGGCCGTCTGCATAGGAGTGTGTATTGTAATGCACTCCTATGCAGGCTTTCAGTGGCGGAAATCCTGCGGATAATCCCGCCGCGGGATTTCCGCCTGTGTGCAGGCGGCCATAACAAGTAACCCCCAGATCAGTGGAAATAGAAAAAGTTTTTTTCAGGATGGGGGAATGCCTGATTAATACTCTTAATGGACAAGCATACAAGGGGGTATTCTGATTGGAGACGGGATCCCTACGACGACAAACTGATATAGAGAGGAACAGATATAGTTATTAAATGATGAGTCAACAATAAAGTGTGACAAGTCAGTAACAAGTAAATCTGTCCTTATAGATAGTATAAACAGCTTGTCTATCTTGGGGAATTCAACACCTCGATACTCCAAAGGTAGGCAACTTTGGGGCCACTCCTGGTGTACTATATTATTTGAGACAAGGAGGCTTGCAAAGTTATTTCCCCTCGTATAATAATGCAATGGTGTCCCTTTATAGCAGTGTTCCCCAACTCCTGTCCTCAGGGACCGCCAACAGGTCATGTTTTCAGGATTTCCTCAAAGTTGCACAGGTGATGTAATTATTGTTGGTGCCTCAGACATTACCACAGGTGTTCTTACCATAGGATATCCTGAAAACATGACCTGTTGGTGGTCCCTGAGGTCTGGAGTTGGGGACCCCTGCTTTATAGAACCTCCACTATAACTAATGCAGACAGAATACTAGGACTAGATGGTTTGTGAAGTTTATACCATCTGACCCAAAAGAGAAAATCGGACCAATGCTATCCAAAAATTCTCTGTTCTACAATTAATGGTTAATGGTGACTCCCCGCCGGATGGATGCAGATTGTGGTGCCACCGCAGCTCCTCCCGCTTATTCCTCCTGCGTTCTTCAGATAAGGGCACTGCAGAAGTCCCCATAGTTGTTGTTTCTCAGTGAGCTTAGTATGTAATGTGTCCTTTTTCACAACCCTGGTATTTGTGCTTTACATGCTACAAGGCTTAGGGGATCCTAGAAAGTTTACACTGAACAACCCTTAAACTCCTAATTGTCCTCAAGGCTTCATCTCCATGTGAGGAGCAGATGTCATCTCTCCAGCAGTGAAAGGGTTTAAGCCTGTAATTTACGGGAGCCCTTTACAGCTCTCATCCTTGACCAGAAGAAACCATCACATGTTACTGGCCCATCAGTGCTGGCCACGTAACCGGACCTGCAGTGTCAGGGCAGCGCTGCGGTTCAGCGCTGTGTATTCTTACTGCTCAGCTACACGGAGGTTATATGGTAGTTCAGGAGGGACTCCGTTTCAGAGAGTCTTTTTTTGAGGGGGGAGGGTCACAGTGGAGTCTTTATTATGTAGAAGAGGGTCACGGTGAGCTCTATTTTACTGTAAAGTTCAAGTTCAACTTTTTAAAAATCATATACTCCATGTATAAAAAATAAACAAACATATACTCACCTCTGCTGGCTCCATTGTAACTTCAGCGCTGCATCCTCTGGTCTCCACTATGATGCTGTATTGACAGGCTACAGCAGCCTGTGTATAGAACGTCACAGGCTGCTGCAGCAGCCAATCACAGACCTCAGCGTTTGAGCACTAATATCTGTTATTAGACCTGACGTTGAGGATGGAGCTGTGGTGAGCTGGGAAAAGTGAGTATACAATGGTTTATTATGTTTATACCTGTGGTGCAGGAATAAAAAAAACAACTCAGACACCCCTTTAAGGGATACAAAGGGACCACTATTACTTTGTGAGCATAGAGGAGAATTATTACTTTTCTGTAGGACAAAAGGACATTATTATTTTTTTGCGGGGACACAGAGGGGAATTATTACTATGTGGGGCATAAAGGGGTATTATTACAGTGGGGGTAACTGCCCTGTAATCTCTAGCCCTGTGTAGAACTGGTATCTATTATATAGTCACTGCATTATATAGAGGTTACTAGAGCCCAGCCACTATATCTAAACTGCAGAGTTATAAATGTTGAATGTTGTCTAAAGATATGCCATCATATAACATCTCTCTCTCTATCTATCTATCTATCTATCTATCTATCTATCTATCTATCTATCTATCTATCTATCTATCTATCTATCTGTATATATATATATATACAGTGGGGGGAAAAAGTATTTAGTCAGATACCAATTGTACAAGTTCTCCCACTTAATAAAATGAGAGAGGCCTGTAATTGACATCATATGTAGACCTCTACTATGAGAGACAACATGAGAAAACACATCCAGAAAATCACATTGTCCGATTTTGTAACGAATTTATTTGCAAATTATGATGGAAAATAAGTATTTGGTCAATAACAAAAGTTCATCTCAATACTTTGTTATATATCCTTTTTTGGCAATGACAGAGGTCAAACGTTTTCTGTAAGTCCTTACAAGGTTGGCACACACTGTGGCTGGTATGTTGGCCCATTCCTCCATGCAGATCTCCTCAAGAGCAGTGATATTTTGGGGCTGTCGCTTGGCAACATGGACTTTCAACTCCATCCAAAGGTTTTCTATAGGGTTGAGATCTGGAGACTGGCTAGACCACTCCAGGACCTTGAAATGCTTCTTACGAAGCCACTCCTTCGTTGCCCTGGCGGTGTGCTTGGGATCATTGTCATGCTGAAAGACCCAGCCACGTTTCATCTTCAGTGCCCTTGCTGATGGAAGGAGGCTTGCACTCAAAATCTCACGATACATGGCCCCAATCATTCTTTCATGTATACGGTTCAGTCGTCCTGGTCCCTTTGCAGAGAAACAGCCCCAAAGCATGATGTTGCCACCCTCATGCTTCACAGTAGGTATGGTGCTCTTTGGATGCAACTCAGCATTCTTTCTCCTCCAAACACACCAAGTTGCGTTTCTTCCAAACAGTTCTACTTTGGTTTCATCTGACTATATGACATTCTTCCAATACTATTCTAGATCTCCCAAATGCTTTCTAGCAAACTTCACTAGGCCCCGGACATGTATTGGCTTAAGCAGAAGGACATGTCTGGCACTGCAGGATCTGAGTTCCTGGCGGCGTGGTGTGTTACTGATGGTAGCCTTTGTTACGTTGGTCACAGCTCTCTGCAGGTCATTCACTAGGTTCCCCTGTGTGGTTCTGGGATTTTTACTCACCGTTCTTGTGATAATTTTGACCCCACAGGATGAGATCTTGCGTGGAGCCCCAGATCGAGGGAGATTATCAGTGGTCTTGTATCGTTCCATTTTCTAATTATTGCTCCCACAGTTGATTTCTTCACACCAAGCTGCTTGCCTTTTGCAGATTCAGTCTTCCCAGTCTGGTGCAGGGCTACAATTTTGTTTCTGGTGTCCTTCGACAGCTCTTTGGTCTTCACCATAGTGGAGTTTGGAGTGTGACTGCTTGAGGTTGTAGACAGGTGTCTTTTATACAAGTTCAAACAGGTGCCATTGCTACAGGTAATGAGTGGAGGACAGAGGAGTCTCTTAAAGGAGAAGTTACAGGTCTGTGAGACCCAGAAATCTTGCTTGTTTGTAGGTGACCAAATACTTATTTTCCACCATAACTTGCAAATAAATTCGTTAAAAATCAGACAATGTAATTTTCCGGATGTGTTTACTCATGTTGTCTCTCATAGTTGAGGTCTACCTATGATGTCATTTACAGGCCTCTCTCATCTTTGTAAGTGGGAGAACTTGTACAATTGGTATCTAACTAAATACTTTTTTCCCAACTATATATATAGCCATGCAGAGTAACTGGGGTCAAGCTGAACTTTTGCACTGGGGCCCGTAAGGCTTTAGCTACGCCCCTGCTGTAACCTAAACTAAAGAGTGCATTTTTACGGAAGCTGTCAAGCAATTCTCTGCTCCATGGAACAATATTTTGCAGTCTTGCAGTGAAACCAGTTTGGGGAGTTTTTGCTAAAAGCGGTAGAACAGGCTATGGGACTTTACTATATTTCTTTTTTTCAATGGAATTTCTTTGTTCTTACGTGCTCCTGCTGTCACCACTTTTCAGACTTGCTGGGTCATAAGGCTGCCATTAAAAAACTTGTTATTCAAATGGATACTACACAGTTCCTGCCGAGGCCAACAACATTAAATACCGTAGAAGGAGGGATTATATATATTTCTATCCATAATGGGCGGCCATGTGAGACTTGTGGGAACTTATAATTACTCTACTCCACTGGTGATCTACAGACTAGATCACATGAGAAATTCAAACAGACCACCACCATGCTGGAAACTTTGACATTTTTGGCAGAAGAGGGAGACAAATTGCCAGCCTTGGTGTTCTGTAATAGAGGTAGTATTTTTTGCATATTATGCTATCTATAAGACTGTATACAGATCACTTTAAGGCTGGGTTCACACAGGGCGTATTCCCGCCGGAAATCCTGCGGTTTGGCCGCAGCAAAAATGCGAGATTTCCGTCGGGAGAACCGCCGCGGAAAAACCCGCGGCGGCTTTGAAGCGGCCCGCCCGCTCGCTCTTCCGCTGCGGCCGGCGCTCCCATAGAGGAGAGCGCGGCCGCAGCGGAAAGAAAAGATAAACAGACATGCTGCATATTCTGAAACCGCGGCTGCGGCCTCCGCAGCTGCGGTTCCAGCCTGACTTACCGCAGCAGATTGGCCGTCCCGTGTGGACGAGATTTCGGAGAAATCTTGTCCACATGGCTGGCTAATCCCGAGATTAGTGGCCGCAGGCGGACTTGCCACGGCAAAATTCCGCGTGGAATTTCCGCGGCAAATCCGCCCTGTGTGTGGTGCAGAGTGTTAAGACAGGAGAATACAGTCCTAAGCGGAAGAGACTAATACAGTCTCACTCACGACCTGAAGGTTGCAGGTTCAATCCCCGCAAGGTTCAGATAGCCAGCTCAAGGTTGACTCAGCCTTCCATCCTTCCAATGTCGGTAAAATTAGTTTTATTACCCCAACTTTGTGGGGGGTAATAAATAAATGACCTGAAAGCGCTGTCGAATGACTTGGTGCTATACAAATAACAAAGAAGTAAGATAAGGATTAAAATATAGCTAACAATGTAAATTGCAAGACTAATCTATCACAAGCACAGTGAGAGCTGCATTATATACAGTTCATATATGAAAAATGTTCTTTCATTTTTAAGTGTAATCAGACAGTGTGGTTGAGGTACGGTTAAAACTGCACCTCAAATACCGTATTAAAGTTACCATTTGTTCAGTTGGTTTCACATCTGCAATGAGGGTTCATCTTTCCTGCTCCGTTTGGGGAGCAGAAAAAAGGAATCTGGTGGCTGAATGGCTCTGTTGTAGGATGGAATCGAATGGTGCTGAATGGACCCCATTGCTTTTCCACTCAACTGCCCAGTAGAGATGAGCGAGTATACCCGCTAAGGCACATTACCCGAGCGAGTAGTGCCTTAGCCGAGTATCTTCCCGCTCGTCTCTAAAGATTCGGGGGCTGGCGCGGGTGACAGGTGAGTTGCGGCGGGGAGTGGGGGGGAGAGGGGGAGAGAGATCTCCCCTCCGTTCCTCCCCGCTCTCCCCGAATCTTTAGAGACGAGCAGGGAGATACTCGGCTAAGGCACTACTCACTCGAGTAATGTGCCTTAGAGAGTATACTCTCTCATCTCTACTGCCAGCTTTTAGCCGGAAGCACATGCAGCGCTTTTACTTCTGGTATTTTGTGTCGGATCTGTGGCAAAACCTCTAACTGGAGATTCCAATGCAGATGTGAAACCACTCTTATCCAACCTGCGGTTGCTACCTCAATGTAAACCATGCTAAGTGTGTGTGTGTCTTTCAAATGCAACTTTGCATGGAGTTTTAGTTTCACCTCAATGCACAATAAAGGACCTTTCATACAGAATAGAATTGTCCCTCAACGCTCAGTGGAATTTGCTTGCATGTCCAAATGCAGGTTTTGATATGTAATAGCTGGCAGATTTAACCAATTTTCAATCCCATATCAAAATTGAATCAATTCCACATAAAAAAGGCAAATTGTGCTGCGTGTTGTGGACCAATTCTACCCTCGCAGAAGTAGTGATGGTTAAGCTGTATGGTGCCTTTTACTTGAAGCTGTGTTATTTAATACCATGCAAATAGTCAGTGCTGGCATAATATTCTACAAGTTGGCATGGCATCTTGCAGCGTCTAGAACAATAGACTGCTTTCTTTATTGTTTCACTGCTCTAAGTGGACATGTTTACAACAGCGGCATATGGGCATTTCCTTCTGCTACACTTGTGACAACATATCCTGCTATTTGACCTTGTCTTCTGATAATCTCCTGAATTCAGTGCATCTAAAGCAAAACTGTGCAGAGGAAGAGATTAAGCGATTATCTAAAAAGCCCACATATCAAAACATTAATTCATCTTCCGTTTGTGCTCTGAAGTAACATTTATGAAATCACATACTTTATGTTCTGAGTTTTCCAAGTGGTCTTTTATTGTGGACAATCAATGCATGAAAATAAAGTACAGAAAGCAATAAGAATACAAACAAATAAGCCTAAAATAATATCAGGATGCTTAAGTGGTTTACAATAGATCAATGGTCCCCAAGTGCATTTGTCTCATCGCAGCAATGAATATTTGGATCATTGGTACTGTTACTGTACACTGCCCTCAATGAAAGGCTTAAAGAGTAATGTCTCACAGGTGCAGGAGGCAGTATATTACATTATATAACCACTGGACACATTCGGTGCTTTCTGTATATAAGGTTCATTACTTCATTCTTTACATTTAGTTAAAAGTGGCCATAACTTCATATTTACATGTCTAGGACACTGGTAATCCAGTCTTTGACTCATTTTTTATTGCTTGCACAGATGTATTACAAAAAGGGACTTTGACTAAAATATTAGGTAATTGCATTGTTGCTATGGTCCAAATGTTATATTATTAGGTGAGTTTGCACATAGTGGAATTGTTGCGTAATTCTGGCTGCGGAATTCTCACTGACATCCAATGTACAGTACAATGTGAGGCTGGACTCACATCTGTGTTGGAACATCCATTTGGAGGTTCCGCAGCAGATCCGACTCAAAATACCAGAAAATGCAGCACTCTTTTCTGTCTAAAAACCGGGCAGCTGAGAGGAAACCGAACAGACCCCATTGTAGTCAGCCACAGGGATTACCCTTTCCTGCTTCCTGAATGGAGCAGGAAAGTGGAACCCCGGGTGCAGGTGTAAAGCCACCGTAAGGCCTCCTGCACACGGGCGGGTGCAGGTGTAAAGCCATCGTAAGGCCTCCTGCACACGGGCGTATTTGCATTGCGGAGTCTGTGGCGGGTATCTGCCTCTGGTCTCCGCAGCGAATGCAGCCCATTGCATTTAATGGCAAAATGCCCTTTCATCTCCACAAGCAGAAATCGATTGCGATTTTCCGCTCATGGAGAATAAATCGCAGCATGCTGCGATTTTACATGGGTTACGCACAGTCGGCTTCCACTGAAGTCAATGGAAGCTGCCTGTCCCATGGCACTTCCACAGTGAGCACGGCGGAAGTATCCTGGGATACGCGTTACCCCCCCAGCACCAGCAGCTACTGCGCATGTGTGACGGAGTGTCAGCTGACATGTCTGCAGCGTGTACAGAAGCCGCTGGACAGGTAAGCTAGGGTCAACGGCCGGGCACCGAGTAGAACTCTGCTGCAGTAATCCCATATGCGGGGTCCGACCTGCCCCTGTGCAGGAGGCCTAAGTCAATGGGTTTTTAACAAACTTCATTCATTTACAGCAGAAGAAAAATCCTCAGGAAAAAATAGACATGCTCCAAACTTTGTAATCCCCAGCATGCTGTATCTGCTGCGGAAAAGTAACAGATTTTTGCCTTGGATTTCATTCACTGTAATGCAATGAGTGAAATCCACACCTGCATGAGGAATTTGGGGCGGTTTTGCTCCACAATGTATGATCACATGCTGAATTCCACAAAAAAGATGCAAACAGAACAAGTCAACTGCAGGCAACTCAGAGCTCTTGTGTTTGCAATTAGATCCTGTCAGCACGCTAATGAACATTGTTTAATTCATTCCTCCTATACCCTATGGCCAGGGGATTCGCCTGTCCTGCTCCGTGAACGGTGCCGGAAACCGGAGCCTCACTGCAGATGTGAAAGCGGCCTTATATAACAGGAAATATATGAATCATTGTAGCTTAAAGGGGTTGTCCCGCGCCGAAACGGGTTTTTTTTTTTTTCAACCCCCCCCCCCGGTCGGCGCGAGACAACCCCGATGCAGGGAGGTAAAGGAAGCTTACCGGAGCGCTTACCTTAATCCCCGCGCTCCGGTGACTTCAATACTTACCGCTGAAGATGGCCGCCGGGATCCTCTGTCTTCGTGGACCGCAGCTCTTCTGTGCGGTCCATTGCCGATTCCAGCCTCCTGATTGGCTGGAATCGGCACGTGACGGGGCGGAGCTACACGGAGCCTGCATTCTGCACGAGCGGCTCCATAGAAGATTGCAGAAGACCCGGACTGCGCAAGCGCGGCTAATTTGGCCATCGGAGGGCGAAAATTAGTCGGCACCATGGAGACGAGGACGCCAGCAACGGAGCAGGTAAGTAAAAAACTTTTTATAACTTCTGTATGGCTCATAATTAATGCACAATGTATATTACAAAGTGCATTATTATGGCCATACAGAAGTGTATAGACCCACTTGCTGCCGCGGGACAACCCCTTTAATAGTTGTAGCCCTGAACATGTTGCATTTGGGGATCATTGATAACAACAATGTTTATACATAAATGTGTAAAATACAAAACATGCATCTGAAGAAATCAATTCCGTTGCACAAACATGTGGATTAACACTGAAAACATAAAAGTATAATAAGCATTGAGCACTACAGAGTCTAACCTTGTTACTAACCATATATCTATCTAGAGAAGATAACTTCATTTTTTATTTGCATGGAAGCGTATGGCCATTGTAATACTAATTTTTGCTTTGAAGAAGTTGTCACATTGTTAATCTGTCATTCTAAATTAGTGTCCATGTTTAGGTGCAAAGTTTTAAATGTCATAATATAGGGGAGTTCAGTTTTTCAGATCTAATAAGGATGGTTTTTCATCCGTGTTCCGTCGCACACCCGGCACAAAAATCTGTAAGAAAAAGCGCTGGGTGCAGGGCAGCTAAACGGAATGTGAACGCACCCCACTGTAGTGATAAGACGGAGCCGCTCGGCCAGGGGGATTCCCCTTTCCTGCTCCCCGAATGGCGCAGGAAAGCAGAACCCCCTCGGCAGTTGTGAAACCACTGTAAATCATATAATAATGTCTGAACACAGCATCCCAATGGGGAGCTAACTGTATATGGGTTTACAGATCGCAGATACATACCCTGCCTTTATAGTAGGTGCAACGGTGTTACTTATAACCAGACTGAACTGTTCATTCTAAACACTCCTCTATTGTGAATACATCGGTATTATTTATACCCTTTATAGAAACGTACAAATATGGCAAGCAACTTCTACTATTGCATAGTCCTTTCCATGCATTGGTCTTCCTTCTGCTCTTTAGCTATTAGTCAGTCTCTATTTAGGAGGGAGACCAAAGGAATCTAATTGGATTCTCCGGAACTTCACAACAGAGTTAAATGACTCAAGTGTGCACAAAGCTTATTTAATATGTCAATTCAAACTCTGAGCAGAGATCTCAGTGATCTACTCTACAGGGGTACCTATGGATAGAGCTCACCCATAGAAACAGTCTAAACACGCACACCTCTATACAGCATGACCCATGAGATTGCAAGAGACAAAACTAACATTTTTAGTACAAAGATTGATATCAAAGTTTTGGTGATAAGACAAAAAGAAGGTTGTGGTTAAAATGTAAGTGTAAGGACATAGGCACATATACAATACTTTTTTTAATCTCAACAATCCTCCTTAGAATAAAGCGGTCATGTACGGCTTGCCAGAGAAGTATGGGAAGCATTCTTCTGATGTTGCTGCTAGTTGTCAACCCCCATAACCTGTCATCCCCTTAAAGAGATTCCATAACCATCTTTTTGCACCTTTCTCTGAGGGCAGCATAAGGTAGAGTGTGTCACACTGATTACAGTGATGTCTGCTGTCTGTATCTGTGCAGCAGTTTGGAAGAAACTTGCTTTTTATCAGTAGCAGCACATGCATAGAGGACTACTTGAAATAGTCCTGGATATTCATGAGCTGCAGGCTAGCTACACCCACCCTACTCTCCAGCCAATGATTGACTGCTGTCTGCCTATTGGTGTACATAGAGAGAGAGCTGACAATCATTGGCTGGAGGGCTGGGTGGGTGTGGTCAGGCTGTAGCTCATGAATATGCAGGACTAGTCTTGTGTGCAGCTGCTACTCATAAAATGCAAGTTTCTCAAAAACTACTGCACAGATACATACAGTAGACATACCATTGTAATCAACGTGACTATTACTACCTTATGGTGCTCTCAGTGAGAACTGCAAAACATGGTGACAGAGTGTCTTTTAAGCTGTTTGATACTAAGCATGCACTTTGACTCTTCTTCAGATGGAAGAAATGTATTTCTCTAGTGCCACCCATAGGTAGCTATCCTGTAGGTCAATGTCTGACTCATTAAAGAACCTTGAAACATGACTCGAGGTATCAGCCAATTTGCATCCTTTTCCCCAGGAAGCATTAACTGCAAGGCACTCTTCAGCGGGGCTGGGGGGAGGTTTGCACCCCTACTCTACACCATGTGGATCTCTGCAAGGGGAACCAGTAAGTTCCAGTGTCATACTAAGTACTTAGCGTCTGAACTCATGACTAATTCTTCATAAAACTTCATAAATGTGTGTCAAGTTTTAAGTCTTAAACCCACTGGGATTTAATAACCTCTCTGGCTACAGATTACCTCTTAAAAGGATTAGCTTGTTTCGACTATTCCTTTTCATTTTGCAGGTCCTCCTAAAGGAGAGGTTCCTGTACTAAAAGTCCAATTCTTAACTGTGGGAAGCCATCAAGTAATTGCTTGTTCCACCCCCCACCCCCATCTCCCTCCCCTGCAGCATTGCAGGATTTACAGCCCTATATAATGTTGCTCTAGTCTAGGAAAAGGTAGTCAAGAAGCCAATTATAGTTGTCTAATGAAGTGAATTCCTTCGAGGTGGTACACATCCACAAACTTTCTATACCACAGAAGATATGGCACTAGTAAGCCTCACCATGATCCTATCAATATATGATTAACTATCATGCCTTCATAGACTACCAAACTGTCATTTGCCCACCCATACCTACACTTTTTGCAACATATACTGTTAGGCTCATGCAATCATTACATGTGGATATGTATGAGATATGGCTGGATAGGACCCTACATATAGTCAGAAGAGAAAATATCTGCACCTTCTTAAATCATTCTTGTGCTATACTGAAGAGTAGAAGAAAAATCATGGCTGAATGTAGCTGCTGTAAAGGGTAGTTTATTGTTGAAGGCTAATTCTAAACTCTAGTCGTCGTTGCCATGGAATCCATGCAAAGTATTTCAAGCAATGAAACTTAAGGTATGATGCAACCGTGTAAAAGAGAATTACATACAGCAGGAGGACGCTGACATAAGTATAAGGCTTTCAAGTCACTTACAAATGAATCCTAAAAAATCTATCAGACATTTAAAAATGTTCTAATGCTGATCAGTACAAAGCAGTAAGCAAAACAGCTACTATATCCAAGCCATGTAGATGCCCAGACACTGCTGTCATAGTAAAAGGACAAGAGTTGAAATAAATTTAATGAGTGGAACAGGTTGCCACGAGAGGTGGTGAGTTCTCCTTCAATGGAAGTGTTTAAACAGAGGCCAGACATCTGACTGGGATGATTTAGTGATCCTGCATTGAGCAGGGGGTTGGACCCGATGACCCTGGAGGTCCCATCCAACTCTACCATTCTATGAAATTTAACACTCCTTTAGGGCCTGATCACATCATTGCTCTAAACTTGGCGTGGCATATATACAAAGCATATCCATATGGCTCCATTCACCTGACAGAGGCCAAAGAAGTTCTTAGGGTGGTTGCAGATTTGCACCCAGGGTTCCCTTTTCTTGCTCAGGACAGAAGCAAACAGTGCTGAACACACCCTATTGACTATATTGGTTGTCCATTCGGTTTCTGCATGCAGTGCTTTTTCTTCTGTTATTTTGAGCCAGAGCTGCAGTAGATGTGCAATCGGGCCTTAGTATAACTTTTTATTTGCAAAAAACTTATCTTACTTTTTTTTTTCTTTTCAATGGTAGCCTTTAGACAATATATCCTGATATATACCACTGTGTGCCTATACGGTTGGATATGCTGCAACCTTCCATCAAAAGTATACTGTATGTCGGAAGTTTTTATCCAACTTCTATATGTTAAACAAAGGCTGAAAAAGTCAAGTGAACGGGCGCTCGTAAACTCCAGTGCCATGCTTCTACATTATTTGCCCTGTTAGAACTTGGGAAAACTGGTCCACCTGCAAAAGCATGCAGACTTTCTTTCCAAAACAGCCCCCCTCTTGTCCATGGCCTATGTCTGGTATTTGGGTGGCTTCAGACTAGTATGTGTGCAAATACATTTGCCTCAGTGCGGCATATTTGCTCAGTGAATGAGGTTGATTTGCATGTGTGTCTGCTCATTATTCTGTACTTTTTTGCGTACATAAGGCCTGTTCACATGTGTGTGCGGCACTCCCACACCCTCATTTAAAAGGCTATTTTGCCTAATGAGTTCTGGCTGTGTTCTGTATTTCATGCAATTACACAGCGTATTGCGCACGTTATTGCATTTTGCGCGCCTCCCTTCGACTTTTATGCGCACATACATAGGAAAATAGAACAAGTCCTATTCCTAAAAATGCATGCAACTACGTCCGTCGGAAGCCGCCCTTCCAGTGAATGGGGATGAGCTTAATAACAGACACAGCTTCTAGACCAGTGTTTTGTAAGAAAGCAGCCATCTTTCTGTGGGTTTGAATATCCCTTTAAATAGTGTGTATCTTTAAACTGTGGTATAAATCCTGAAACGCACCCAGTTACATCTAATATCTGCACCAGACTGCCTTGGGGGTCACCACCCCAACTGGATTATCTCGGAGCTTATATGTCGCCGGGGCTATCTACCAGTAACCAGCTGCACAAACCATGTGCGCATTACAGTAAGAGCCATCAATCACTTCCTTTGCCCAAATTTCACGGAATTTGCTGACTGCGGTTTAGTAGGAACTCGGTATTATAGCAATTTGATTCACACAGTTCATCTTGCTTGATGATCATAATTATTGCGACGACAGAGCAATAGATTCCCAGCATGGGGAAAAGAAATGATTATTGCCTCCCATACAAAAAGCTCTCAGTAAAATGTATAGCAAATCTAGAACATTATTTGACTTTTGTGATTAAAGTGCTCTTTGGATAGGAACTGAATGAGCAATGTGATGTGTGACAATATGACATCCACTGTGCTCCAAGTACATAATTGTAGTCGTGCTCGTACGGGTTTAAAGCCTATCTCCGCTTCCCACACAATGGCTCCTCCAAGTACAGAGGTAGCGTATAACCTACAATTTTTCTTGTTCATTTGCTTCTTGCCTTTTCATCTAAGGAAGCGTACGGTCTATAACATGCTCTTATTGCGTAGCGCTGCAGTATACTGTTATGGCAGAGAACTTCCTGCGACAACTTCTGTACAGCAGCTTATGATCTACAACTAGGCTTTAATAGTCAACTACAAAGCAACTAATGGCACTTAGGCCGGCTTCATATGGGTGTATCTGCTTGCGCAGGGAATAGAGTCCATTGATTTCAATAGGTTCGTTCACATACTCGTATTTTGTTAATGGATGAAACAGGAAGTTTTACCCAACATGCAGTTCTGTAGGTGGGCTACTTTATATGTGAAAGAGTGCACAGTGAAACATTTTCTACTGACTCATTTAAAAATGGTTATCCCACCCAAAACATCCATCAGCTATCCACAAGATATGTGATAACTATGTGATCGCTGGGGTCTGATGGTGGGGTCCCTGTGGATCACTAGACTGCTACACCACAGGTCCCTCTAATGAATGGAGTGGTGGTATGCATGCCTTTCCACCTTCTTTAGAGATAGCGGAATGCAGCGCTCAGCTATCTACATCAGTCCTACAGATGTGGTGGTCGTGCATGCACATGATAGATGATTAATGTTCTTGTTGGAAAAACCCCTTTAGGGTTCAGATAAGCATTGCTTGTCACCATGGAACTTGCATTGATGCGGTTATTTACGTGTATTCCTTGCTGATAACATCTACTTACAGGGGGTTGACAAAAATATGGAAACACAGTATGAAATGCATTCGTTAAACTACATGAGATTATAAATCATATCTCAATAAGACATGTAGAGACCGATTTTAAGTGGAGGTAATATGACACAGATGCTAACATGTAGATGTTCTCAAGGTTCTATTGGTCAGGTGTTTGAGCCACTCAGCTGCTGGTACTAGCTGGCTCCTAAAACCACCCAGAGCAGGGCAAGAGGTGAAGTAAACAAAAATTTGGCAGGAAAGCTCTTAGCCAAGCAGGGGACAAAAGGTTAGCTTAGTGCTAATGATTAAAATCCCATGCATTCTGTACAGTGTTTCCATATTTTTGTCCACCCCTTGAATGTTTCTAAAAGGCTGAGGACACCATACAAAATATGTTGCCAATAATATTTTGGAATAGAAGCACATGTCGAATTAAATCTTTACAATCTTTTACTGGTGGCTCTGTAGCCAAGTATCTATTAGGTAGAACACTTTATGTTTGTTTCAGTAGAAACAGGATGCAGGGCGCCTGAGTGCAGTTTCTATATATTAGACTATCAAAAATCTATTCTAGGTGTCTAATATTTCTCACTTTCTTTATTCACTTTCAATTTTAGGCAGGTAGGATTCACATACTATTTTAATATCTCACTATATTCTCGTTCTCACTTTGTAGTCTTCTATATCACATGTATCCTATTTTTCTTTCAGTTTCTTCGTTTATTCTTTATTATATGCCCTTATGCCATCTTTCCATCGAATCTGCTCATAACTCTAGATGCAGAATGTGAAAATGTTTTTTTTAAGTAACATCATGAGTAGACTAAGCGGTTGGGCAATTGGGCAGTGCCCAACAACTGTGAATGCCCATATGTAGTCAATAGGGCTTATGTCCTAGGTAGCCTATCTGAAGTTTTTTAAACAGATTCCCGTCCCTTCCAAAGATAGTTCTTGAGTCTGAGCTGGGCAATCTCAACATTAAATGCTAGTTCAAACCATCCATCCAACTAATCAACTGATCTAAATGACACTTTGTAATTCTGAATTTGTCTTGTGGTGGTATTACAAAGAAATTGAAATTGCTGCCAGCTTCCTCCTCAGACACCATATCACTAGGACTACCAGCAGTGGAAAACCCTCAGATAGGTCTATCATTGGTGGACCCTTCTAACTAAAATGGTTGATCCCAAAACTTTTTAAAGTTTTTGGTCTAGTTATTTTTTGCTGTTGATGTTACTCTATATAGTGCCAACCAGGGGTGTAACTTGAAGCTTCTGGGCCCTAATGCAAAACCTGTAACAGGGCCCCAACTATAATGCTTTATTCATAGTACTGGGCTCCCTATATGGAGAAGAGAGACCTTATGAGCCCCCTAGGGCTTGGGTGCAACAGCATCCTCTGCATCTCCTATAGTTACACCCATGGTGCCAACATATTGTTCAGAGCTGTACACAGATTGCCATCACTCACATTGGGCTCTGTCTCCATGAAGGTTCACATTTTAAATTCTCTTATTAGTAGGTTTTTGGAGTGTGGAAGGAAACCGAAGTACCTAGAAGAAGCCCATGCAAACACAGGAAGAACATATACAAACTCAGTGCAGATGTTGCTTGGTAAGATGTGTTTCCAGGACCCCACCACTGCCAGGCAACAATGCTAGCTACTGAGCCCTCGTCACTTCTACACTGAAAATATATACTGTATATCTAATTGAAATTCTCTCTACACTACACATGACAATCCTTATTTTTAATCACTGTACACTCATCCTGTAAAGCCAACATTCATAAGGAATCCTGTTTAAAGGGCCACTATGAGGAAAACACATTTTTCCATCACTACCTGTCACACACTGGAGGTCTCCTCTACGTACCACAGTCACTTCCATGTGATGCAGCCCCCTCGCTAATGCTTTTCTTGATGATGAGATTTTTTACTTTCAGTTTGAAATCAATCCCACGATGCATAGCATTAGCTAGGGGCTATACCTTTTCTGCCTCTTGGGGGGGGGGGGGCAGTTTAATTATCTTAAACTGTTTAATTATCATTACCTTCTATATTCACTTAAATAAACTGCAGACCATCAGTATACAGTTAGGAGCATGAGTTGTGTTCTCCTCTATTTTAACAGTGTGACCGGAGCTGTGTGATCATCATCGGTAAGAGTCATAGTGTCTGTTCCCCCCTCTATACAGTTTCTGTGGTAGGGACCATGTAATACCCATGTAATGAGAAGTTGACTAGTTTCAGACAGCATAACCCCAAGTAGATCTGAGCTGGTCAGAATTGAGATCACATGACCATCTGAGGAAAAAGAGGATAGCAGTTTCAGATAGAAAGGAATGTAACCAACGTAACATAAGTTTACTTATATATACTGGGGGAATAGTTACATAATGAATGAAAAAATAATAATCTGAGTGGCCCTTTAAAGGAACGTACCTAGCTATTGATGGTGGTTCTGAGAAATTTGGAGCATTCGGTATTGCTTCATTTTATATCCAAACAGTGTGCAAAACTTATCAGATAGCACAGAGAGAAATATTTAATCCCACACTAGGATACATTCCTGCCGTAGCTGATAGAAATACTGGATCACAGGCAGCCATTGCGAACAGCTGCTAAATATTTACCAGCTTCTTTGTTCTACCGGACAAAATTCTGATGTATTTCCAAGGAGGGCGCTCAAGTTAAAAAACAGCCATGTTACGACTGCTGTGAGATCCATATATTGAGGACATTAATATGGGGCATCGCTGCAGGTCATCAGGCTCTGGCATTTAAAACATTGAAACATCGTACTACATTGGACATACAGTCCAATCCCAATTTCGTACTCACAGATTTGTTGGAATAGACTTCAACATCTCTTGCATCATGGAGCAAACTCTGAGAAATAACACTGGAAAATGAAGTGCATATAGCTTGCTGTGTTTTGCCTCTTTTATAACTTGGGGCTTTAACTTTTATGGTGATTTGGCAACTATTGGTAGTGATTTGGCTATAGATGTTGAATTTCTGATCACTGTACAGAAGTCCTTTAAAGCGTTTCTTTTGGAAATATGACATATGATTGTGCATTTCTAAATTCATGTGATCTCAAGAAGACTAAGTGATAGTTTCACATGTACGCCTGGTCCTTGCCAATTCACTATAAGCCCACATGAGTCCAAAGCATTGGACGACCATTATAACTTGTGAGCGATTTGCATTACTGAATAATAATAATTGCTATTCAGCTCCTCCATGCCCTAGGATAAGGATTAAAGTTCGGATTTTGCCCTGAAGACATGCAATATTCTGACCTGGTTTCCAATGGCACAGAACCTGCAATTGTCATAGAATGTGAGTCGGGATAGGGATGCCTAAGCTGATAACCGCATTGCATAGAAGGTGTAGACCCTACATTCTTTGCTACGGTTGGAATACTAGGTCTACTCCTATAGGCATAAGCATTATTAGTAGGTGGAAGAGTGGAGGTGGACTTCCAGGCTGGTGGAGGCCCTGGTAGAGTCTTTCGACGAGCAGCAGACACTACATTGGCAGAAACAGATTCATGTATAGATTGTGGCAAGAACGAATCATCCACAAACCCCAATGGAGATTTAGCTGCTGCTTCCCATGGAGTTAATCTCTTGCCCGGTGTTTCTGGTGTTGCTGCTGATTTGCCAACGAAACCAGGTGCAGGTTCAAAAAGTGCTGGAGACAATGGAGAACCAAATGGCTGTGAACTGGCAGATGAAAAACTTCTGGCAGGGATGGATAGGGATCTTCCATTTTTTTCCTATCAAAAAACACAAATTATGTATTATTATTTATTGAATATTCATTTATTACCCTGACTTACTTCCTCCTTATATGTGTACTTGTATGTATGGCATGTGACAAATATACTGTATATAGCATGGCTGCATATAGTCTATGAGTGCTCAGCTTCTGATATTTTTTCTACCTTCCTGCACGCCTAAAGTGCCTTGGTTCGGTACCGTGTTAGCACACCGCAACATATTTCCAAACCCACTCCTGCTACGTCACAGGCAACCTCCAACATCTTCCTACACCCGAAGCAAGGATTCAAGTGGTCCAGCAGTGTTCTGCGTACTCCACACAGAGCACACAGCTGTATACCAGCTGAGCACTCTGTGAACAGCCGGGATATGAAGAACACAGCGCTCCAGCTGTGTTCTGCAAACCCCACTTGGAGCGCTCAGCTGTGTAACTTTTTGCTACATCGCTGGGTCTCTCAGGCAATGTTCATATGATGTAAATTTCAATGAAAATCTGCATCACAAATCCATGCCATATATTTGACATGGATTTTCATCTGTTAGACTCACCGATCCGCATGCGGATTCAACACAGTCAGTGGGCAAAATCAGTGTGCGATTTTGCAAACTAGAATCCCCGTTAAGAAGCGAATTTCACTGCACTTGAATTTCAAGTCTGCATACAGAAAAAAAATACATGTTGTATACACTACAGCCTGGCATCCCATAAAAACATAGGGGTCTGGAGTCTGACTCCTCCCACTTATGTGACTGATCCCAAGCTCATGATATCATCAAAGGTCTCCTAGATATGTAATTGATCACATGATCATTACATTAAAGGTCCTTCATGTATTAAGGTAGTGTTTTCCTTTGCTATCCTACCACAATCCTTGGACTGCAGGCTGGTCTAGCACCCCTGTCCTGATTGCATCTGAGGCACATGCACCTCCTGCTCCTTCCTAGCTACACCCCTGATCAGAACTTCATTGCCCCCAGACACACAAGAAGGTACTTATCCTTGCAATGTAAGGTGCTGCGAAACCTGTTCACATATAATGACAAGAGACAGGATGCGGATCACCAATGTACAGCAGGATTATAAGATCCCGGGAACATTCACCTGTTCTACATCTAATGTTGTGTACCTGATCTGGTGCACTAAATGTCCTATTAGGGGCCTTTATTTTGGAGAAACAGGGATAAAAATTAAAGGACTGATGAGATCTCGTCACCACACAATTAAAGAAAGCAAGTCCAATTTACCTGTGGCTAAGAAGTTTTGTAGCTAAGGACACAACATAGAGCATATGAGGGTGGTTGTACGAAAAGGCAACTACAAATCTCATAGAGACAGAAGGGTGTGGGGATAAAAATTTATAAGAATGTTTGATACTTTGAATACAAGGCTCAATGTCTCTGAAGGAGTAATGATGGAGTCCAACATTTGAGAGATCTGGTGCATGAATGGTGGATGCACCAGGTCTCTCAACTAACATCAAGTTAGAGACCATAAAACTTTCACACTCTTATCTTTGGACTAATTAAGGATTTTCTTTCGCAGTTCATCGTAAGTAGCTTCAAAAGTTTACACTGTTGACATCATTATTTTATTAGCCAATAGAAGGCATCATATTTTAAAGATTATGAGCCTCGTGTGGTGCAGAGTGTTAAGGCAGCAGAAATGCAGCCCTAATCACCTACGCCTTACATGGAAGAAAAAGCATTTCGCTCAACAAATTATGTTTAACCCTATGCAATCCAATTGTGGATTCAGGGTTACCTAGGTGTTTTTCTCTTTCTGCCATTATACAATAGCACCATCTGCTGACTAGAGCCAGTACTACGGTATGGGACATGCTGGAGAGTCCCCCAAGAACAGAGCAGCCAGTAATATACAGTAAGAATACCCTGCCGGACGTCTTCCGACATTGGAGCTGTACAGCCTTCAGTCAGAATGTCTTCAGACATAAGGCAGGGGTTTGGAAAGGGTTAAACCCGAAAAGCGGGAAACACAAAACAGGTTAAATAACAGAAACAAAAGTAGAGGGATGAGAAAAACTATCCCTAACCAACTTTGGAGTGGTGGACCCTGCTTAAAAAAAGAGGTGATTATCCTGATAGTAGCGGCCCCACATCAGGAACCTAGCACACCTAGTCTATACCTAGATGGAGGAGAAGAGAAGTAAATAAAGTAGACGGAAAGAGCTTTATGTAGCAGAACCAGGTAGTTATGAATAAGTCCCACTGAAAATATGAATAAACCACTAGTACTTAACTGACAGGCAACCGCTACCTCACCAGACTCTTCAGGCAGAGCAATGACTGGCACCCAAGAAGAAGTACTTCCGCCATGGCCGATTGGTCAGGAAGAGGAAATCCCTCCCTGCCGACCAATCAGCCCATACACTACAAGGAGATATCTACAGGTCGGTGCCCAGCACCAAATGACAGACCACATGTGCAGAAGCAAAGATTTGCGCCCAAGAAGAAGCGGGGAATATACACACTTCCACCATGGCTCATTGGTCAGGAAGAGGAAATCCCTCCATGTCAACCAATCAGCCCATACACAACAAGGAGATATCGGCAGGTTGGTGCCCAGCACCAAATGACAGAGCACATATAAAGAAGTCGTGGTCACATGGGCTGAAGATGACGCTGTGACATCACCCCGGAGCCGCTTCCTAGTTGCGGCTGGCGAGCATAGTCATATATCCTTTTCAACCTTGTTGCCAAACAGTAGGCATATACCATTTAACCTGACAGTAGTATCACACAGTATACTACCCTACAGAATAATAATTAACCACATAGCAGAGTTCCTCAAAGAAGTGCCTGTTAGTCAGTACACACAAAACTCCGGATCTAAATAGTTTCCCATGAATCCATAAAATCTTTCTCTTTATTTAAAAGTAGTTTGTATATAAAATAAGGATACAACGTCTTAATTAATTAATTTTAATTGTATGATATATGACAATAGAATCTAAAAACTGCATTACGGAATGAATACTTAGTTGTATGTATGTTTTTATACTGTCAATGACCTAATTAGAAAATTAGATACTGATGTGAAGAACAGGGACCTAGATAGAACGCTCATTATCTGCTCAGCATGAAAGTAAGATGGGCTATAGAGAGTAACAGAGCAGTGAGCGCCACCGGCAGCATACACATGAGGCATAATGTAATTGTACTTAGAATTACCAGTCATAGCTACTTCAAAGGTCAAACCGAAGGTTAGAAAACAAATGTAGGCTTATTGCATATGAGCAACTCATGATCTCTTTTGTGTATTATATCAATATAATACGACAATGCTGATTTATAGACTAGATACACGCTAACTGCTTGTTGCTCTATCTGTATGTTTAGCGGGAAGCATCAATAATTATGGAATGTTCATTAGCAACTTGAATGGAATTTACCAAATTACTGCAAATTGCCACCTGTCTATGCTCATACTTTTTAAGGGATGTCAGCTGTAATTCCTCTGGAGGTGCCCTCCTTTAGTGGCCACCACCAATCCATAGTCAACATAGGTATTCCACTCTAAAGGCTCAGTCACACGGGCGTATTTAAGAGGGAAATGACAATTTGTTGGCTTATCATTCTTCGTTCCGTTTATGCACGCATAAGGATCAAGTGATGATTGGCCTGTGTAAACAGGTAGTAGTGCATGCATGAGCGACTGCCTGTTTACCGTGAGTGGGATATCCGACGTGCTTCGTCTGCATTTACTGAACGATTATAGTCTTGTGGGAAAGCACAGGAGCGATAATCGTTGTGACGACTGTTGGGCGCTTAAGTGTCCGACAATCGTCCCATGCAAAAGAACCTTTAGTCATGGAAAACACCTTTGAGGTGTTGTGTATTCTTCTACAAGCTTGGCATAGTCATTGCTTAAGGAAAAGTTGTGGCAGTTCTAAACATACTTTACTTTTCAATACAGCACCATGAACTGGAACGCTGCTTAAAATCAGGGAGTCAAAACCAGTCCTGGACTAGTCTAACTTATGTAGCGGCAGTATGCTTGAAGGTATGGATTGGCACCATGTACATGGTAGCACATAGAGGTTGCACAGCGCTCTGGCACTGAGTTGTCTTATCTCAGCGTGCTGCTGTCCAACTGTGCCTGCAGCGGGCAAAGCTCTGTACATATAACATTCAATGGAGAATGCCACATTTGTTTCGTATGAATACGAAAAAAAAACCTCTGCTGTATGGAATTGGAGGTGTACAGAGGTGTAGTAAAAGCCTCATGCACTAGAACTTGAGCTCTATTACAACTCCATGAAAAATACAGCCTCAATAAAGAGGTCAAAGATAAGTGCAATCAGTCAAGAGTCCAGTACAGTACAGACCATAGACCCATTACAAGGTGGGGTTCAGTATCTGCATGTAAACAAGGGTCATACAACCTTTCTTGTTTAAAGCACCACATTATCCAATTACCCTACTGAAGGGTACTATTAAAGGCCTCATACACACAAGCATATTATGGCTGCATACAACCTCATACTGGAACGGAGCTCTATTATGATGTCCTAAGAGTTCTGGGGAGGGCACAGCTGTCCCTGAGTATGTCTGTGATTACATATGTATGGAATCTAACAAAAAAAACTATCTTGTCTTTCAGTGGACACCATGTTACAGATCTACTTTGTCTGATATAATGTGTAATGCGGAAATGCAGAACTCCATGTGCCACTATGTCTATGGCTCCACTGTGTACAGAAGGACCAGCTTTGCTTCAGTTGCTGAAAGCACGAGATGTAACCATAAACTCTTATCTTAATGGGGGATTTCAGGCAGTCTTAATGGGGGGTCTGAGAGTAAGACGCTGCTCTGAACCCTGTGTAGTGGCCGACACTTGTAATTGCAGGCTGGGGTGTCATTGAAATCAATGGGAGCTGCCTGGAAAACCCCATTAAATTCTACTGGCACTCATATACCATAATTGACAACTTGTGTGAAAGGGAATTCAGGAAGGGGATGTATAAAGCAGCAAAGTTTTTAACTTTTTCACCCAGTAATTTATATAGAACACATCCCCAGGCTACAGTTTTTAAATCCCAAATATTGCTAATTACACCCCTCATCACACCCCAAAATAAATACAGGCCCCAGACCACACCCTCTAAATAAAGACAGATACCAGAGCAGACACCCTAAACAATGCAGATATCAGATCAGACCCCCTAATTTAAGCTAGTTTTACACATCTCACTACAGAAAACAGAATAGAAAATGGTCAAAAAGTCATATGGATAACCAAACAGTACCAAGAAAAAAACTCTCACACAGCACCATTGATGGAAAAAAAATCTGCTGAAAGCAGCAATAGAAAAAAAAACATATATGAAAGAAAAGTGTGAAAAACCTGACCATAGAATGTAAAAGGTCAAATGGCAGGAATCATCAGTTTTCCAGTCTCGGCTGTTAGAGTTGTTCCCCAGCCGCCCTCAGACAGCCGAGCCCCCACTGCCACAAAAAGGCACATGCATCAGAATAAAGCCGCTGCTCACCCTAAAAAGGTGTATAGGCGATCATTAAGGGGTTAAAATATGGGGCAAATTAGCACTGCATGCCGCATAATTTCATCCTGTAAAATGCTGGATGCAAGCCGAATGGACCTTAGTGACACGGCCTACTTTAGAACTAAGGACGCAATGATTTTTGGGGGATTTCCATCTCCACTTTTTTAAAAGACCTAACTTTTTTATTTTTCCATCGACATGGCCGTATGAGAGCTTGTTTTTTGCGTATTTCCACCATTTCTAGGTACACATAATGTATTGCATATCCTGTAAAAAAATTTTGGTAGGGCAGGGAGAAAGCACATCAATTCTACCATTGTTGTTTTTTTTTTACCGCATCCTTTGTACAGCATAAGGGCTTATTCAGACGACCATATATCTGCCGCGTATTCTCGCTGGCCGAAATACGGCGTCCCTCTCTGCAGGGGAAGGAGTCTGGAAGAGCCTGGAGCAGTGCTTTGAGCTCCCGCCCCCTCTCCGCCAACTCTCCACCCCTCTGCACTATTTGAAAAGAGAGGAGTCGGGATGGGGGTGGGGCTAATTCCCAAAACTTAGCCCCACCCCCACCCTGCCTCCTCTCATTGCAAATATTCAAGAGGGTTGGAGAGGGGGTGGAGAGGAGGCAGAGAAGGGGCGGGAGCTCAGAGCACTGCTCCCGGCTCTTCCAGCCTCCTTCCACTGCAGAGAGGTACGCCATATATCGGCCAGCGTGAATACCAGGCCGATATACGGTCGTCTGAAGCCGCCCTTAAAGACATGGTAAGTTTTTTTTCTGCAGGTTGGTACAATTATGAAAATATCAAAATTCTATTTATTGTTTTAGATTTTTCCACTTTTGCACAGTAAAAACTCTCTTTTTGAAAAATATATTTCTTTGCATCGCTGCATTCAAAAGAACACAGCATGCTCTATTTTGCCATGAACTTCGTTGAAGTCAATGGCCGTCAAACGTGCAGCCCATCCGCATTTAACAATGCGTATGTGCCGTGGGTACCTGCATTATCGCTAAGAGACAGCGGCGGGAAATACAAATATTGAAAAAAAATGAAGACTGTAATGAGCATGACCAATGGCGCAATACAGAAACAACAGGTCCGCAGGATCACTGCCTGGGTTTACAGCCGGGATCTGCTGCGGGCCTCCCGCATGCGGAATCCGGTCTGCCCGTGTGAGCCCAGTAATTTGTGGCATAAGCTAGGCCAACTAATAGGTGGTCTCAACTTAGGGTAGACAGTCTGAACATTCAACAGATTTATCATTCAGCGAAGCCACTATGTCTAGTCTCAGGACCCTCAACAATCTACCTCTCCAGATGCAAATTAAATCTGGAGGGCTTGTAAACCAAAATGTGACATTTCTAAAGCAGCAAATTTAAGAGAAATGATACTGTATGAATTAGCCAGACATATCCTAGTGGTAATGTGCAGCACCTCCTAGCAATACAAGCGTTCCCTGCTTGTTCTAGAAGAAGGCCTATACTGCCACCTACTGTTATTCTTAAGTATTGTGAGAACACCAAAGTACTAAAACTTTTGAAAAAGTCAATAGTCAAGTTCAAATCTGAGCACTGTAAAGTTACAGGACATTTCACACTAGTTCCTTCTTATGATGACCCCCTGTAGTTAGAACGAGATGACTTGGTGACTCTTGAGTAAGCGCTACACATCTGACAGGAGCCAAAGATGCTCTAAACACTTCAATAGCTTTTTTTTTAAATTTAGCAATCAGTAGAGCTCCCAAAAGGGAGGGTGTCATGCCGTTTTTTGCCCTATGCAGCAATAGCCTGCCCCCCACGGCTCATACGCAGTGTTTTACGCATATGCTTGTTGTATGATTGGCCTCACTCATCATCACCATAGCATCTACAGGATGGGCCACAGAAAAGTAGTCCAACACCACACTTTTATGAAAACTGTCTAAAAGAAAATCTTTGTTGACCATAGCAACCAATCACAGCACAACTTTCATTTTGCCTTAGCAGTATAAGCGATGAAAGCTGCGCTGCGATTGGTTGCTATTGGTAATGTTCTCAGGACCAGCCTGTACAACAAACTTCATTGAAATGTCGTAATTAGATGCACTAAGAATAAGAAAAGCCTGCGGAGGCTCCTGAGAAACTCCACCAGTGTCTACAAAAGTGGGTCAGTGGGGCAACACTTGCCTACTGCTGTCACCCAAACGCACTCCCTTGCGTAACACTATTCTTGCAGCTCCTCCTTGTGCGGCCGCCAGCACCTGTGCCTCCCCAAGCTCACCCTGATCCAGCATGCCTCCTTCTTTCCTTGTTTGGCCACCTGCATTGTGTGCATGGCTCCTCCAATATGTATGGGTTCGCAGCACGCTCGATTGGCAGGAGAGCAGCAGCTCATTAATCTGGTATCAGGAGGCGACTGCACACAGTATAACATGTACAGCAATATGATCGAGGAACAGTATGCTGCCGGTGGAGACGCAGTTTATGGATTAAAATCTATCTTGCCTATTCTTATAAACATCAGCTATATCTCTGATGACTGCTGTGGATTGTCTAAGTGTGTCAACTTGGAAGAAACTTGTAACAAGTTGACCTGCAGATGTATAGAACTCCTGAATTACTTCATAAAATTGATAACTCAATACCGGATGTTTGCTGGGGATGTTTATCTGCAACAGGCTCTTACAAGCACATCTGGTGGAATTTTGATCAAGTGAGACCGTTAGGCCGCCTGCAGACGGCCGGGTTGGATCCCGCTGCGAGAATTCTCGCAGCCGGCCCGAGCCCCTGCAGGGACCAGGGCGCCGCTCACCTCTCCAGAGCGGAGCCGGGCGTCGGGAGAGACATTTCTCTGCAAGACCCGCACAGAAATAGAGCATGCCGCGTTTTGTTTTCCGCGTGTGTTTTCAAATCGCAGCCATCTGCATAGGATTGCGTTTTGCAAGGCAATCCTATGCAGGCGTCCAGGGGCGGAAATTCTGTGGGAAATCCCGCCGTAGAATTTTCGCCCGTGTGCAGGGGCCCTTATAGTCAAATATAGGAAAACTAATTAAAAATATATGCCCTCAAGCTTTGAAATCGACACCTGAACTTCTATTTGTAAACTTAGTCCCGACGGTCCCACCCTTCTTCAGTAGACCTCTGTGGTCTCAGCTTATTATAGCTGCTAAGGCTATGACTCCACTATGTTGGTGCAACATCATCAATCCCCCAGTGGGTAAGGAAAGTACCCCAAATAACTAGACTAGAGGAATTACATGCTTTGAAGAAGAGGAATCATATTAGCTATAAGAGGATATGGAGTCTTTGGCTTTTTTAATGCAAAACCCTAAGACTAAGGGCTCACACCCACTGGCCATAACGACTTAGATGAGTTAGTTTTTCTTTTTTTAAATTCTTTTTACAGCTAGGCATGATTTTCAGGAAAAGGCTTATATTTCAAGCCCTTTCCCAAAAATTATCGCCGCTGTGGTGGCCTTAATTCCATTGCTTTCAATGGGGCTGCAGCAGCGCCGGACCCATTGAATGCAATGGGATAGCATTGTGGACCTATGCCACAGCTGTGACAGGGCATTTCTTCATCCCCGCGGTCACCGCAGGGATGAAGGAATCCCCTGCCATAGCTGTCACAGCTGTGTCAGGGAAGCACAATGTACCTCCTGTGTTTTCAATGGGGCTGGTGCTGCTGCTGGCCGCATTGACAACAATAGGCGATATCGCCCATTCTTCTTTGTGATGCGAGGTGACAATGAAAACATCGCAAATAGAATGAAACCATTGAAAATCATTGGTTTCATTATCATGCATTGTCACACTCTCTCACTTCTCAGGGAAGTCGTATCACCAGTGGGTGTGAGCCATAACGCATAACATCCTAGACATTCCCATTCAATCAGCTTCACATGGTGTATTTCGATATTTTGTGTGCATTTGTTCCCCAAAGGTTCCCATGAAAGTGCGCACACTATACACAAGTAGATGAGTGAAGCGCTGCGCAATTCCATTGAAAATAAAACTCATTTGGACCTCATTAAGCTAAATAAGCATTTAAATGGGGGCGTAGTTGTGTCCCACTCCCAAATATTCACGCCTTGCACATAGGAAAAGTAGAGTAAAATACGCTGATACGCACACAAAAAAGACTTGTTCGTGGTGCAAATAAGTTGCACTGAGTCACATGCAAAATCGAATATGCCCGTGTGAAGCCGCCTTAACTCTGTGCTCCATCTACAGAACCTTTTATTTGAATTTCTATTTACATCCACATTGGATTAATATTTTTGTGGGTCAATAATGGGAGGAAATGCAGCTAAATGCCAAAGTAACATTAAGCTAAAAATCAGAGTGTAAGTCATAAAGTGCTCCGCTGTAGATCTGTATAGATATTAATAAATGTAAAACATGTATCCAACTATATCTGCAAAGGTTATGGCACAGTATCATAAATCCGTCGTAGGATATGTGATGTCATTATCTGTCAAGTACAGATATGCGGCTAGTGATATATCCACCATTCATTCACTAAGCCCCCTAGCCCTGCTGTAGGAACAGGAGCCGAGGACGGTGTCAGCAGGTGACTTCATGATAGAGGATGACCCGGTGAGAAGTCGTGATGTCGCTTCCTTCACCATGTGGCATTTCTATAGCTATCAGATGGCACGTCCTATACATTGCATCGGTAATAACTTTTAAAGCTATCATCTGGTATTCCACTTTCATAAAGTGACAGTGAATAAGATTAACTGCAGTGCTTTCCCTGCAATGTTACTTTACCAGATTACCGGATTACACAGGAGAAATTAAGTCCATTTATGCCTGACATGGTGCATTGTAGTTGAACTTTCATCATTTTCCGTTGAACGATTCCGTAGAGTTTGTGCAGTGCATTTCCTTGGATCATTTACTATAACGACCCAACAGATGTAAAAATAGATTGACCCCAGTCGGGGATACATCTACTATATCTTCTGCTTCAGCAGATGGATGCTAAAGCTAGTTGGGATGAGAGAAAATATATATAGTGAGGGAATTTATAAAACATGTCTCTCACCGTATTTGTGCCAAGTAATTACCCGAACTTGAGAGTATTCAGTTTCTCAGAGAGGAATTAATACAAGCTGAAGATGAAGGAGCTACGTTATTTATAAATATTCATTAAAGCCTTTGGTTACATTTGGGGGACATTTCTTTTTAAATGAAAAGCCTTTTGGTAGGTAATGTGGTTATTAAAATGTTGGATAGTTTGGCTTCTGCAGCTTCTGTTCATCACAGTATATAGTAAACTGCAGAATGGCTTGGTCTCCAGTCCTGCTCTCTCCTCTACTGAACAAACTTGTAAGCTGATTTATAGCCAAATCCAAGTTTAGTCATAAATCAAGTTTGATTTCGTCATGAATATTAAAATCCAACATACCCAATCCTTCTTTTACTGGACTTTTGCCATTGGAGAGCTGTTTTCGCAGCCAGCTGATATATGTTTCCATCTAGGCAGTCCCCCCCTTCCCTCCCCCTCACCGTCTCTCTGCCTCTCTCCTCCACTCTGGCGTTTACAATAGGAAGGGGCGGGGTGGGGACAAGGGGCGCCCCATCCTACCTACTCCCATTGAAAACATCTGTAGGAGGAGGAGAGAGCTGGTGAGTGGGAGGGAAAGGGGGACTGTTGAGATGGAAACGTATATCAGCCGGTCGTGAAAACGCCGGCCGATATACACTCATGTAAATAAGCCCTTTTGTTGTATATTAAAAACCCTCAGGTTGGGCCAATATTTATCTATATTTTTGGTAACTTAGCATTTACTAAGCTTACCTAGCTTTTAGATTGAAATAGGACTGTTATTCGGTAGTCTGCACTGTAGCCATCGTATCCTTGAAACCTAATCTTAGGATATTCGTCAAGAACGTATATCTTGGAAGACCCATTACTACTGACACTATTCTACTGAAAGTGCTTTATAGCAAAAAGTATTCCAAAGTTGAAGGTTGACTGATGCCCATATGGGGTATTAATTAACTATTAATGTGACTGCTAACATTTTTGTAATATACTTGACCATTAAAGCAACCCTCCATTCCTGGACAACAACTCCCTGATGCACACTGTTCATTAATATATATCAATAGTCCAAGGCATTACATGCTGCTCTGATTGGCCAGTGCTTTACATGGTGCAGCCATCTTTGTTTGTTCAGTGCCAGAGAGTGACATCATTGAAGGGCTGTGATTGGCTCATCGAGCACCGTGTGTGATTGGCTCAGGCTGCAGACCTGAGCCAATCACAGCATTCTGTTACTAGAGGCTGGGTATTCAACCTACGTTACCAACAAGAGAATGCTCTATCTGCGGAATTTCCTCCCGTGTGCAGGGGGCCTTAGGGCTTCTTCACACAAGCATGATTATGCACGTATTTGCGCATGCAAGATTAGCGTGCGCTAAGCAAAGAGAACAGAACGCACTCATTTCAATGGGTCCATTCTCATAAGCGCATTTTGTGCACGCATTTTGCGTGCACGACAAAAAATTGGAGCTGCTTTATTGTTTTGCATTTCGTGCAGTGAAACTGCCATAGAAGTCTATGGCAGGCTTGAAAATACAAAAGGGGAAGGGTGTGACACTGCGTGAAATGCAGGAAAAAAGAGACAGCTGGATCTCATTAGGCTTAAATACCTATTAAATTCCACAGAAAGGGTGTGTCACATGTGTGTGTGAACAAGACCTGCACGCACATAAATTACAGTAATATGCGCAGACACGCACACAACTGGCTAAATATGTTGCTCTTCAAACCTCGTTCATGCGTAAATACTCTGCACTTCAGTGAGCGCACTTGCGCTAACGCTCATGTGTCGCCGCCCTACAGTAGTAGCATTGTACCCAGCCTAGCTAATGCTCTGTGAGCAATGGGATGCAGGCAACCCCCGCAGTGATTTTTAGGGAAAGGGCTTGAAATATAAGCCCTTCCCTGAAAATCATCCCAAGCTGGCATAAAAAATAAAAAAATATATACATCACCGAACCACATTTGGTTGCCGGGGATTTAAAAATCCCTGCCTCCAGAAAGTGCTGGTCTGATTGGCTGAGCGCTCAGCCAATCACAGGCAGCACTCAGCCATTCATTGAATTCACAAGAAAGGGCTTCAGAGCAGTGTTGGCATGGAAGGGAGAAGACGCGTCGGGTGCAAAATTGGACGCAACTTCTTATCGGTTCTTGCGCATGAACCCTAAGGTATGTACAGCATGTTCAAGTAAACAGTGTTTTTATTCACTGACAGAAAACAAATATACTGAAAATGATAAAGAATTGAAAGAACTCAGTATATTAAAAATTAAAAACTTTTTTGTTAATGCACACACCCCTTAGGGCTCCTCCACACAAGTGTAGGCTCCGATGCGTGCGCCTAACTGCAACTTTTTTGCATACCTATTGGCACTATTTACCGCACACTTTGCACACGCATGGCATGTTCACTTGTATGTGGCAAACTAAAATGCTTCAATTCGCTAATTCATCTAATGAGTCCAAGATGTGTTCTTCCAGCAGAATTACACAGACATTTGTGCTCCCCCGATGACTTCTTTGAGAAGCTTTGGTGCAAAAATGTGCAGAAAAGTAGAGCATGCTGAAATGTTCGCACAAAATACGGAAATGGGAAGGAACCCATTGAGCCCAATGGCTTCTATTCTCTGCATATTGAACATAGATATTTTATGCGTGAAAATACGTGTGCAAATATGTCGGTGTGAAGGAGCCCTTAGGGTGGTTCCACGCATAGAGTTTTTTGTGGTGTTTTTCGCCACACAAACGCTGCCGCCAGATGTTAGCTATAGATCAATAGGAAGTTAAGAAGTGCAGTACAAACAGCGGGTTGCATTTACTTAGACTTGCATTTCATATGCTGATCTAAGCAAAGTTTGAGCTGGCATAAGTGTGACAAATGTATTTTCAAACCTCTTAATACACTTCAGTGCCAGCATCTCCAGGCACCGGCTACAGTTTCTGGCATAAGTTATATTAAGGCCATATTCACACGAGCGTCTTTATGCAGCTAATTTAGCCGTGATAAAAGATGGTGACCATAAAAAGTATTGGATTCCAATGCCTTCATTCACATGGCTGATTAAAACCCAGCCAGCAAAGATAGGGCATTGGCAGCCAAATACAGCGGTTGATGTTTTGACGCAGCTGGAAAAGATAGGTCTTGCCCTATCTTTTGGCAGCAATCAGGTGGCAGCTCCCATAAGCTTCTATTGGAGCTGCCAGCAAAGGAAAGGGGAGGGAGTTTAGCAGCGGCTAGCACTGCTAAACTATGTCAGCTAGCTTTATTGAGCCAGTAGAAGGATTTTTGAAGATTTCTCCTGGCCAAAGGAATTTTGGGCTGCATCATATATACACCGCACCCGGCCGTGTCAATGGGTGAGAAAATACGAGACTGAGCTGCGACTTGGTCACGGCATTTTCTCATTCATGCAATTTTCAGCTTCGTTCAAGGTGGGCGAAAAGTGAAACACTCATGTGAAAGAGGCCTAAAACTGACAAATCACGAGGCCACATCCATATTTTGCCTAGTCCAACTCAGTTATAGAAAGTTGGTGGAGCCAGATGTGAAAAGGTCAAACGTTGCAGATTATGGCATGCACCAAACAAATGCAACTTTTATACACCAGAAATGTGGAGTGTTTAAGACCAGAGATGAGCGAGCACGCTCGGTTAAGGTAGTTACTCGAGCGAGCATCGCTCTTCTCGAGTAACTGCATACTGGTCCGAGCAGATTCGGGGGGGCGGGGGAAGGGGAGAGTGAGACAAATCTCCCTCCCCCAGCTACCCCCGGTGCCCCCTGCTCACCTCCGCCACCCCCCCCCCCCTCCGAATCTGCTTAGACCACTATCCAGTTACTCAAGAAGAGTGATGCTCGCTCGAGTAACTGCCTTAACCGAGCGTGCTTGGTCATCTCTATTCAAGATGTAATAAATGTGCCTTATTTTTTATTTACCATTTTTCCTCGTTTTTGGTGTGCTTTTGGGGTCTATGATGTCTTTTACAAGCCCTAAAATAAAACTGCCACAGAAAAACTCTATGTGAAGGAATCTGTACAGTAGTAATTTGTGTACTGCTAGTATCCCATTCAGTTAACATGAAGTACTGGTAAATCTAAATAGGCATGCATGAAAAGAATATACAGGAGGCAGAAAGAGAAGACAGGAATAGTTTTTAATGCTGGAGTGAAAAATACAGCAAATCAACAATGGAAATATGAAAACGTGAGGAAGGAAAATGAAACAGAAGGTGCCTCTAGTAAACACAGGGATGTAACCGGTGACATTTTTGAGGGGGAAAGAAGGATTTCTAGAATATGTAGCTCTTATGGTGAGTGCTCTTCCATTAGTGCAGAGTCTACATCGAGACTCGTACTTTTCAGTACATTCAAAAACCTTTCTTTGGAAAGTTATGAAACCAGACCAGGGTGCAGCTACAGGAGGTAACAGCTACACGTGGACCCTTGTGAATAAGGGGGGCCAAAGGCTTCTCTGCTACACAAGAAGACACCAGAAGTATAAATGGAACTTAGCAGCTGGGGGCCCTGTTACACATTTTGCATAGAGATCCATGAGCTTCGAGTTACGCATCTGGCCAGTACCATAATAGCAATGGCACTAGTCACAAACTTACACAATAAGGTATTTTCCAAGCTGGGTTTCACACAAGAGGATATGATTTCCAGTTACTTGAAAGCCAGCTCATTTGTACGTAATTCTAAATGCAGCACACATACTTTTGATAATTAGTATTTCATGAAATGTAATCTCTTCTCTATCTTTAACCTGGCTCCAAAAGGAGATGCTCACTCATAGTCCCTACCGGAATTGTACTGAAGACAGACATCTCACCCGATATGAGGTCTTCAAACTCAACAGGTTTACATAGTACGGTTGGTAAATACCAGAGACATGATGGAGCTCCTGTATTGTTGATTACTTAGCTTCTTTCTCAAGTGGCTGAGAAGTGGGCCGTAGTGCTTACTAGAAAGCAGCTGGACATATGATTAAGCAGCACTATGGGGCAGTATCATGGAATCAATAGATACTGAAGATGTTGATATAGGCCCGTTCACCAATTAACCAAATCACCAAATGAGCTTGAGAAACTACGAGATGGAAGATTCCACCAGAGAACAGGCCTTTCTTATGCAATTAAGACTCCTTTTACACGTAGGGATAAATCTTTTAGATTTCATTCATTCGCTCGTTTAGTCAATCAGTGAATGTGAATGACTAAACGACCGCTGTTTACACGCGTGCAAATGAGCAAACGATTTTTGATGCCTCAATAAGATTAACGACGAATGAAAAGCGAATGAATTCATATTCATTGTTCAATCATTGGCCATGCTTACACTAAACGATTATTGTTCAAATTCGCACAATCCAACAATAATAGTTAAGGCCCTTAACTAATAAACAAGATGGCATTTTCGCTATGTAAGGAAGCTAGGTAGACATGAGCGAGCATACTTGTTAAGGACAAATACTTGAGCGAGTATCGTCCTTTTCGAGTATCTGCTTGATCGTCCGCAAAAATTCGGGTGCCGGCGGGGGGACGGGGGGAGATCTCTCTCCACCCCCCCCTCCCGCTCTACCTTGCTCACTCCCGCAACCCACTGCTCACCCCCGCTGGCACCCGAATCTTTGCGGACGAGCAGGCAGATACTTGAAAAGGACGATACTCGCTAGGGCATTTGTTCTTAACGAGTATGCTTGCTCATCTCTAGAGCTAGGGCATCATTGAATAATATGGTTCTACTATACTAAACCTGTAGAAATCTAGTGCCGACTTTAAATAGTTGGGTCTTGGGGTAATAAAATTATATACTGTATAATTCAAGTAAGATGTATTTATCAAGGATAATATGCAGCCGGACATCAAATTGTGGTTTAAGGGATTGAGCTCCACCACAAGCTTGTTATCTTCAAGTAGCTATGATTTCCATTTGTAAACTGAATATGCTTATGTCATTACCATTAGTTAAAAATAATGGATCATAAAGATCATGGCTTAAGCATCCATTTAATCATTCAATTGAACTGCTTATCTGATCTTACTAGTGTTAAAGTGCATGCTTATGTTAATGGGGAGAGGGGAATAAAGCTAATCCTTTTTACCTTGGACATCTATCATCAGGGAAGAGTCAGGAGACCCCCAAACACATTGGATAATCAGTCGGTTCTGACTCTTGGCCAACTTTCACTAATATGTATGGATCAGGGTTACAACCATGCTACTAGGGCTATTTCCATTTTACTAATGTAACATAACCAACAAAATATGAAGCGAAATAAAAACTTTGTAAAGAACAATCAGAAAAAGTATATGAAAGCAGCAAAGTGTCCCATAGACCATGATGTGTTATTGAGATCTTTGGTTTAGGATGGTCATAGGTGTCAAAAAAGCATATGATATGGAGGTTGATGTCAGTGATCTATGGGGAAAATTTTTAAATGATTTGTGCCACCATTGTGGCATTAAGGGGGCATAAAGTTTGGCACATGCCATTTTCCTTTTAGGCATGGTTAGTGAGAGACAACTGGCCTCCCAGCGGCCAATAAATTTACTCAGTGCATAGCCTGTACCAGAAATTGGCACAAGTTATAGTGTGAATTAGAACAAGTAGATTTTAATTTCTGGTGCAAATATATACTACATTTATTAAGGGGGATACACCTGTACCTCTTATTACATTTGGCACATTTTACTCCAATAGACCTTTGATTAAGATTGGCATATGAAATATCAGTCTTAACAAATCTCCAATTATGTGTATAAAGAAAGATCTATCTTCTTCATTTATAGTCTCTGAGAGCATAGGTACCATAGATGTAGCATCAGTGTCTATTACAATTTTGGACTCACTGAAGACGGTTTCACCTGGCCGTATGTGCAACTATGCTGGTCAACATGAAGCGAAGTTGCACGTGAACTGAGGTTTTTTTTCTACGACCATTCAAAAAAGAGCAGGAAGATAAATCCTGCCCTATTTTTCCCACGCGCAGTATTAACTATGTGCCGGAAAGATAGGGTCCTATGTTTTCTTGGGCGTAGTATTGACGCCTGAGAAAAGAGCTGGTGAAAATGAAACCATTGAAATCAATTATGCTGCCATGAAAATCCCAGCTGCATAACGCGACTAAAACACGTTCACCTGTTTAAGACCTCAGAGAAGGTTTCCAGTTCAGTGTTTGCAAAAATAGAATCAACCAGCCTGAAGGTGGCCATATACTTTAGATAGTTTGTTCAACTGATAGCTACTGCTTTCAAACCTCCCCCCTTCCATACACATGCATGCTGAACTCAACCAATCGTGCATGTGTACTCAATAAGTAAAGAGGAATAAGCCACTACAAGACACCTCTAGAAGTAGTATATAACCTATGAGAACAAAGCATTGGAGATCTGGAAATCCAAGATGCCGACCCTTCTTTACCCCCAACAACTGCTGTCAGAGGAGAGTCGGATAACTCCTATGATGGTTGGCTGGTCCTGCCAAATTTGGCAGTTTAGTCAATGTTCATCTAATGTGTAAATCCACCTTTGCTTCCTGCAATGCATGGACAGAGGTAGTTGGGTTGGAGATACACTGTGCTCTTGTACCCCAGGAAGGGTGAGTGTAATAGTATTAACCAGCACCAGAAGGGATCACTTTTTCTCTATGTACAACTCTTATGAAGTCTATACAACTATATATAGTTTATATTTAGTTAAGTTGGTTTGCACTTTCGACTGTCCACAAATGTTCATGATGATTTTGACATCTACGACATCTATATTGTACATTCTACTTAAGTGCATTTAAACATAAAAATAACGTAATCAACAATATGAATAATAGCGATGATATCATGCTGCCTTTGTTTGGAAGCTGTATTCTTATTTTGTTATGATGGAAAAATGGCTTTTGGTAAGGGGAAACTTTTTAAAAAGTGACCAGAAGAAGCCTCACAACAAAACGAAGAGCAAGTAATGACTGGGAGAAATGACTTTCCACTAGATGAGCATACTTGTGTACACTCTATCGTCTTCATGATAGGGTTTACTACATTCAATGGTTGCTGACAAATATAATCAACTCTTCAAACCAACTAACTCTTTCTAAAGAAAGAAATGGCCCCTTCCATACAAAAGGACCCATTGGGATCTGTGGAAACTATGAATGGTTACAATTATAAAAATAGGAAAATGCACAGATAGATGTGTAACTATAAAAGTTTCTGCTAGTAAAAAAGTAGCATTCGTCAAGTCATATACTATATATTTATAAAATACTCCATATGTGTAGTTGGCAAACATGGCCACCGGTAAACTGGGCTATCTTCGTGAATTAAAGATGCTTTCCAGGAGCATTCTATAATAGTTACCTCCATCAAATAATGCTCTACAGCAAAAATACTAAAACATGTACTGAACCACCCACCAAATCCTATATAAAACATACTTGGCTCAACCTTAACTGATGCATTCTGATGCATTTTCATTCATTCATTCAATATAATATCTCTCTATAGCTAGAGATCTAGGCTAGAATTGTCGACCAAAAATGTAGATTTCTAAGACTAAGGCAATAAATGGGTTCTGGTACCTAGCCTACATTACGCATGATCCTTACTATGACAGACTGTACATTTGTCTTTCATATTTTCCTGACCAATCCTATTTAAGAATAAATAAATCAAAGATGACAAACTCACTCATCACCCAAAATAAATTAACTATAAGTATACTTCGCAAGGAAATTGATCATTTTCTAAACATTGCTCTACCACGGGCTCAGACTGATCAATGATGACTTACTCACTGACCTATAGAGACATAAGTTAACATTAACATATTGGGGATCTGGACAGACAATAGAAAATATTACCGTGTAATAGCTTTATATATGTAGTGACCAGTAGTCACTACAGTCATCATTGAAGCACAAACCCAGCCGTCCTGATTACTTAACAGTATACAAATGTATGCATCCAATTGGGACGTCAATTACTGTCAAGTACTGTAATGAAGTTATATATATATATGTACACACATATATAGGAATACCTATGTGCAATTTATTTTTAAATGGTGATATATGATTTGGACCCATTTTAAAGGATGATACAATGTTACTGTATTAAGTATAGCCAGGACATATGGCAATGTCAGATCACCACTGCAAACTATTTTCCCCTCTAGAAGTGGAAATGCATTTCCAAACTGAATACTATTCTTCACCAACTTCTGGTTTCCACACCTGGGCTGTAACACCAGCTTTCTTTGCAGAAAATTTCGGCCTCGGAGGAGCAATCAAAGTTGCTACTGGTGATTCTTGTCTAGGCTGCATTGCGTAGGCTGCTGAAGGGTAGGAATCGGTGGTAGGAGTGAAGACACTCGACTGGAAGGAGGGCTGTGTGTTATACACTGGTTGAGAATATTCAGGTGTCGGCTGGGCATTAATGTAAGGAGCATTCATGGGCCTTGCAGGTTGAGCTTGCTTTGCAGGAGGGGGGATGAATGACTTAGTGGTTTTCTTAGGTGCTTCTGTTTCTGCTGTGCTAGCCGAAGGTGGTTGAAATGTAAATAAAGAAGAGTTAAGCTGATATGGCTGGTGTTTCATTACTTCAAGAGGACTCAGTGTTTTTGTTGGCTTTTTCTTGGCCATTGAAGAGCCAGTCTTGGATCCCGGTTTGCTTGCTGCTAAGGGATAAAGTGGTGATTGGATTGGATTATATGCTAATGGAGGTGGAGCTCGGACATTGGATGAATACTTCCAAGAACATGGTAATGATGGGGTGGGAGAGGCTGCTCGAGCTACCTTTTCTTGCACAGTGGTTGAATCTACTACAAATTTTTCCATCCGAGATTGTCTCCTGGCAAATAATTCTGCTCCTTTTCCTCTTAAGGCTGGCATCTCATAAGCTGGAGCTGCTGTCCCTGATGGAGTAGCTGGGGGTGTTTTAGATTTAGATATTTGCCTTAAACTTGTAGATACTTTAGGTGGACCTCTAGGCGGAGCAGATAAATTAAGAGTGTTTGGAGGATTGTAATGAAAATTTGATTGTGGCACAGTGGCTTCTGCAAGACCTTGGCTTTGAAATGAATTCTGGACTGCAAATGGTTGCTGTGGAGGAGCAATGACTGGTGGTGTCCATACAGGTGATATTGGCATCGCTGTTGTCGGTGACTTGACTGATGGTTTTGGTGCAACTGGTGGAGGTGTTTTTTGCTTGCCACTGTGAGCTTGCATGAAGTTGCATGCCTCTGCTCCAAGACTGAGGTAGTCTTCTTCTGCTCCCGACTCATTAGCAGCAGCACGTTTACCTTCTCTGTTCTGAACAAGTGTTAGCAGCTCTGGATTTGGGCTTAACTTCGGCTGCTCCTTAAAGGTGAACATGGCTTTTGTGCTTCTACGTTTGGCTTCGAATAAGACACCGGTTTTGTTTGCTGGAACTGCAATTCTTTCATCTCTTGAAGCAATTTGTTCTGTAGAGTAGGACGGTGCCCAAACAGCTGCTTTACCAGGCACTGGTGAAGACACATGAAATCTCGGTTCAGGAGGTAGAGTGACTGAAGAATAAGGAGGTGGCGCAGGTACATCTGACATAGGACTTGCCATATTTCTGTTGGGTGAAAATGACAGAGCTGTTTGACTTTGAACTCCGCCAAATGGTCTTGCTGTTCTGTTTAAAGAAGACTGAAATGAATTGTTTGACTCATTTGCTCCAATAATACCATTCTGTACCCTCTGCGGGTTGCTGCTGACCTCTATATAACTTTTGCTTACACAGCTCTGAGTCTTAATGGTTTGCTTTTGCTTCTGTGCCTCGTATGAAATTGTGTTATTTACATTCTCTGTTAATGATACTTTCTCTTCTACACTATGCTTCCTCATTTCTTCTTGCTCTGCTGATATTTGATCCATCCTCTGCTTCCTTCTTGCAAACATGAGAACCCCTTTACCTTTGGTCTCTGGAAGTTCCTCCATTGCTTCAGTAGTATTTAGCTTCTTTTCGACCTCTACTAGTCCAGTGTCCCAATCAAAAGTTACAATATGTGCGCTGTTTTCAGGATCTGATGAGAAATCTTCATCTAGATCTGATTCACTAGCTCCATACAAAGTGACCTCAAATGTATTCTCTTTATTTTCTTCTTCTTCCTCGTTATCGTCTTCTTCGCTGTTTTCGTAGCGTTCGAGTTCCCCTGTGCCGTAGCTTGTTAACGTATATTTCCTGGCCCTTCGCCGGCGCTTTTTAAACATCAACACCCCCTTGGAATTAGGGTTTGGAGCGGCAGTCAGGAGAAGAGCAATACTTTTACATTTAGACTTGGCTTCTTTAACTTGCTTTTCAGAAAGACTCTCACTGCGTCTGAGCCCTGAATTAAAAAAGAAAATAAAGAAAATTGAATCACACAAGGAATAGCTGGACAGAAGCATGAATAAACGGTTGGATATTATATTGAACACATTTATTTAAAATATAAGCAGAATTAGAAATCTCGTTCAGTATACTACATACACTAGAATAGAGACTGGTTGGAGTAGTCGCCTTACTAGATGCGTCACGCAGTTATTTTGGAAATTTCAATGTTAATCTATTTCAAGCTATAAAATTGTGGATGGATATTTAAAGCAACCTACCGGTTTCGGGACAAAACTCAATGGGGGGTATATTACTTTGGATTTTCTTTTCTCTTATCCCTCTGATAAGCTAGTACTAGGTGCCATGTTTAGTCATCTTAGATGGCCAACGCAATCATCAGACAACCTAATGCCCACAGTACATTGATAGTATTAGACAACCAATGCACTATACCTACTCTCTGATTGGCGAAAGCACTGGCCAATCAGAGAGCATTGCACAACATGCATTTGGTAGTTAGAAAATTGATGTGGTCATCATTATGGGTGGCAGAGAAGAACATCTGCAGGTAATATACCACCCTACGTTTCCTGCCCCAGGACAGAATTTTGTCCTGAAACCATGAGGTTCACTTTTAAACAAATGAAGACTTTTTTATTACGGTACTATCACAAATAAGTTATTTGAAGATAGATGAAAACTTTTGATGATTATGTGCCAATTTATTAAGTACTCTCTCACATTGTAGATAAACTGTGACAAATTTGTTAAATTGTGATACATTTAAATAATGTGCCCTCAAACCATTTCTAAATACATTTATTGTTCCCATCATAGTAACCCATCATGACCTGTGCTCTGGCAACTGCAACTAATATGTGCGGGGGCCCTTTTTTTACCATGCGTATGTTAAAGGCATTTTCCTGTGGATAGGGCTATTGTTGACCTTTCCACAGGTTATGTCATCAATAATTGAGCACAGTTCTGATTTAAATCGCTTTGAACTGTGCCTGTAATACCATCCTGGGCCACTGCAATGTGTTCAGAGCTGTGTTTCTGATAACACATTGGCTCTATACACCAGAGCAGTTTTCATTGACCTTGAGATAGGTCATCAAAAGTTCAGTCCTCCATAGCCCTTTTAAAGTGAACCTGTCATCAGGATTTTTGACCCTAAACTACTACCATTGCGCTTACAATTTAAAACACCCCAGCTATATAAAACAGAAGAAAGCTCATTAGCCTAAAAACTTACATTTATAATGTGACACCTATTATGCAAATGGCAATGTCTTGAGTAACAGGGTCGGGCTGCCAGTGCCACAACTCATGCCTTTTTACATTATGCATGCCCCCTCTATTGGATGCCTGCCCTCCCTTCAACTGACATCAGCACAAGTCACAGTGAAATCCTGTGCTTGCGTTGTGCGGCCCTCTGTCACCGTCACATGTAGACTGGGTCAAGGTGTCTACACCTCACCTTCAGTGATACATTTCACATGCACCAGCAGTTGAGTTGGAAGATTCTCATGCCCAAAGGCTCACAGGCTCTGTGCTCGCACTAGGAGGGTTCATCTATGACGTGCACAATTAGCAAGGGTGCCTGTCATAGAGAGCTGCACAGTGCAAGTGCAGAATTTCACCACATCTTGTGCTGACATCAGCGGCAGGGTAAGGAGGGCATCTACTGGAGGGGGCATGCATAATGTAATGAGGATGTGACTTGGCGCCCCACTGACTGACTCACGACATGGCCATTTGCATACTAGGTGTCATATTATAAATGTAAGAGTTTAGGCTGATGAACATTCTTTTATTCTATACACACATATGTCTGGGGTGTGTTAAATTTGATTGCAAGCACTATATTGGCAGTTTAGGGTCGAAAATGCTGATGGCACGTTCCCTTTCCTGCCATGGGAACAAGGATGTCTAACTGCAGGAGCCTTCTCTAAATAATGAAGGCAATTCAGGATTGAGCAATGTCATGAATCCTGTATGACGTCTCCATCCCATGCGGCACCTGTGGGATAAAGTCTGACAGTTTAATCTGCACTTCCTGGCTGGAGGTGAAAGGAAAGGTTGGAGAATAAACTCCTGCCATGGGAGCTGCTGAGAACCGAATACAATGTTTGGGGTTGGAAAATCCATGCAGATGTGTTCCAAATCTGAATTGCACAGGCTTGTTAGACATATGAAACAATATTTGTCTATACCTTGAAGAAATGACCATTATAGTATAAGGTGAGGCTAGAATACTTGTTGCTTATGCTGCCATAGACGTAAAGTGTGGACTTGCCCTCCATGCACTGACATTCGGATTTATCTTCAAATCAGAATCTCAAAATGGTTTGAAAAATCCTGCATTTGCGTTGGCCCACTTGTATTTTTCTTGAATCAACCTAAAACTTAATGCTAGGATTGTAACATTTACCAAAAACATTTCTGAAGCGTAAATCAAAAATGATCTGACCTATAAAGAAGATTGCTCAGAACTGATCATTTTAACCCCGCATCGCCCCAGGACCAGCAGTTATCTCCTGGGGGTTCGGTGTTTGAAGGGAGCAGGATTGGGAGCTGATCCCACTCCATACAATGCATATGACAGCTGTCTTTGGCAGCGGAACGAACGTTGCTTCTTTGCTCACACATTGGCTTATATTTTGCCCGGCAACATACACGCTGATGCATGTGCAAATAAGCAACGTGGTGCTCATGCATACGCAAATACACATACGCTCATATGAAGTCAGCCTAACAGCTGCAGTTAGCGTTCACACTAATGGCGGCTGTTGCTCACAGCCATTGAAATGGCTAAATATTCTAATGAGTTCAAGATGTGTTCTTTTCTTGTGTAATTACGCAGTGTACCATGCATCTGCGAGTATATTGTGCGCGCCTTTATGCATCCCCATTGACTTCCTTGGGGAAAGGAAAATAGCGCATACTAAATGCACAGGAAAAATACGTGCACGTGAATGAACCCATTTAAATCAATCGCTCATATTCACGGCTTACTATACTGTGCAAATACGACTGAGTGAAGCCAGCCTATAACCTTTAAATAACTCAGTTCTAAATGCCGCAATCGATATTCTGGGGCCCATAACACCCTACCTACCACCACTATAAGATTGCAAGGTGCCATTTGGTGTCAATGGCAGCCTGGGGCCTTCTGAAGGTCCTTAGTGCTGCCATGGCTGAATGCTAGTGGATTAGCTTGATAGACTGCCTGTCAGAACACAGTATAATGCAATACTATGGTATAATGCAATACTATGGTATTGCATTATACTCTATGTGTGGTCAAACAATTGCAAGTTCAAGTTCCTTATGGGGACTAAAAAAGAATGTAAAAATGAGGGAAAAAAGTATTATTAATAATTAGAAAAAATGAAAGGTAATAAAAGTGAAGAAAATCCTTTTTCTCATATTTATAATAAAAACATGTAAAAAATAAAAACATATTTGGTATTGCTGCATCCATAAAAATCTGAACTATCTAATAACGCATTATTTATCCTGCTGGTAAACGTAGGCAGAAAAAAAAATCTGAATTGTGCTTTTTTGGTCACCCTGTCTCCAGGGGAAAAAAATTACAAAAAGTGATCAAAAGACGTTTGTACTCCAAAATGGTTCCAATACAAACTACAGGATGTCCTGCAAAAAACACAGAGCTATGTTGATGTAAAAATAAAAAAATAAAAAACTATTTGGTATTATAGTAATTGTACTGACCCATAGAATAACACTATCATGTAATTTTTTTTAGCAGTGGATACACTGTAAAAACAAGACCCCCCCCCCCCCCCCCCACACCAAAGATGGCAGAATTTCTTTTTTTTACACTTCTCTCCACAATTTTTAAATGTTTTTCAGTACATTATATGGTACATTGAATAGCACAATTGAAAACTCGCAAAAAACAAGCCCTCAGACAGCTACGTCAACGGACAAATGAAAGAGTTATGATTTTTTGAAAGTGGGGACGAAATGGTGAATTTTTTA